>NC_042299.1:11763460-12120186 GCF_901000725.2 Takifugu rubripes
AGCGGCATAGGAAACTATCTGAATCAATGGAGTGCGAGAATCTACCCGGTGAGACACCCTTCCGCCCTCCAGAGCTGAGCAGCGAGGCGCCAGCTGCAGCCTGAGCAGAGCCTGTGAATGAGGCCCCTGTGTCCGCCTCCTGTGCCTGTCGGCATGAATGCGCCTTCGCTCCCGCCCGCCCTTTTCCCTCTGCGGGGCACTCGCTCACTCCGGCGGCCCTCAGCCGCCATCGCTCTAACCCCGGGGCTGTCATCACCACTTTGAGCTGCTCTCTGCTCGTCCATTGTTCTCGCTTCAGCCAGGCTTGTGGCTGTTTGTCACTGCGGGCCGATAGCCCGGTTATTTGGTTTTGCTCTCTGCCTCCATGATCACGGCTGCGCCGCTGTCTGCCAGGACATCCTGCAGCCCAAATTCTGCTCTATTTAATGAGCATCTGCTGTCTAATCAGATAGATCAAGGTTTATATGCACAGAAAATCTGCAGCTCGACTGTTTCTGCTCCTGTTTGAAGAGTTTTGGGGTGGTTTCGTGATGCTACGTGCAGGGTTCTCTTTCATTTAAAGAGAAGTCTGTCAAACATGCAAGGCATAATCATACCTGTAGAGGTCAGCATCTGCCTGATGCTTCTCTAATTGAAACTGCTGCTGACAGTTTTATCAGCCTCCTCCACCAGCAACTAAAACAGGATTTCTACAAGGTTACACCCACGTAGCAAATAATGTCATTGTAGAAATAAACCAAATTTGTAATAAACAACACACAACTCCTGCTGCTTTTATTAATACACGTCATGTATTACACACGTTCAAGGGGAAATTATCCTTTATCTCAGTGTATCTCAGTGTTTCGGATGCATTCTTTTTTCTTTCAGCGGGTGCAGACGTGTAACGATGTCACTCAAAGTTCATTTGGCAGCGGCTGCAACATATCCAGCCTCTTATGAGGCAGCACTTTTATTTGGTGGTGGGGGCTTGAAATTTCTGCCTGGGTAATGGTCCTTGGCACCGCAGGCTAATGCTGACTTCATTCTTGGCAAAAATCAGACCGAACAGATCAGGCAGCATGATGAAGTATGATGACTTTGCTAACAGGTAATTTAGACAGCATTTGACGCGGCCTGTTTCATATTCATGAATATTAGAGGCACGTTTCGCTGCTGCGTGCCAAAATAATTTTGTGTCAGTCCTTGTTAGCGTCCGGAGCGTATCATTTTTCAACACGGCCATCCAAGAGCTTGATTATGAGGCAGGAAGGCATTAAAAACTGAAATTCCCTCTGGCAACTGGCATTTCCCCCATGCAATGCTCCTTATTAGTCATTAGAGCGGCTGCAATTTGGATATTTGATAAATGCTTGTGTACTAGATCTGAACCCACAAAAAAGTTCTACATTATGTCCTCTGGAGCAGTTTAACACACATCCCACTGAACCAAATGATGTTAGCCAAAATCTGTCAGGACAAAATGGATTAGAACTGAAATTTAGAGGAATTTAATATCACAGGTGGAGTCAAATATAGATTTTTTTTTATTTGTTCAGAGACTAAAATGATAATTATTGTGTTTTGGCTAATGGAGCCTGAAGGACGTGCAGGGAGGAACCCTGTGCACACACAGCACATGAGTTGAAACTTGAGTGGAAACTCCAGAAATCAGGATCTACTGCTGTTCTTTTGGAGCTGCTGGTGTCATCATCTCTGCCCCCGGGCCAGGCCGGGCCAGGCTGGGCCGGGCTGACCTGCTGCAGTCAGAGTTTCCACGGCCATTTTTCTGCAGGACTCCTTTTGAAGTGTTGGTGGAAGGATAAACTCTAAAGGCTTTGTTATGTAACACGCATACGTCTTCGCTGGAAGCTGCTCCGAGGGTTTTCTCCTCTTCTTTTTAAATGAAAAAAAGTCCTATCACCCCTTTTTTCGAGGAAAAAAAAAGAATTATTTACACTGAGAAGAAAGCAGGTTTTAAAACAGCGGCTCAGAGCAGCAAGGTCAAGGTCCAGTAGACATTATGTGAAAAAGCAACTGTAATCAGTGAGATGTGGCTTTGGGATGGCTCTGCACATCAACGCGCATCGCCGCTGCTCAAGACACAAAATCCCCCACTAATTTATCTTCCAATCAAATTCCACTTTGTGAAGCCCAGCTAGCTGTTGAGACATTGCTTACGCATTAGCCAGCGGAGGAGGACTACTCGGATAAACTTGTTAATCGCCTGCAAACACTTCACAAACTCAGTGGATACGCTCATAAACTGTTATTGAACGTCAGATATGCACAGCAGGCTGGCTGCCGTTGTTGTCAGTGTTGACTTCGACAGCATAGAACACCACCGACAGATTATTGATTAGCTCATACTTAAAAAAACAAACACAACAAAAAAAAACCTGTCCAATCACCCTCAGGTGTCTGCGCCAGCCACTCCATTATTGCACTACTTTAGAATCACACAGGGGGGCAATAGTATATAATTTACTGATCTTGGAAAACCTAGCGGGCTCTAATTAGTCATTGAATTAAAAGGAATCTTGGGATTATCAAAGAACGGTTAATGGTCGTCATCAGAGCACAGATAACTATTACGCATGGAAAATAAGGCCCATTCAGGACGCCGCTGCTGAACTCCTGAAAGGGATCAGATTGAGCTGCAGCCGTCCTCATGAGACTGACGTGCAGCTCAGAAGTAAGATGGGATGGATGAGAACACATCCCGACCGGAGCTCCGAGCTTGCAGGGTTCAGCGCTGAGCAGTGGGCTGAGAGGCGCAGCAGGCCGGGGGGCTGGCTGGCTGGGCGGACAGGTACCTGGAAGACAGACAGAGTCGGCACGGATGGAGGACGTCCACCTCCCACAAATCCTCCGACAGTGAATCGCCTGGGTGGGCAGTGTCGGAGCCAATCTCCCCTGCCCTGCTCTGAGCTCTTAGGTGACTGCTCTGCAGGCCGGGCGACCGGGGAGCGGTGACCCTTTCAGCTGGATGACACACTCCACTTCTTTCCCCAGCAGAGCTGGAGGACACAGAGCCGCGGCGGATGGCAGAGGATACAGGCACGCTCGCTGGCGGAGCGTTGTCTAGAGATGTGAAGCCTTCTCATAAGTTTATCCTCCGTATTTGGAGCAGGTACAAAAACCGCCCTTCTTTATGAAGCTGAGACGATGGTCCACCACTGCACGTTGGGTTCCTCGCCGCAGGTTGGCTGGATAGCGCAGCTGCACGAGGACCAATCGGTGGACGAACCCACCTTCGTCGCCGCGTGCACACAAATGAAGCAACCCGTCATTTCATGTGAGACGCCCTGGGAGCCGGAACTGATAGAAAAGGAGAAAGCGTGTCACCCATGTGCAATTATCACGTCATCACGTCTGACGGCGGAGGGGTTTCGGTGATCTAAGGACCGTCCAGCCGTGTCGAATTTGCCCCTCATCTGTCATGGTCGGAGGCCGAAGTGCGGCTGAGGAATCCCAACAAAGAAGAAAATCTAATCTGTGATCGTCCCTGAATAAACTCTGTTTTCGTCATTCCAGCAAGCTTACAAATTCCATTTTACCTCACAGCTTGTTGCGAGTTTATAGCGTTTTGCCACAATAAATCACAGTTTTGTTCTGAAGAGCCGACATTGTTTCAGTGGTTCCTTTTTTCTTTCTTATTCATCTGTTTATTAGGATCGTTCAGCTTATTTCACACTTTCTCACAAACACATTATTCAGTTTATTCAGATTTATTCCCACCTGCCAACAGTATGTTCGGTGCACTGTCATGATCCAAAGGTTGTGTTTTTTTGCCGAGTGCTTGCTTTTCTTTTATTTGCTTTTTCATTTTGAAAATGATTTGTCCTTGTCTGCGTCCAACGTAAATTGACATTAGCACGTAGCATTCCAGAGAGCTTTTGTAGGCAACCATAGGCATTTCAGGCATGGACCGAGATGGAGATCAAAACAGGAGAACAAGCGCAGGACGCCTGTCTCTTAAATTGGGGTATTTTTGCACATGGAGCTGTTTTTCTGTGTATGGTGCTGCTGTCCCATTTAATCCCCCTTCCTGCACACACGTTTATAAATTAGGCCCAAGAAGCGTTGCTAATTCTACTGGATATTTCTCTGTTTACAGTCTCAAAAGCTAATTCAGACAGAGGAGAAGTTCACACAACTTAAGTGAAGCTAATGATGCCTAATGAAAAAAATGCTGTAGATCTGTTCAAAACACAAAAGCAATAATTAGTATTCAATAAACCAGCTGAGAAGTTAGCGCAGGGAGCAGATTGGAGCCCTCCACGGTGCCGTTACGCAAACGTAATTTTTTGAAATGCAACGCGAAAACGTTATTCTGGAACTAATTTCTCCGCCGCTCAGCTACTCCAGCCAATTAAAACACAGCGCTGATGAGGAAAATCTCACACGCCCGGGACACTGAGATGCACTCTGGAATCAGCAATATTGTGCGGAATGTTTTGATCCATACCGCAAATATTTCTGGACCTGTGGGTATTCAGAGATTAGCGATCCAGCGCTAAGCTGTTGTGTCTGTTTTGGAGACACTGTAAGATAAATCCATTAAGATGTAGCTGGCATTATCATCTCTTGGCTGTTGCCACTGATTGGCGAGTAATTTGTTTTTAGTAGCTCATATAAAACACACACACACACACACACACACACACACACACACACACACACACACACACACGGGTACACCTTACGAGTAAAAAGCTGGACCCCTTATTGCCTTCAGAACTGCATTAATTCTTCATGGCATACCTTCATCAAGGTTTTGGAAACATTCCTAAGAGACTTTGGTCCATCCATTTTGGTCCTTCACATCCCATACCATCACACCACCAGCAGCCTGAAGCGTTGATCCAAGGCAGTATGGATCCATGCTTTCCTGTTCTTTACCCCAAATTCTGACCTGACCATCTTAAACGGCACAGCTGGAACTTTAGACCAGGAAATGTTTGGCTCAATCTTCTGTTGTCCGGGTTTGGTGAGCCTCACTTTCCTGTTCGTAGCTGACAGGAGCAGCGCCGTTGTGGTCTTCTGCTGCTGGAGCCCATCTTCTTCAAGGTCTGACGTGTTGCGGGGTGGTTTTCTACATTTCTTGGTGGTAGCGAGAGGTTATTTGAGTTACTGTTGCCTTTCTATCATCTGGAACCAGTCTGCCCATTCTCCTCTGACTTCTCATATCAACAACACACTTTCATCCACACAACTGCTGCTCACTGGGTACTTTTCAGCTATTTCTCTGTGAACCCTGGAGATGGTTGAAATCCCAGTAGATCAGCAGTTTCTAAAATACTCAGACCAGCCCGTCTGGCACCACCAACCATGCCACATTCAAAGTCATTTAAATCCCCTTTAAATCCCCTCATTCTGAAATTCAGCAAGTTGTCTTGACCACGGCTACATGCCCAAATACATTGAGTTGCTGTATATGATTTGTTGATTAGCTTTTTGTGTTAACAAGCTATTGAACGGTACCCATCAAAGTGGCTGGTGAGTATTAATCTGTATATTAATATTAATCTGTAGTGTGCTTGTGTTTCACTAAAACCAAAAATAAAAGGCTTGCAAAGATGCTATTGTGCTAATTAGCATGTTCTCCATGATGCACAAATCAGCAGTGTTGCCCTCAGGCGTATTTGCCTCTTTTCCCTTGTTAGCTCATGCTAAAAAGCTCATGCTAACAAGGGAAACATAACAAATTAAGTGGCTTTTGTGGAAGCACTGATGTTCAGTTGTGCTGCTTTTAAATCTGCAATTATGATTGAATTTGTATTAAATGTCACCTCATGACAAATATTACATCTTCTTCTTAAAATAGCTTAAATATGAGCCACTGAACGGGAAACACCATGAAGGTAAGATCACTTAAGTGTATTTAAACATAGATATTACTTTTACATCGTATTAGTTGCATTACTGCGACTACATTTTCATGCGGGCACTTTGGATCTAAAGCTATCAAATCCACGTTTGACTTTCCCCCGCGCAAACGCGTGAGCGAGCCGCCGTTTGACAGCAGCTCGGAACTTAGTTCCTTCGATTCTCTGCGAAGGCGACGTGCGGAGGATTATCTACGGGCTCTTGATGAGATTAGAAGTCAACCTCTCCGTAACAGTCCTCATTTCAAATTACTCACTCTCCGTGTGCTTCGTTCCTAGCATTAAGTGACTTCATGGTAAGTCTCAGACAGACGAGCGCGACTCAAGTCTCGTGCTTCAAGTGTGCGTCTAACACTTGCAGTTTTATGGACCGAAGCTATTCTCTCTCTCTCTCTCTCTCTCTCTCTCTCTCTCTCTCTCTCTCTCTCTCTCTCTCACATACACACACACACATGCTGGTGCAGTTACAACTTGATCAACAGGTAAACAAACACAGTCATAGTAATGAGGCCTTCAGATAATGAGTTTAGCTTCTCCGCTAACCCGAAGGTTGAAATCAAAAGAAGCGGCTCCGAGGGCTGAATCAATACTTAACACTCACCCTGATTGGGCAATAATAAGGTGACCTATATTAAGGAGGGGGCGGGGGGTTACCTCAATTTGTCTGCACCATTCATGCTGTAATTCCTGTTTATGAGGCGCATCTACGCCGAGCAAAACCCCAGACAGGCAGCAGTGGAGTCAGTTGCCGTCTCTGAAACAGCGGCGACGCTGTCGTCAGGTGCGGCTCGCTCTTGATGATGATCTCCGGCTTCTGTAAATGGTGCACAGCCCTCAGCCTTGAAGGCGCTATCAAGTAAGCGCCCATCTGTCGAATGGTGAACATCTGACACCTCATCAATAGTGATGCATTAATAGTGCACGTGTTGCACAACAGCCCAGGGAGGGAGCCCGAGGGGTCGAAACGTTCATCTGCTAAAACAAGTGAGTCTGTGGTCTCACATGAAATAGGTAGATGCAATTAAAAGACATTATATTGAAGCAATGGGATTTTTTTGTGCTATAGGAGTGTGTATTTAATGGTTTTAAACCTAAACCCGGACTGTTATTAATTATTCAGAGGTATGAAACCCTCCCAAAGGTTTCCCTTGATTGCTATGATTTTGAGCCTGACCTTTATGTGGGTCTAAATCCCTCCATTTATTCGGTCGTCTTATTGCTTTTTCCTCAGTTGTCTGACTCAACGGTGATGTTAAGATAACGTTCAGTGTCTCAAGAAAGTGGTCAAAGAGGGGGTGAAGACAGCAACAAGATTCACAGCACCACAGAGACATGGATGGAGCAAATAGAGCAAAATCGGTGTGTTAATTAGGTAAAAATAAACCTAAACAAGCAGAATAACTGAAAACAGAATCCAGAGTACATTCCATTTAAAGATGACTCTTCTCACCAGCTTCTCATCAACGTTCTTCCTAAATGCTTCTTGAAAGAACCCAGCAATTAGAGCAGCATTAATGCGTGTCAAGTTTTAAATAATGGCTAAACTGGAGCTGCTGTAAATGCACAGACGTCTCTCAGCGGGGGGGCGCTGGTTCCCGATTCTGCAGGGAACGCCGCAGCTAATATTATCCTCACTTGTGACATGTTAATTCATCATCTGCATGATTAACAGAATGATTGTTGTGACCCAACATTTCCGAAACACCAGTTCATTTGCTGTGTACCTACCACTATCAGCACTGCCCATCAAACCTCAGCAGTCTCTCTCTCCCTCCCTCACTATGTCTCTCTCTCTCATTTGAGACTGATTATGATGACATCAGGCCTCCCCTAATGTTATTCTTGCAGTCTCAGTCTCGAAATAACAATAATTCAGAAGCCATTTTAAGGATGCACTCATGCAAAGTGAGAAAGGCTTCAAAATAAAAAGACGGAATGAAAGCTAAAGCTGAGAGCGGCCGCCGTACGCACCGACCGTGGCGCAGCCTCCTATTCGACTCCCCGTGCTTCTGTCTGGCTTGTAAATTGACTGGGTGGGCGATGATGTAATTCGCCACCACATTTGTTTGGAGCGTTTTGATGAGCTTTCCGCGTTTCCATCAAACCTCCTCCGCATGCAACCCATTCACTGAACCCGGGATCAGAACAAATTAAAATGTGGCGTCTCGTGTTGAAATTTTGCTGCCTATCAAAAAAGTGAAGTGTGCATCCCTCGCCAGGTGTGAGGTCCCTGTGTAATAAAGGGGGGGGGGGGGGGGGGGGGGGCACATTGTGCTCATAAAATACTGCTGTTTGAAAGTAATGGAGCAGAATTGAAATCCTAAAATGAAAACACAACTGTCTACTTCCCGCATTGATTCATCTTTATCTTGAAAATTGCTGCATTATCTGTCACCGCGGCACCTCGTGTCGGACTTTTCAGCCAAATTATGTCATGAAATCAAGATGAAACGATGGCGGTTCGCCTGGAACCAGCCTGTGTTCTTTGGAAATATCAACGCCAAACTTCCACCAAACACCATATTACTTTTAGGAGATATTTTCCCGGCGGTATCTGCTGTGAAACAGACAGCTGGTGCTAATGCCTTCTTGACCCCTGGAGTCAACACTTTTTTTCTTAATGAATTCAGCAGCGTTGGTCTGCAACTTGTACAGAAACAGACCCTGACCCTGGCCCTGCCGTGCCTGGGGAACAGATTCATCCACAGATTGGAAACCTATCTAATATACATGGCTTACAGAGGGATCCAGTGCCTTTTTTGGCTGTGAGGAGTCAGTGTTTAATGAATAAGCTGACGATTTATCTGCATTTCCTGGTTTTAAAAATGGCCTAGCCGAACTTCTAATTGAATAGCCCTGCTCTCACAGACCAGGAGTTTAATGAGTTCCATCTCTAACAGGATAAAAAGGTAATCTTAAAAAAGGAAAGCCATTATATATTTGTTTTCAAAGTAGATGATTTAATTTGAAATCTTTGTACAACAGGCGGCACTCACGCATAAATTTTTGGCAAATAGGAGTAGCTTTTTATCACAGCTAATGTATGCGCGATGCGGCCCGAAATGCTGCCCCAATAAAACTGCTGCGCATTTTTAATGGCCGCGGGTCAGTTTGCTCGGTTATAATCGAGGCTCTTACAGTAATTTGAAGCTAATTTAGCTAGGAAATGCAGCTCACTCCCGTATGTAGGCTCAAAGAGCCAAATACAAAACACACATGCTCAGATGAGCTTGAGCGCAGCCGTATTCCTCCGCATCCGAATATGTGATTTATGACCTCCTCGGATTTGACCTGCAATGTTTCTCTTTGCACTCGGATGCTTTTTTTTGCCTCCGCTCGGACTCGTATTTTTCACTTTAAGGAAGGAAAAGAGAATGCCGGCTTCCTGTGCTGATGTCATGTCAGAGTAACACGAGCTGGCTTCCTAACTGTTGTAAGGGTGCCTTTTCATGCCAACTGATCTGATGATATCGCCGGGTAACGCTGCTCTCTCTCCATTGTTTGCTTGAATGCGAGAATTGAATTCTCAAGTGATGCAATTCCCAGCAATGTCCTAAAACTGCTGCAAAAAATTATGTCAAAATGTGCTCACTGTTTTGTAGTACAAAGCTCGGATTTAAAATGCACTTTTAAGGCATTTCAAAGCGATTTTGCATTTCCCCCATGTACACATCAGGTGGGACGTTTATAAAAATGATGAACACATATAAGCTAATCGGGTTTTCTGCCACCATTTAACCGTGCGCAGTCTTCACCTTTTGCCCTCTTCTGAGTTGGATTCTGATCATTTCTACAACAGGGCCAGTATGTACTCGCAAATAAACCAATACATTCCAATCCAAGTAATTGGTGTTGGAGGTCTTGCTTTTCATGTAGCCCTTGCCCCCTTGTTAATTGGAACTTTTGCATCATTCATGTGCGCATGCACATCTACCACAGGAGTTCCTGCGGCTGTGGTGGGTGTACGTTCACGTTCATGTAAAAAAATAAAATTCTTACAGTCACATATGTACAAGTATGATTAAAATATTTATCCTCCTAAAAAGCGGACACCCACAGAGGATGGGTGGAGGTTTCTGCGTGCCCACACCTCCGGCTTCGACCCAGAGGTCAGCCTACATAAATAAAAGAAGAAGAAAGCAGTGACAAAGGAACCTGCACGTCATAACTCATTCTGGCCACAGATGGAGTTTATGCAGTCCAAACTTGTTTGTCAGTTTCTTCCCCTCACACCCCATAATGCCTCTGACACTTAACTGAGGAATATGGAATACCGTGTGGAACATTGTCATCGAAAGCATCATCCCTTTCGCTGTTCCCACCCTTCACATGTAGCCCCCCCGCCTTTTTTTTCTGAGTCAGAGGCATCATTTTGTGTTATCCCCTCAAAGAATATGTAAACTCTGACACAGGCTTTGATAGGAAGGCCATGTGAGCCGCTGTAGTCTGGGTAATTAAAGGGAAACACCAGTGGGCTTTGTTAGTCTGCAGATACGCAGGTTTTATCTCGCACACCAACGGCTGATATTTTTATCCTTAGCCTGAGGTATAAAAACAAAATAACAAGCCAGTATCCTTCAAAACCACAACAGATATGTATGCAGACACTTTGTTTCACCCCTAGAAGAATATGGACCGCATGTGTGTTTATTAGAATTGCTCAGATTTTAACAACAGCGCTGCCAGATGAAGGAGCGCTGTTTCTTTTTTATGCACTGGGCCCTTTGTGAAATGACCCTGAATGTGCTGGAGCAGGTATCCTCGCAGAAGTGTGACACTCGTGTTTGACGCCCCTGGGGAAATCCAGCCTAATGTCACCTACAAACGGGTAAATGCTCTTTCTGCTCGGGGCACTCCAGCATTCAGGAACTGTCAGCTATAGAGTATTAAATGGCAGTCAGTCAAATGTTGAGGGCACTTGATGCCTGATTGTCGAAGCAAATTGTCGACAGTTGTTCAATCACATTGCTGACAGTGAATAAATAAGAGAGTCTGTGAATCTCTGTTCTGAGTCAGGGGGAGCCTTTGACCCCCTGCTAAATTAATCCTACAGTTTCTCCTCTTAGATATGTTTTTTTTTTTTGCCAATATTAGACTCAGTAGTATTATTTTTATGGTGTTTAAAGGCCCCACTGACAAGAGCTTTCCTGCCACATCTATTAGACGGGATTTACTCCTCTACAACGAACCTCGCGGCCTTACTTTATTTAATTGTGTCTTCGTGCGTTGGGATATAACTGAAGTTGAGAACAGAAGTGATACAGACATTATTCATCCCCCTTTGGAACAAACAGGGACAAAGATTTACCCATAAACAAAGAGTTCTTTGTGTGGCAGCAGTCACTGTTGTGGCAGAAGAACGATGTGGTCCATCAGCTAATGAAGCATTAATTAGCTGTATTGCGATAATAGGATTTGAGGATCCAGCAGCCTCTTTAAGTATACTTAATGCACAGTGTAAACTACGACGTTTATTGAGGTAATTAGCTGATATTGTCTTCCTGTCAATATGTGTACTCAAATGTTTAATATATATTTAGTGAGTAAAGGTCACAGGAATTCATCATCTTGGTATTGGTTATTGGAAAATGGCCGAGTCGGTGATGAAAGGAGAGTCATTTGTTGTACTTGATAGCAGGATTAATGCAGTGATTGGTTTGATTAATTTACTTCTTTAACCGTCACAGCCCGGGACTCGACGGCGAGGAGACCTGTTTCCAATATTCAAAGAGGAGAATGTCCTCGCGATGCACCTATTAATCACAGAGATTTTGGCCGCACAGATGGATTGCGACGTCGGCTCTCTCGCCACAGACTCATTAGCTTCCTGCAGTCACTCGAGCCAGAATAGACACGGAGGATAATCAGCGTCCGTAATGGACACGCTTCGTAATTGTCAGCCTTTCGGTTACGGTAAGCAGACCCACGCTGGAGACATCAGGAGAAACGACGGCAGCTCTGATTGAGGGAGCTGATGACGGGCCCATCGACTCATTATTTTACCTCAACGCTTGTATCTGAGGAACACAAAGGACTTTCAGCATTTAATCCCACGCTATTTTTAAAAGTACAAATGTCATCCTATTCTTATACTTACTGAAGTGAAGTGAGTTCCCTAATTAAGGCAACTTTATAGGCGCCTTTCCCAGGCGAGCGTATGTACAAGTACCTGTGTTAGATGTTTCATCTTTATTAGCCAGTGCATGGTAAGCCGAGCTCTTCATGCGCTAATCCCCAGCTAAAGAAACAGCTTTCAAGGAATTAACATCAAAAGTAAAGCTTTGCGTGCCGGCGGGGGAGCTTTCAACAGAGCCTGCCTCAACTATCTCCTAAGTATTTTCAGAGCCTCGGGGATGAGGTGGAAGTTAAGTTTAACTTGCTCTGTCTTCCTGTGCAAGTCTTTGACCTTGTTCTCAGGTCTGTAAATAATCCCTGATATGTTAGAGGCTGTACAGAGTCCGGAACATTTCCGTGGGGCCATACCAGAGAGTGAAGGGGCTTTTTTTTTCCAGCGTGCCCCTTTGGCCGTTCTTCACTCCACTGATTTCTGCGCTCGGCCGGCTGGTCTACATGATTTTCAGAAACACAGGCTTCCTGGGGTGCTCTGGAACTGAATTCCTGGATTTCTGCGCTCGGCCGGCTGGTCTACATGATTTTCAGAAACACAGGCTTCCCAGGGTGCTCTGGAACTGAATTCCTCTTTTCCAACGGCTCAGTGTGTCATTCATCACATCAATGGGGCGCATCTGTCCAAAGAAATGTTTTTAAATGGCTCCTAAACGCTGCACAGAGCTTACATCAAGATTTAATGTCTTCGTCTCCTCCAGGATGTTGCAACAGGTGCGCAAAGGCATCGATCGAGCCGTTCGTTACCCTCGATAATCTGTTGCCATCTCGCTTCATTCGCATGGTAACAATTCAGCCATCAAGCTGTGCTTCTTTAGCCAGCGATGATTGCTCTCCAGCGCGTGCCCTTGCTTATGTTCCAACAACTCATTTACTCTTTCATAGACAGTGACAGGTTGGAACGAGCTGAGGGACAGTGATGACTGATCCGCCATGTCTTTCGAGTGCAGATGGCGTAAACCACGGTGACAGGCACTTTTGCTTTGTAGCTAAGAGCAAAAACAAACTGTACGTCTCCCGTTCTGTGAGGTCTGGGGCGAATTCTCAGCGGTACAATAAATCACTTGTCTACCTAATGTGAACGGCCCATCAGGCAATCATCAAACCATCTTCTCGCCCGTCTTTAAATCTATTTATATCCCTTTCACCGAAGAGGCGCCGTAAGATTTATTTGTCACGTGCTGCACGAGCTGTGGGATTCTGAGATGGGCTGAACTGGAGGCCACATCACAGTGTTTTCATTAAACATTCATGACAAGGTGAGCTTGTTGGACTGGGACGCTGCATTATGAATACCTTTGATAACATGCAAAAGTCTCAGACAAAGAGTTTTTGAGCCCGAACAAGAAAAAGAATTTTCACGGGGGGAAACACGATACTGCTGAATCCACAAATTATGTAATCTGCCATGGTGTTTTATTAATAGAAAATGCAGCACTCGGGGAAAACGTAAAGGAACTCACCAGGCCTGTGCATCTGAAAGTCCCACACTCGGATCTACAAACAGATAAAATGTGATAAGACTGGACTCAATTTTTAATGGGCTTGCATCTGGATGCGACGGCGGCGAGGAAGCACGACCTGGAACGCTCGCTTCTGCTTCGACACGCATCAGAGTGACGGTTCAAAATGGGGGGAACAACCTCACTGGAGAACCTGGAGCTTTGGCGGCGGTTCAAGTTCCTTACTGTCGTCAAGAGTTTTAGAACCACAAACGTATATTTCAAGGCTATTTGCAACAACACTTGGATACTTCTAATATCCTGTATTTGCACTTAATACAACTCATCACAATTTGTTCCACTGCTAATCCATTTGTCTGCAGTACAAATGCACGAGTGCATTAATTCCAAACTGAGGATCAAATAACCCAGGCTGTCCTCCCTGCAATCAATATAGCTGCTGTGAAAAGGTCTTTTACTCTGTAGGCTGTCTTAATCCTGCTCTCATACTCAAGCCTAATGAAAAAAAGGAAATAAAAGAAAGAAAATAAATAAATTAATACGATCCAATTAGGTGATTGCGATTGAATAACATTGCCCTGAATGCAGGAGCAACCTGTAACTGGTGGATGCGCCTTTCCTCTTCAGGCCGGAGGTGGTCTGGCTGGTTTAAAGCTCACACCCAAATGCTTTTCCTGCAAAGACTCTTGCTGAATGGACTCTTGAAACAGAGCCTGGTAATCCATGACAGATGCACCGCCGACGTCATATCCCATCCAATACACCAGTCACCGCACTCTATAAAACTCAATCTGGGTTGAGCACCTTGCTGTGTGATTGACAGGCATATTGCTTTGACCTTGTGCCCTTTTGCTGTTGTGCAGACATGGAGGAGGATTGATTTTTTTTTTTTGGGGGGGGGGGGGGGGGGCACTACTACTGGAGTGGGCAAAGGGTGAGTGCCCACTGGGCTCACAATGAGATAATTTGGAATGACTCTCAATGATCTGATTCACTCATAGTTAGGGCTACTTTGTCCTCCGTCACTGTGCTCCACAGGTGGGAGGATGTGACTACTAACAAGCTGAGTGTGAGTATTGCGTCATCATAGTCTGGCTTCAAATTGTATTTTTTTATTGGTGTGTCCGCTCCCAGAAAATTTGGAAGTTTGTCTTTTTCCATTTTTTTCCCCCCACGTGTCCGTCTGTAGATCGAGTTCACGTTGAATGGGAATGACCTCATGACCTTCCCCAGACTGATGGGAGATTGAAAATGACGGAAGATAATTTCTGATGCTTTCTTCCTATTTTGCCGCTGCATCGGAACATCTGAAGGCTCAGAATCCACATGCCGCTAAAACGTGGACTCGGTCCCACCCACTGATAAACAAGATATTTGCAGTAATGGGTTAGCAGCGCCTAGCGACGGATGGTGTGTTCTGGATAATTTCCTCATCCGTGTGTCTAAGCCTTTGTCCTTGATTATAGATAGATTATTTTAGATCTAAGGATGGAGATCTATTGGGCCTGGTCTTTATATAAATGACACAAGCTCGCCAGTCCGGTCCATGTTGTGCCCCGCCTCTCGCCTGGAGGCAGCTGGGAAAGTCTCCACTCTGCTCATAAAAGGAACCGATGGATGGATGATGGATGGATGGGTGGATGATGGATGGATGGATGATGGATGCACGCGTCAGCTTTGCCTCTGCTATCAATCAGTTAGAAATGTCCCTATTTTTTCTCCTGTGATTACAATGTTGATGTGATTGTTTAATGACTGCACTGGGACTGAATGTATGTTAGATATTTATTGCATGCGTGACAAGACTCGTCTAAGCTGCTGCAACCCCCCCCCCCCCTAATTATTGATTTTTATTGAGATCTCGTTTCATTACTGTGCACTGTCTCATCATTACCACTTCAAGGAAAAGTGAGGCACAAATATATCTAATGATCTCTCCATCCCCACATCTGTCAGCTGGGGTTGGGGGGGGTGCTGTTTGATACGGCTGCGCTTGATTTCGGATTTAAGAAGTCGCGGCACCAAAAGTATAATCCACGTGCAGTTTAAGATGATGACAAGTGAGTCAAGGAAACTTTTCTTTCCCCATCTGCTTTGCTGGATATTGAGAGAGAGAGAGAGAGGAAAACACAAATTGTGATTTGAAATAGGACACTGAGGAATTTCATGATGTCTCGGTTCTTTTGGTTTTGTTTCAGAAAGGAACACAGGGACCAAAGGTTGCTTTTATTGCTCCACAGCATAGCAGAGAAAATAATGGCGTAAAGAGTGTGAGGAGAGTGTGAGGAGAAAGCTGTCCTCAAAGTCATCTTTTGAAAGCTCAGAGGTCCGACTGTTTTCACAGGGAAGACTGAGAACTTATCGGCCTCTTCTCGCAGGGCACAAGCCTAATGGGGACTTTTGCTGGTTTTGGTGTTGATCATTCAAAAGTTGGCCATTTGTGTAAAAAATCTCCTTAAATCTTGCAAATTTTCGTGCAATTCGAAATGAATTGTCAACTGAAGCTGCAAAAATGTACTTGCATTCAATGATTCTTAGTCCCATCAACTATTACCTAACTAGTTGGTCCCCGGCTGGTCAGAGTGAAAAAAACCAACCCGTTGGAAGTCTTGTACAAACAAGCAATTAAGGTTATGGATAAAAAACCTAGACACTATCATCACTGTGCAATTTCTAAAAACTACAGTCTTTTCAACTGGAACAGTCTTCACATATTTGCAGATTTCAGCTTTGATTTCTAAAGTACTGCATCATTTGGCTCCAGAGCCTCTGGCAGAGTTCCTCAGCCAAAGAAAGAGCTCTGAGCGGGTCACCCGAGGCTCTGTCAGAGGTGACTGTTTCATCCCTCTGCGGAGGAGCACTTTCAGTAAGTCGGCTTGGTCGGTCAGGAGCGTTTGTGAGTGGAACTCAGTACCCGAGGAGGTTAAACTCCTCACAACATACAAGGCCTTCACCCAAAAATTCAAAATGTGGCTTATCAACAACTATATCTGCCAACACTGATAGACAGGCCTGCTGCAATGTTTTGATATTGTGATGGAGTGATATGTCGTGTTGTCTTATTTGCATAGTGAGTGTTTGAATGTGTGTTGTATTGTGTGTGTCGTATATTCTGTGCTCCTTTAGCAGTTTGTTGTGTCTATGTTGTTTGTTGTATTGGTGCCGTGTCAGCTGTCGAACCATGTTTTCCCCCTGTAGTTGCATTTTATTGGTTTTAACATCATGGCTAGGGGACTGCAGATGAAAACTAGCCTTTTGGCTAATTCTGGCTTTTTTTTTAAAACCATGTGAATTCATGTGTTTTATGAAATTGTACTGTCCCCTTTCAAATAAATAAAGACAAAGTCAGACAGTTTCTTTTTTTCTCAGGTTAAGCGGTCCCAAACTTAAAGCAGCAAAAGCAAACTGTCAAATTGAACAGTGGTGAAAGCTTTGAGATTCCTCTTTCTATCCCACATTGAATTCCATATAATAGATAACGCGGGCTTTATGATGCTGTTTTTGGGCATTTGTTGGATTGAAACCTTGTAATATTGTGCAGGAAATGGCATCCGTGGGAGCCGACATCACGCACAGAAGCAGCGTCATTTGCGGCGCTTCAGTGTTGTTGATTTAGCATTATGGCCCATTGGGCAGATGGAATCCATTAAAGACTAAACTGCTCTTCCAGCATGGCCATGGTATCCTAGTAGAGGCGGTAAACATTGATGTGGCTGTTGCATTTATTTATTTATTTATTTACCGAGCCGGTCAAATCCATTTGAATTAACTCATCTGGTAGCTCCGGAGACTTTTTTTTTTTTTTTTCCGGGTGGATTGTGACTCCGCATGTTCATTAGTTTATGATGTCGGGCGAACCTGTTGTTGCTGTGGTTTATGGGAATGAGGGTTAAACGTGCACCTCCAGATAAAAACCAGGTAAAAAGGAGCGAATGACTCATCCTGCGAGTGTCTCGGGGACCGATTCAGACCCTCTCTTCCCGCAGCCCTTTTCCCCCTCTGTAAGTAATTTATTTATAATGACACTAGTGAAAATTTAAACAATTCAATCCGCCACATGTTCCATTGCTCTTCCTTGGCCGGACAGTGTGCCCACTTTTCAAATGCCATATTTTTACAGCCATTTCTTATTCACCCATCCTTGCTCGCAGTCATTCAGTGCTCCCATTTGTCTTCTCTACTGTCTAAACAGGGCTGGTGAAGGCAGAGCACTGGCATTTCAAGTCGCTGACGGCTGCTTGATGATTCCACATTGGGATTTAATGCATAATGAGCTGATTTTTTTTAAACATGAAAGTTGGATATTCAGTGTATGACCCATATGATGGCTCAATATAGTCCTGTCTCCATAATCTCTTTAACAACCTGTCAGAAAATTTGTTTCAATCCCCCTCTCCTGAGTTTCTTATATCGCTGCCATGCCAGCAGCTGTCTTCACCCTGTCTTAACATGCATCTCATTGCTGCTCTTTCCACTCTGCCACTCTGGTCTTCTCATCTCAACTGTGCTTTACCTGCTTTTGTTGAGGGGTGGCGGCTTTTCTGCTGAAAATGCACCTCTTCAACAGACGCCGCTGCTGTATTGATCTCGTGGGGGAAATATAGCAGATTGCGGGTTCGGCGGCTGATGTGTGATTCTTTGTCAAAGCAAGTATACATATTCTATTTGAAAAGCATCCTGAAAGCAGCGAGCTGACTGAAGCAAGGAGGAGAGCGAGGGGAAACTTCTTTTTTTAGGGTGTGCCTTTTCAGCACGATAACATCACACACTTCCATACCTAGACCGATTTTCTGAACCATTTAATTACCTTTAGCGACAGTGTTGCTTAAGTAATATGTGCCATGTGCAATATAAACAATTCTCTTTCACATCCTTACTTATTTCCCATTTTTTGGGAGAATGTTTTCAAAATTCTAATCTTTTTAGAGTCTCTGACACAAGTGGTCCAAATACCCTCCAAGTGACATTTGTGATTGGCTGCTCCAACGGAGCAGAAATGAAATGTGTTGCCTTCAAAGTTCCAGGCCTGATACTGATTATCAGAGAATTGATGTTTGTGTTTAACGGGGTTCCTAAGGTCCTGTTTACATCCTCATTAAGGTTTGCCAACTGTGAAGGAAATCTAGCATTTCAAGCTGCCACGATACATTTTCTAGCGATCTGCAGTTGTGGGGGAAGACAGAGAACTTTCTGGGAGAGTGCTGAGAACAAACAAGAGCAAGCGGGAGAGTTTTTTAAGAGCAGCACATATCAGAGAGATGCTCTCATACCTTCGTGCTGAGGGGAATAAAAGCGGGCCCAAAACACTGATTTATTGAGTGTGCGGCGGGTCCTGATGGCCGCAGTTCTTATTAGACAGACTTTTAATGAACGGAAGCACGGCAGCAATGCAGGTGTTTATATTTTGCTACAAAAACTATGCCAAGAGCACGGGGGCCGACACTATCAAAGATAGAAGAGCATTGGAGGGATCCCACCAGATGCTGTCTTGTTCTGTCACGCATGCTGCCTCAGTTCCCAACAGCAGCTTTTCCGGAGCACAACATTCGTGATTTCGGATGGATTTAGTCTTGATTTTTCCACTCCCACAGCAAAGTGAACAGTCAGTATAAAAAGTTTGTGGTCTTTGTGAATTTTAATTGTGTTTGTCAATCTTACAGGCTGTTGAAACAGTCAAAACAATCATTATCCCACACGCGCAGGGACTTCCTGTCTGCGCTCTGCAGCCAGACACAACTTCCATCACATCTAGACGCGGTGCACAGGATGCCAGGCAGCTTCGGCGCTGCACCTGGAGCGCACCTGAAGCCTCCTGCAGCATTATTGTTTGAAACATCGTGTCAGATGGCTGGAAAATCCTCTCAGTAGCAACAGCTCCTCCATCTACACTGCAGTACAACTCTGGTCTGGTCTGATCACAGTTAGGTGGTCTCTGTTGCTACTTCCTGGTTCCCTGTTTTCTGTGCTTAGAAGTGATTGTGAATAAATAAATGGAATTAAAATAAACTCTAAATATATAAATGTTGTACGGCTCCCTTCATTCTTTTCCTTCTCCTACTTGGCAACAGTGGCCGTGGACAGAGTCTCCATTTCCACTGGTACGCTGATGACGTCTGAGTTTACATCTCCACCACAGTCTTTACTGCCTCCCTTTATTCCACTATGACCCACTGCCTGACAGAAATAAAATCATGGATGTGATCAAACCTCCTTCGACTAAACTACAAAAACAAGCAGACTTAATGCTTATTTCCCCCAAACCTCTCAGAAGAACCACCCACAACAGCCTCTCTTCCAACAGCACCTCCCTCACCTTGTCTTCACACCTCCGCAACCTGAGTATAATTTTGGATTCTCGCCTCTTCCTGGAACACCACACCAAAAGCATCACCACAAAGATCCTCTTTCACTTAAAAACGTCACCAGTCTTGAGCCCTCTCTATTTATTTCCACCAGTGAAAGTGACACATTTGTCACGTCCAGACTGGACTACTGCAACAGCATCTCTACCACATCACCCCCCTCACACAACCACCAGAACCTCCTCTGGCTCCAAAATCTTCCTCCTTACTCACAAAGGCCTCTTAATTTTAATCTGCGACTGCCCTTTGTCTTCTGTTATTCATGTTTTTATTCACTGTTCTTTTGTTTTTAGAAAAGCTTTATATTATTTCCTTTTCTGGCTCTGTCAATCCCCCTTAATTTTAGCTCCATGTCAGACCGTCCTTTGTCAGCTTATTTAGTTACAAGATTTTGTAGTGTAGACGCGACTGAAAAGGCTGTAAAATGCTGATTTGCTAAGAGCTAATTCTCTTTCTCAAGGTCGAGACCAGGGGAGTCAAACTCATCTTAACCCAGGGGCCACGTACACAACAACTTGATCTCACACGGGTCGGAACCTTAGGTGAAACGCTTACTAACAGGACGGAAAAACTTTGCTGACCAGGGAAAATTATATTTATTGCTGTAACACTAAATAAGCCAGGGCCAATGGGTTGTGGAAAGGAGATCAGAACCGGTCTGATTGACTGTCCTGGCAGGGCATGGAAAGAGACAAAGAGCAGTTTAGACGAGGCTGCAGCGCAAAGTTCATAATCCAAACTCCTACTCCAAAAAAATAGCAAAACAGAACCAAAATAGAGCAGAAAAAAATATACAAAGTTTTAGAGGGCCTAGTACAGAATGACCAGAAAGGCTCAACAACACACTGGCGAGGAGGACCATATTTTAATACTGCAGCTAATTAGATTTGATGTGAGAGCTGAAGACAGACAGGGCAGGTGTGTCGAGCTCAGGGAACTGAAGAGAGCCGCACCCATCCAGGAACACACACACAAAAATCCATACTGACCCATAAATAACGCAAACAGATAGAGATAGAGAGATACAGAAATTTCAGATAGTAATAACCATTGCAAAAGAACATTTTGTGCGGTTCACTAGTCCTAATTTAACAAATAAACAAATACAGTTAATGTCTGTCATAACATTTTTCATAATTAGTTTGACACCCATGCCCTAGAGTGCCTGTAATTATTACAATTACTGTTGATTGAAACAGCCTAAATGAACGCCTGCTGAGAGGCTAAGGTGAGTTGATGAACACAAAGTGCATTGTATTTCTAATTTAGTTTAGTTTATTAAATCACGTGACATCTTCTACAAGGGGACCCTTTGTGAAAACCAGGTAATAAACAGTGAAAGATAATGGGAAGCATTTGTTTATGTATGGGACACAACCCTGACCTCGGCACAATAAGATGAAGACAAAAATAGAAATTCATGTTCAAAAGACTAGAGGTCAATAACTACTTGGTTCAGAATTATGTATTTCCTGGCCCAATGTGTTCTGGTGCTAATGTGAACATGAAGTGAGTCTCAACTCTTGTACAAGGAGCTGGTGCTTCCATTAGGTAGCGGGTAACAACAGGCTCCAGAATTACCACCCGAGCCATTAACTGTGACTATTGGTGAAGATATCTGGTGCTAATGGGGCAGAAAATATGGTTTTTAATGCAGGCAGGAGGTGATAAATGTAGTGGAGCAGAAGAAGAAGAGAACAGAGCAGACTGTCATTTCAGCAATAAGTGCACAGCAGGAATGTTCCCGCAAACAACGAATGAATCATCTGAATATCAAAATGGCGTTGCGTTATGTTGTTTTGATGCTCTCGGGGGTCCTTAAGAGGCAACGACAGAGTGAGTGTTTTGAAAAAATGGATTCTGTTGACAACAGATCTTTAGTTTTGCTTTGATGAGGTGTATTTAGAAACTAGCAACTAGTTACTTAATCACCTATCTTTTATATCACTCAAACCCACGTCCGCGCTATTCATCACCGCCAAACCTTGAATTCATCATTTATTCTGACCACTTTCACCTCATATCTTTTCATAACTTATTTTAAAAAGGCAGAACTTATGCAGTTTTTTCTCCAGCCCAGTTGCGAACCACACCGCACCGGCCGCCGCTCCAGTGTTTCCCGGCCCGCTTGCTTTTCGCGGTTGCAAATAAAAGATTTGGATTTAATCGTAAAGAAGTAATCCGCAGACAAGATGGGGGGGGGGGGCAGGGAGAGAGCAGCCTGAGCCTGGCTGGTCTGTCTTTTTGAGGCTGCACATCACAGTTTTTAGAGTGGCTCAGGAGATGCCTGCAACGGTGCATCTGCCAGCCCAAAGCACCTCACGCCTCAGTGCAGGACGGCGACATAAACCAAACCAAAATCTAATGGTTAATATCTGCTGCATCTCCTACACATGTCTGGATACTTGCTGCATTTTTGTGTGGAGGACATACACAACGAAGGAAACAAAGACAAAACACAGAGAAATGTGCAAAAGATGCTCCAGAGCGACTCCAGGTTTCTTACTAATGGTGTATTATTACTCTAATTAAAATTGTGGGAACCCAAAGTAAACCATCACGCTCTCGTTTGAGATATTGTGGCATCAGGTTCATCTGACATTCTGTAGTTTGGCCTGTAAGAGCCAAAGAGGAGCATTTTGAAGTCTGCAGACAATAAAGAGAAGCCATCTTTAGAGCGAGCTGCAACCTTCCAGATCATCTGGATGCTTTTCAAAGATTTCACCCGCTTTCATGAAGACGCCAGCTGCCATGAGTGAGAACAACGTGGCTGCCCTGTGTAATTGTGAGCACTCTTGTAGTACAGATGTGTAGCTAACAGTGTGCCTTTGTGTGCCCGACTGAAGTCTGTGGCTATGAGGAACAGTTTGGTGGTATCAAGTGTGGGTCAAGCTGTCCATCTGTCAACCCAAGATCAGCTCTTTGCTATACTTTAGCTTACATCTTCTAGGTGTTCGTCCCTTTAAGGAATGTGCTGTGCATCAGAAATAAAGATAACATTACGAAGAACTTTCAGTGTCCAGATGTGTAGCTAACCTTTTGTGCAGGACCCAGGTTTTTAGTGGCAGGACCAGGGAAAAGAGCACTGGTTGCATCAGGTGTGCCTCAGAGGGAGCAGCTGGAGTTGGGTTCTGACAGGATTCAAAGAGAAGCAATTTTCTCATGCATCATTACATTTTTCCTTCATTTCCAGATGCTCTGGCTTGATATGAATGTGTCTGCTGTCACAAAGACCCGCGCTGGCTCTCAAAGGGAACAAAGCAGCCAAACAGGCGGGCGTCACGTGTCTGAACACGACTGTGAGGACGGACATCTGACTGGTCTATTTTTAAAAGGAGTCCAGCACATCACAGGTCACCTGTGTCTTCACCTCTGCCTCCAACTCCGCCACCTTCATCCGGCACCTGGATGAATTTCTTCTTTTTTCAACGGTGGCCCAGAACCACTGAGTTGAATGATCTGGTTGCTTGTAGAAGCTTTCTTTATTTTTCTCTATAGCTATATTATATCAGAACCTTTACTTGTAACTTTACTTGTTTAAGTCATATTTTTCTAGCAGAAATACAGAAAACATCAATTCTTTTCATTATTTTATTTGGTGTGACCTTTATCAAATTACAAACCTGATTAAATAACGACGAGCTTTGTGTGTGCTGTTGGTTACTAATAGGAAACTATTCATATTTATGTGAGTCTGTGTGCTTAAATTATTGAATAATTTTGTTGAACAGAAGAAGTGATGCACTTACTGTGCAGGGAAACGCTGTAAAAGAAGTAATTATCAGTAAATTTGAGAATGTGGGTGGAAGATGAGTGAAATTCTGAAACAGCCTCCCACAGATCATCTGCAGTCTCTACAGCCAGGTCATCCTTCTGTCACCTCTGAAAACTTGGAGGTCCACAGCAAAGAAACAAACTACAGGATATATATGGGATTGTTTTGTGATATATTGTGTAACCTTACACCTTTTGTGTCAAAAAAAAAAAAGTTCACAGTTGTGGGTAAATTCATCATCTAAAGCAGGTTTCCAATATAAATTAGAGGAGTAAATGATGCACTTGTGCGTATATCTATATGGATTTCAGCTGCGTGTAGTCAGATCGGCCTCAGAGGACGAGTTCTGGGTTTTATTCATAAAATGATTTATTCAATTTCAGATCTTCAGAACTCTGGATGTATTTTAAAAATGTAAATGTTGTTCTGACACGATCAAATCCCAGTGAAATGAGTTTTCTAGAAGACCGTGGGAGGAAAGCACCCTCTGCTTTCTATCTATATGTTCTTTGAGCCTTATTGGGTCATGTCACTGGTAAGCAGAGAAAAGGAGCCGACATGTTTGATTAATGACTGACTGGCTGTTGGGAGCTGGACCACATTGATCTCCAGTTAAACCTGATACCGAGTATCCATGGCAGCAGACCCGGCTGCCGTGCACTCACACGTCGGACTGAGTGGTTGGAAACCACATTTGGCGTCACTAATCAGCCCCAGAAAACTCTGCAAAGATTCCAAGAATTGCTCTTGTTGTCTTCTCGGACGGTGTGTCAGGTATTGTTGCGCTAAAGCTGCGGCAGACAGGAAGGATTTGCATTGGAAATGGAGCATTTCATCTAGATTAACCCAGTTAGGGGGAAATTCAGAGACATTTTGTACTTTTCTGTGAAACGGCTTCATCATTTACATGATCTGTGTGACGACTGCGTTAATATCGACACCAACAACGAGTGCACGCGGCAGTTATCATCGCTGGGAAACAATAAAAGCTATTTTTATGGCTGCATATGCTTGTAATTAATGCATCTACCCTCCAGAGACAGTAATGATATAAAGAATATTGCTATGAGGGAGGAAAGAGCATCCACTCTCCGTTCATGGGACTTTCTGACCATTATCAGCTGCACTGTGAAATGATGGAACTGAGCAGCTCCTAATGTGCATTAGGGCTTAATAATAACTACCTTATTACTCGATTACTCTATTATTCATGTCTTTCTCATTACAGCAGCACTTCTTAACTGATTTCTCTGCCGCTGACAGTGAACAGCCACCACTAAATTTTGGATTTACTCTGCATGATGACTGGAGTCGACCAGAATCGTCAAAGTGGAAAGCAGATAAAGTCTCGACGGTCCGCAGATAACGCAGCCGACATTTGCAGATGTTCCCAGAGCTCACATCGCTTTTGATGGAGGGAATATCAGCCGCAGCTTCAGAGTCCTTCACCTCGTTCTCACCGACATATCTGTTTAGAGTAGATCCTACAGACGTGTTCAATAGGCTTTGAGCAATTCAAGGATCCATCCATCTATTTGAAACAACAAGGTCCATCTGCTCCTCTTATTGTGTTGGCAGATCAGATGAAGTTAGTTAATGGTAATATCTACGAATGAAGCTGCTTTGTGTTCAATCTGTGTTGAAACGGGAGAAAACAGAAAATAAAATGCTGGAATTGTTGATTTTTGTTTCCGGAGGATTTTTTTTTTTTTTTTAACAAAACTTCAAATTTGTGGGAATCCAAGAAGACTTGTTTGGCCATAACAGTCAGCGTTTCACCTCAGCATATTCCATACATTTCGTCATTTTGTGCTGTGAATTCATGAAACAGCTTTCTAAAAGCCAAAGAGTTCAGCGGAATGTGTTTGCACATGTTAAAACAGCAGCAGCAGATGTCACAATAAGAGAAAAATACGCTGTTTTTTCTTCCGCGTAATCTCTGTTGATTGCGACACTGATTGCCTCCACTGTAACTAATTGACATTCTGCTTTGCAGCAAGTTGATTACAATCACTCGTTTGCTTTTGTGTCTGTTATTTTCTCAGAAAGAGCGGCGCCATTCATCAATAGTCAAAACGGCCACACTTCAAAGTAAATATGTTTTATTTTAGAAACTTTCCTTTTACTTTTTGCCCTTTCAAAAATGTATCTGCTTTCACTTTGGACGGCTCAGATGAGCGACGTCATCTCCGTCCCCGTGGGGACATTTTTTTAAAAATACATTTGAAGTCATTTTCTCCTTTCACTCGCGTGGTTTTCAAACCCAGCTCAATGGAACAACTGATTCAAACAGAAGATTCCCTAAACACACTTTCAGCATCTTGTTTGCCACTGAATAAAATTTGCATTTCTCTCAAACTCTTGTTTTTCTGCTGCTGTTAGCTGAACTGTGTCTTGGTCCAAACTGACATTCTGGTGTAAACCTTCCCTCGCTTCGCTCTTGTGCTGGGATGACTAAACTAAATGTTTGCATGAGTAAAAGCTTCAACACAATGAGGTCATCATATTCTTGGGATTAATCTCCGCTATCCATAATGTTGATGGGTCCTGTTGCCGCTATCAACGGCAGCTTTCATCAACAATTAAGAAAACAGAATGAAAGGTAAAATATTAGTCGCAACAAAAAGAATCAAATAAAGTAACACAAAAGTAAAGATGCAAGAAAAGGAAAGAAAAAGTGAAGCAGACTCTTGTTTTTGTTGGTATAACTTATTGATATCATCAATAAAGTCAACGAACTGGGGAGAAGATTGCACTGCAGCTGCTAACGTAATAGCACAATTGTTAGTTTCTCACAAAGGCATATCAATATTGCAAGTAAACATCGCTGGAGGAAGGGAAATGGCCGTGGATAATGGGATACGTACAGGAATTTTCAATTATGGGAGCTGTTGGACCTTGTAGAATGTTTATCCTCTCTAAACGTTCACAGTTAAGGACTAGTTTGAGAAATTATTCAGTGTTCAATGTTGGCATGAGCCGTTGTTGTAGAAAGAAAAGAGTCAAACTGGTTCACACACACATGCGCACACACGCACACATACACACACACATTCATGCACACACGGGGCAGATACGTCTGGTCAGTGACAGTGAAGTGCCTTGAATGTGTCCTCTGACATTCTCAGAACAACATCTTACCATTACAGTTGCCCTCTTTGGTGCTTTATCAGACCCACAAAAATCCATCTTGTTACCATGGTGAGGACAGAACGAACTTTTACTCTATTTATGAGTGACCTCTGTCAGTTTCTTGGTCACGTCCACACAGGGTTCTGGCACACTCGAACAGATGTGAATCGAAGCGGTGTGAGCAGTCAGGGTCGTTTTGGAGAAGGCGTTTTCATTTCATTAGACTCACAACATTTTTAATCTGGAGTGATTTCCATAATAAAGACAGCCTAACACATAGCCGGGGTGGACTTTAATTAAGAAAACACAACCCAAAACAATGTGGAGGGGAAAAAAAGAAATGAATGTGCCAGATTTAAGACAGCAAATCTTATTATGGGATTATCATCTTTGCCTAGCACGGTCCTCCGCACCCTTAGGTATGAATAAAGTGCAAGGTCTGCCATTAGAGGAGGATTAGATGTTGGTTTTGGTTGAAAAATATATTTTTGCTAAAGCCAAACTCTCTCTTAAGCCTGGAGTCACTGCAGGTTGGAAAGGGAGTCTTGATTTAGTTTAATTTAATAGTGATGTCATTGTTTATCCTGCTGTAGTGACAGCTTTTATTTTTTAGAGCTGCAATGCGCACGTATCGCAATGAAAAAACAGCGCCTCCTGTGTCCCGCCGCGGTACTGTAAGTAAGGGGCGTGCGGGATAGTGTTGTTGTGTGACACCTCCTGGGAACAAACTGCTGAGGTGATGTGTGACATCAGTCACAGAGGATGGGCTCAGGTACAGATAATATCTGGGCTGAACACAAGCGTTGACAGCCCTTCCTGACCCCTTTTCTCACTCCCAGCATCGTTCCTTCCTGTTTTCTCCTGCGTGCGTAGTGCAGCGGAAGTCTCCACAGCCGGGACGACGTGTTACAGGAGGCAAGAGCTGCATGCGTGCAACAACACACTGATGATAGTTGAGTATAAAGCCTTTGGTCTTCCTGGATGATTTGGCTTTGCCCCTTGAAATACCCAAATCTTAATAGTTTGAGGAAGCAGTGATTTGTTCCATCACCTCATAGTAAGAAGGTTCTGGGTTCGACTGGGCTTTTGCGAGAGGAAGTCAAGCCTGTTGTTTTTGTATATTTATAGCTATAAAACCTCCCATTTCTGAAGAAAAGGCAGTGAAATTCAAATGTTTTCCCCACAGCATGTAACTCAGATAATGTGACAATTTTGTCACTTTTCAGTCATTTTTTAATCATCCTTCACACTTCATTATGAAAGATGTGAATATGACACATTTAAAAATGTGATTTGAAGCAGCAGGAAACCTTTCTGCTAATAGTTATTCCTCAATTAAAGAGAACTCATTTATTTGCCTGCATATATACTCTGCGTATATGCAGTCATCGTCTATGGACAAAAGCCTGCACTGACATTTGATTTGAAATAAACTGCTCGTATACCTCCATCCCTGGAACCAAAAGATCCTCTTAGAGGGAAGAGAAGTGAGATAAACAAGGGTTACATATGGGACCTGCCATTTTCAAACCATTTAGTGCCCGAATGGTTCCAGTCGGTAGAGATGACATTTAATTTTTCCAAACTACAGACAGGAAACTCTCATTCATTACCTCCACCAAGGAGGTTATGTGATAGCGTCTGTCTGTCTGCGATGTTCCAAAGGTCAAGGCCAAAGGGCTTGATCATAAACAACCTACTGTTTGTATTACTAGCGCTTACTTATGTACCGTACAATGGTGTATGTCACGATATGTGTGGAAATGACCTGCTTGGAGGAGGTCAACACACTCCCAGTGCTTCTTTGTAGTTTTCCCTGTTATCACAAGGGTTAGTTACAGTAAAATAAACTCAGTTGGAAGATAAAGATGCTAAATATGTATATATGTATATACTTATAGCCCATATCAAAGCCTACTTTAGGGCCATGGAATGCTGCCGCATGTGAAATGGATAGCTGAGGAGGATATTTTGAATAAAACATGCAGCGTTCAATAGGCTGCATTTATGTTTCACGCTGAAGTTACCTCAATGACGTCCTCATTTATTTATTCAGCTTTTTAATCATCTCCCCGAGCCATTCATCATCGCACATATGGGGAGAGGAGACCAAACTTGACAAAAGAAAGAGTGAATTCAAGGCCGTCGAGGTTTTAATGATATTTCTAACAGGCTTTGGTCAACCCTGTCAGAGTGGGTAGCTCGGGTGCTTGACACTTTAAATGCAAAGCTGCTTGTCACTTCATTCCTCCTGGGGTGTTAAAAAAAAAGCGACAGGTAAAAAACGAGGCTGACAGAGAGAAAACGGATATCTATGTCTGAACCTGAACCTGAAGAACTCTTCTGATTACGTTTAATAGGCAGATACGCAAACAGACTTTTAACAACGCTTTGCTTTAGCGTTGACACTTTGGACGTGGGCGAGGTCTTCCTGGTGGGATTATCTATCAAATACCTGACGATGTGTGATGCTATGGGAGTGGTATTAAAATTCCAAACGCTGTTAGATGTTCCCTTAAGTGACCTCAGCCAAATAAACATGGAAGTCTCAGCCTTGGACAGGTGAACTGTGAAACGTGCCAGTGAAGCAGGAGAAGGCCTGTTGTGGGGAGATACCACAGGTACTGTGGACGCTTGAGGAATTCAATTATAATTATTGGCTCTTGTTCTTATTTGCTTACAATTCGATACGAGACACCGAGACGACAACAGCTCTGGATTCAATAAGCAGGTGTGATGGAGTATCCCAGTGTTTAACTGGTGTCACAATAGAATACATTTAATAACTTTAAAGAGTCTGGGACTCATTTCCATTTTAAATGACTCCCATTTGACACATTATGCACCACTCATTCATTTATTTCAGCAGTGCTGTGCAGATATAATCACGATAGTGTAGCGGAAATGAAACTATACATATACATTTAGAAATAAAGCATTCAATGTCTCCGGTGGTGAATAATTATCAGACTTGTGAACTGATGTTTGTTCAACCCTTCATTACTGCTGAGCGATGTGAGCTTAATTGTCTCTATGTGGTAAATATATTCCTTATTTATAACGAATATCACAAGCTTTCCTACTTAACAACAGAATACATTCCTTCTTTTATTTGTTTTATGGTAATTTCTTTAGAAAATATGGTAACTGGTGCTTCCTCTCCCACTCTGAAATGATAAATAAACTTTACTACTATTATTATAAAACTTTGCAACTTATAAACATGTTTAAAGGTACTTTTAGTATAGAACTAAAAATATATCTTTTTTTTTAAGAAATTGAAGCTCCTTCCTACCCTTTTGAATACAGGAAATACAACCATTTTAGAAGTCATGTGACAGGCTGTCCCAGTCACATGACTGTTGTAGTTGTTTGGTGAGAGAGTTAGTGAGTGAAGGTCCAAAATCAAGCTAGAGGAGCTCTGGAGGCCAATGGAATTCTCCAAAGTTGGGAAGAATTTGGATGCATTGTTGTGAGGAAAGCACCACTGAAGCATCACCAAATCACAACCTCCCAACCGCAAAAAATCCAAAATAGCTGAAAGAGCAAAGGAATTCCTTGTCAACGCAGGAAGAAGCAAGGAAAGGTCACACTTCAGTCCCTCCATCCATAAGACACCTTTTACTGATCTGCATAGAAGATACTGGACCAAAGGCTAAAAAAAGGAAATAAACCAATAAACAAAAGAAGGGACATCCAATGTATCTTCAAGCAACCCAGGACATGATAAAGACTCAGCACCTTCCTCATAGTTGCTGTAACAAAGATACTGGATAAGAGATGGGCTTCAGTCTAAGACCTACGCCAGGTTTTTCTAATGACTCTTGAAAGATGGTTGTGCTCGAGGCTTTTATGATAAGAATGAGCGAGTGGAAATGCTCGCACATGCCTGGATTAATGTTCACTTCACATCCAACACAAGGTTTCTGGCAATGGAAACGGTGCAAATGTTAAAAGGTAGGGTGCAGTCATAATTGTGAAACGTCGGGATTTTAAGAAATCATAATTAATACTATGAAAACAGAAATGATTTCGACTCTGAGTGTTCCACTTATGTCAGTGCTTGTGCTGCGGAGGGAAATGACAATCGCATTCCAGCTGTTGAGGACCCGTTCCTCTCAGCAAAAGCTAGCTCGTCTTGCATTACCAGCGCCGTTTGCAAACTAATAATTTAATTACTCCTTGAGAACTGATAAAGGTGCGCTATCAGTAATCTGTGGTGCACGTTTTCCGTGACCCAAGTGTCTTCTGTTGAACAACCATGGAAATTACATTGGATGAGATAATGGGCTCTAATCCTATGTTTTGATTTATAACGCTGGCAACATAAGGTACGATGTTATCTCAGGAAAAATGGGCTCCATTAGCGTCTTTACAATAGCGGAGCAATGCTAAATATAAAGGTTTAAGCATGACTCACAGCAGGATGGAACAGGGCAGCGGTATCACTCATCCGTCACGATGGTGACTTTAATCATATTGATGACCACGATGGCACAATGGTATTATCGCAAGTTTAATCTTAGCTCGGGGTGTGAATGATTGTTTTGCTCCAGCTGAAGTCTGAGCTGGTCCCACTCTCCAGCAGAGGGCCCCACTTTAGCCACAGGGAGATACAGAATCGCGCCCGAGTATGAATTTTGATGGATTTGAGTCATCAGCAGAGACTGGCAGGTGGTTTGACCGAGCTTCAGCATGAATTCATTATTGAACGCCCACATTATGGCGTCTCTGAGGACATTCTTTTCTGTCCAACTGTCACTTTCAAAAGAAGTCTTTCAAAAGGGAAAAGAAACCCTGCATTTCATAATGGCTCAGCAGGTTTGCACTGTAACTAAAGCAGTGGAGGGCTAGAGAGGGCCTTTCTTTGCCTTTACATGAGTAAGGTAGCTCACTGGTAGCTGGTTATGGTTATGCATACAGGTGATGTGAGGTTATCTATATGCCCACAGATACGAATGTGTAACTGCTTCATGAAATGTTTTTAACAAGTGTTTGCACCCTGTAGCCAATTTATGTTCGTACTCAGAAGGCCACATATTCGTGCCTACAGGTTCACGTCAATGTCACGACTGCAACTTATTTTGATTCTTTATTTGTCTCTTCACCAGCCTGTGGAAGTAAAAAGCATGATCCAGCATCCTTTTAAATGAGTATTCGAGAGAAGCGTCTGGAAATAAAAGTTTGGATACTTGCCTCAGAGTTCCAACTTGCCAGATTGGAGGAGACTGGTGTCAGCGGAGACGCTCAAGTGTCAGAACACATTTACCTAAGGGCAACAACTGTCATTGGCATTTACCCTGCTGGTGAAAAGCACCGGCAATTTTATTGCCGTGTGGAGAAGCACTGGAGACAGGCTGTACAAAAGACTGACCACTTTGTGCTCTACTCACTTGTCCCCCTTGAAGGTCCTGCGACTGACATGATGAAAGCAGCACTCTTGTATTAGATTCCCAAGCTTGAAAGTCATGCCCCTTGTGCTGGAAATGCTCAATTTTGTTAAAAAAAAAAAGATGGTGCAACCTCTATAACTCATGCCTCAGCCTGCAAGCTAGGTTACGGAAGAATTCAGATGAAAGTTCCCAATTTTTGCTTTTGTCACTTTGATTTAGTCAGGAGTTTAGGGCACAGGAGGTTACGTTATATTACACGCATGTCCAAATCTAACTGAGACAGAGAAATGATGCAGGTCTGTTTAATGCAAAAATTAAAATAATACATGCTAGTCAATGCTAGCTGCGGCCGGACAGGCAGACAGGCAGACATACAGGTAATCAGGCAGACAGACAGACAGACAGACAGACAGACAGACAGACAGACAGACAGACAGACAGACAGACAGACAGACAGACAGATAGATAGATAGATAGATAGATAGATAGATAGATAGATAGATAGATAGATAGATAGATAGATAGAATTAACATTGTTGCCTCTGTCATGTTAAAGTTGGAGAAGGGTGACGTGCATTTGGACGGTGTGACAGCGGTTTATATATTATTTATTCCAGGACCAACTTGCAAAGGTTAGCAGCCTCAAATAAAAGGCAGAACAGACACGCGATTTTGTTCAGCTGTCATGAGAAATCTTGGAAACCGACTCTATCAGGAAAGGCTATCATAGCGTTGCACTTTTCAGGCCCGTAGAATTACTCATATATGACACCATGTGGTATTTGGCTATCACTGGAGCAGGAGGCTGGCTCAAACCTGAATGGAAATCTATAAGAAATGCAGCAAAGTTAGAAATCGATGAGCAGTTTTAGCTTTTTTGTCCAACAGCAGCTGGAAGAGGCTCCACCCCCATTAAAGGGGAAAAACAGTAGGAAATGATGGATGGAACGTAACCTTAAATATATTGGATCCATGCTATTTTTACTTTAAAAAAAAAAACAAAAAAAAACTTTGATTAAATGTGCATTAGAGCAACAACCTTTCCTTCTGGAGGCTCTACCGCCAGCGTGCCGCCACCGAGCCATTGTTGACTTATGAATTTTCTCCTTGATTCAAACTGACATGGGATTTTATTTCATTAGTGATATTACATTATTAACTTTTTGGCATTTTACATAATTGAAATGTCATGTGTCATAAAATTAGCATTTAATTTTTAATGGAATATTCCTCTTGCAGCGAATTAATAAAGGGGAAGTCTATCAACAAGTCCAACAAAGTACGTTTGCGCTCATTTGGTCTCAAAGTTCAGGCATGCCGCTTGATAAATTAGCTATAAGCACGGGCCAGAATATACCTGACCTCATCTTGCAAAACCGCGCCTCCGGCTGCTTAAAATTCAATTTGCCATCTCTGTTTATTAGGAGCCTCTTTGCTCTGAAGCAGAGGACAGTTTCTTTTCTTTAAATTTTCTCTCATTTTTGGGGACAAAATATAATTTACAATCCCCACATATCAAATCTGACCTTTTTAAAGACGGGGTCATGTCAGGGATCAAAGCAGGGCCTTTCTTGAGGTTCATCACTAATAGAAGTCTAACTTTAGGCCTGATTCTCAGATTATGATGCCGCCGTGTGCAGCGTGATTATGTTCGAGATGTCCGCAGGCGTTGGTCTGTAGTATTATTTATTCTACTTTATTATCTTGACATTTACAAATGTGCTACTTAAACCGCTGTTCTGTGACAGGGAGCGAAAAAAAATCAACCCAAAACTGACTGGCCTTTCAGTGTTCCGACAGGTGTGTCGCGCCAATTTGTTGACTGTCACATATTTTATAGAAAGGATACCCAAGGGATCTCTTATCTGATGGATGCTTTCCAGCAGCTTTGTGCCGACTAAAAAGCTTGCAAAAGTCAGCCATTTACCTCAGCCCAGAGGTTTGGGATGGGTCTTTGTTTGTGGGGGCTCAAAGGCTTACAAAGGCCAAATGCTTATCATAGACCACAAGACCTTTAAGGCTTTAAGGCCACCTGCTCGCAAAATATAATCTGTTTTGTGACTCTGCTGCTGGTGATTAATGCCATTGTGAAGTGATGGAAGAGCGATCCGCTCACTTGTTCTGGGGGCATCTTGTTACCTGCCCCTTGTGGTGTTTTAAACAGAAGGGGGGGGGGGAAGCCTGTAATTCGATATTTCTTTGCTTTCTTTTTCAATTAAAGCGGCATAATCAGTCTGTTGATTTGAGTGATTTCTGACATTTAAGTGTTTTTCCGTCTCCTTTCCTTTTATTGTAGATACAATTTGGCTCTTCTTCTCCGAGGATGACCTAACGGATGTGATTGCAGCTTATTACATCTGCATAAAGAGCCACCGCGTGTCTGCCCACCCTCCCTGATTTCAAGGTTGCACGCTGGCATGTGTGGTATTTCTCCCTGATCAAAGAGATACCCAGACTGCCCTCCAACCTGGTTGTCATGGGAACGACAGTCACGTGACCCAAAGTGAGACAAACTTTGGATGAGAGAGGATTGGCTCTCTGGAGGGCGTCAGTCCCCCTCTCAATTTATCTGACACGGTTGCCAGGGAAACAAGGCAGGGAGACAGGAAGCTGAGAAGAGATGTGAACTCTTGTTTGTTTGGATAACAGAAAAGAAGCCGCCTGTACTTGAGGCACAGGCAGAGCGCTGTTAGCTCGGAAACTCCGAGTACACACTGGATTGCCTCCATTTTACGTGTTATTAATGTTTCTGTGGTTTTATTTCATTGGGATTCTGTCGTTTGTTGGCAGAAGTTTCATTTTAATTAAACTCATAGGTTATATATAAAAATGCTCACTGGAATTATTATTTTAATCAGTTTTTTTTAAATGTCGTTCAGCATAATAGACTAAAACCTTGAATTAATCCTTAGTCATTTAGTCTCTGCTCATTTCACCCATTAAGCAGTGACAAATGCAAACTCTTTAGTTAGAGTTAAGGTTTTACAACTTTATCTTACTTACTGTGGTCGAGATCACAGGATATCTTTGGATTCATTAAAACATAATCACAGATCCTAAATGTGGCCCCCAAAAAACCTGAAATTGTATATAACTGCTACAGAAGTTAGCATTGCGATGGTCCCTGGAGCTCATAGAGCTATTAATGATCTATTAATGATTCCCTCTGTGTTCTCTTTTTTATACTCCACATTATGTAGGTTAGCAGGTTCTTCTGACCTTTTTATCTCCATCCAGCAGGGCAGGTTACGTGTGTTAATTGTGTTTTTTCTTATTTTTAAAAAAAAAGAGAGATTGTTTCCAACTTTAAATATTAATCATCACGCTCTTTTTCACATGCACCAATATACTTTATTTATGATTTAACATTCAAGCAGAACTGTGGAATTTAGATTGGATCTGAGTGTATGCACCTAATTTCATGATAATATCTGGAGAAAGCAATCACGGTTGCCCACGACGACGCTCGTTGGAGATCATTGCGTGTGTCTGCCAGGTTTTGTGTCTTTTTACTGGTGTCCATGGATCTTCTGAAAGACAGAAAAGTTGTCTTCCGTTCCTGAATGCGGCCGTTAAGCACTGATATTCTCACTACTATGAGGTCGCGACGGTGCCGTCAGCATGTTGGGGCTCAGCGCTAATGAAGTCACACCACACCACGCTGTGTGGAAACTCACACGCACATCAGTAGCTACAGCGGCTTTATTATCTCTGCTTTCACATGCTGGAATGATCCAAAATAGGCAACAACAAAAAGGAGATTCATTATCTCCATGATATTTATAAGACGATGACATAGTCCATTAGAAGATAGGAGCTGTGCTCAATTCTTATGACACCTTGGATTTTTCAGTTCCAACAAACGACTTCCTCGCTCGTGTTTCTGGGTAAAACAAATCAGTCCCCTAAAATAAGAAAATCAATATTTTCAAATCAAATATTTCCCACAATATGAGTTTGTGCTTCGGCTGGCTTCAGAAGCTTAGCGGGAACTTCTTTTTGTGGCTTCGACTCAACACTGGGAAAGACAACAAACAAAAACCGGTGGATCGCAAAGGTGGATCTGGTTGTCTGTAGTTCGATTCCCTCGGCATGAGAGATCATAACTATTTAACATCAAACAAACAAGGTTAATGGATTAATAATAGAGGATGATGGGCGCTCCTGGGAGTTCTGGCTGACTGATGATTGCTTTTGAATCAGACAGAGCTGAAAACCATCCTGACAGTATCGCATCCACTCCAACAAGCTGTGTACGGTTGTGGGGGGGGGATCAGTTTGCCTTGGGATGTTTTCACAGGCCCCGCTGCACGTCAGTCACTCCACGTCAAGTCACTTTTGGGGGCTCATGCGTTATTTATTCCACGCGAGCCCGTGGGTGCGATTATACAGTATGAATAATCAGAGTCGGAATTGCTCAATGACTGTTCGATGAGTCACCTTAACAAAACAGCTCACTCTGCATGCAAAGGAGACACCTCGACGAAGCTTTATTATTGGCAGGACAGCAGGCCACTGGCTGGCCTTTATTTCAGAGAAGCAGGGCGACCATCAGCACCTGCTCCTTTTATTGCTTTCCCATTCTTTCATCAAAAATTTGAAGGCTCCGCACGATAAGAAACATCCAATATTGTGTGATACCTATGTGCAGCTGCATGTAAGCACAAGTTTAGTAATCAGTGACCCAGTTATTTTAATTGCACGCAAACACAAAGCGGGAAAAATAGGATAAAATAAAGGATAAACACGCAGTGTTGTTCCTGCACCGGCATCCTGTTCCATAAATAAGGAGGTCCCCCCCTTAACTAGCATGTGATCAAGACGTTCTCCCACACAAAATCATGAAAGAGAATATGTAAAGAGTTTAATATCCAGAACTATGTAAGGGAGGAGGAAAAAAAGGCTGGATTCCAAGGAATAATTCAAACACTTCCTGACCTAATAAGGAGAGAAACAAAGCCATCTAGGATTCGCTGCAGTTTCAGACTGGTGTGTTTACGTTTAAAGCAAATTCATCCCCTGCATTTTTAAATAAAACAGAGCCAATCTAGGACGAGGGAGGTCTGTCGTGACGCGTCCCGCTTTCACAGTTAAATGTACTGTAACGCAATTTGCACCTAGCTCGGACGAAAACAAGGTGTTGCCGTAAACCGACGGGCACGGGGATTTTAACACGGGAAAATGGCCGAGCAGTGGCTGCAAAGTAATGAGCTCTGCTTTTAACTTTTGGAGCCGCTGCAGAAAAGCCTCACACTTACAGGTCTACAATCACTGCATTTAAACTAAGTTGACCCGGCGCCACCGGGTCTTTCTGCTGACAGTAATGGCATCTTTAGCTTCACGCAGCACTCGTCTCTTTTGGAATATAACAGGGAGCCGGTTTCTGCAGGACTCGGGGTCCGTTTTTGTGAACGCAGCTTTTCAGCGACGCATTTTAGGGAATTTCCTCGCATTTGGCACGAACCTTTGGATTTCAGCAAAGGCTAAACCAATTAGATTTTGTTGGATTAGTTTCCCTGCCACTGGTAAAGCCAGTTGGTGGATATTGTTGTCCCCAGTCTGCATGAAGGAAATCCTGCAACAAAGACACCGCTGCATGGATGTGAACTGAATTTTACATGCCCGTTGTTGTGGGTTTAGGACTCCCTCTGCATTGTGGGAGGGCTGTTCTGTGGTAATTGGAGGGCTCCAGAGAAGAGCCAGGGAAAAAAAAAAAAGTACCCAAAACAAAATACACACACAAAGCAGTCCAGCCTTGACACCCGTGTACATTTAGATGACCTTGACCCCCCTGACTTTAGGGCTGGAGCATCAAAGATTAGTATTTGTTCTTTACCAATGCTGCAGCAGGGAAGGATTTTCAAATGCTGAAGTTGACAGCAATAAATATACAGGAATTAATGATCATAATTACCACAGGGACGCTTCAAACACCCCTCCATCATAAAAGAAAATAACATTTCCTTTAAGGTCCTGGTGGAGAAGATTTTTAATTGATATATTTTACCCTTGTGTAGTTGAGCTAATTTAGATGAATGAGCAGTCCAGGAGCATCAAGAGTGTGCATACATTTGCAAACTTTTAACACATTTAGCCTTGGCACACTCGAATTAGCACAGGAAAAAACAACACAACGGCGTGAAGGCGAGATACATTCTAGATACATGCTGATGTTGATTCTCACTTTTTAATTGTTGAGAAGGATAACCGGGTTGTAGCACCAGGCATTGCTGATAAGTTATTCTTTTTGTAGAAAGCTGCGCTTCTATTTTGGCTGGCTAGACAACGCGCGAGATTAGACCAAATGTTATCATTTAATATTTCATGCATTCATACATCCTCTGACAGAGCTGGGGCCGGAGTTTTGGCTGACTATTACAAACATTATTAAAACATAATGAAAGAACGTGTTTATATATTCAAGATGTTTAAAACTAAAACCTGAGTCAGGAAAGTGACTTTTTGTTTCACTCAGGAGACATTTACGACAGACAGATCGCTCTTTAAAAATGATTATATCTTAGCCGTCCATTTATAGTTCATTAATTATGAATACAAACTCCTGATTGAAGCAGAAGCCGTCATAAACACTGAAACTCCTGATCTGGCTCCTGACTGATTGATTAATTGACCCAGGCAATTGATAATTTGAAGCAGTTCCACACGCTGCTGCACGCACTGACAGGTAGATTACCAAATCAAGCTTACCGAATTGTTAATCATCTCTATAATTAGAATGTGAAGATATTTGTTGTTTGTTCACCTTGCTCAGTAGGCTGCCGGATAAGTATGTTTCTATTAAATCTATGGCAACCATCCTCGCCACATACAGGAAGGGCTGAAAGTTCTGTTCATCTCAGCGCTTTGTGACCAGCTTCTGCTGCATGAGTCCGCTGAGCTCTACACAGGTGGGACTACCAAGATGTGCGAACAGAACATGTTTGCCTCATTAAACTGTAAATGTTTCTGTCCCAAGCACCATGGGAGTCGATCTCTCTGACTGGAATCACCTGACGGACAATAAAGGGGAAGAAATCCATCAGGTCATTCATGTGTAAATGATGTCATCAGGATGCATCACATGCTGTGGGACCACTGCATTGTCTAAGACGGGGTTTTGAAACTTTCTTGCCCAGACTAAACAGCTTTGGCTGAGGCGTGCTCTCCTTTACGTGTTGCTAGTTTCTGCTAATTCGCACATCTGTAGTGTTTCAGATAATGATGAAGTCTCCCATCACAAACTTAAGGCATAATTGACATTTGCAACCTTTACCATGCTCCGCCAGGCTTTATGTGAATGAGTCAGCACCTGGATTGTGTCCTTTGGCATTTAGACCAATTTCAGTGGCCATTAAAGCATCTGTACCAGCTATAAAACCTTCCTATTTTTTTCTTATTTAAAGCAAACGTTCATTTATCAGGTAAAGCCCTCATAGTGATGGTAAACTGTAGATATAACATAATTTCTGGTTTAGAAAACGCCAGGTAAATTTGTTCCACTCTTGTTTAATAAAACCCACAGCTTTAGAAAACTGATTCTGATCGTCAAGCGTGACCCGTCGGGACAATTTGCCAAATAGCTGCTCGTTGGTGTAATGATCTGATGAGTGGTTTGGCTGCCTGCTGCATAGACCGCTCACTCTAAAATCAATTGCAGAAAACACACCAAATGTAACAGGCACCACATTATGTAGCTCCCATGCTCAGTTATGCCTCTACAAAGTTTTACCAAAACAAAAACACACACTTCTCTCGCAGACCTTTATTTATTAGGGGGGACGATATTTCAGTGTGTGCTGACATGCATTTGATGGGACTATATAATCAATTTCACCAGTGCATGCCATAGAAATAATAACATCATCAAGTGCATGGTAATTATAGCTGCAAGCTCTTTATTGATCTGCGGGCAAATAGGGTGATCCCCTTTCGGCTGGAGAATAATAGCTAAACCTTTAACATGCTCTGGGATCGATAGCCTACACCTGCAGGATTTCCTCCCTCATTGTGAATGAGCACCTCCATCAGGACCCCCATTAGGCATAATGCTCACGGAATTCGGTTTTTGTTTGTTTTCCCTTCCTGAAAGCAGATTAGACTGTTTGATTTGTGACGGTTTGACATTTAATACATTCATAGAAAAATGAATGAATTAATAATTCAAGTCTGTTTTTGAATCAGCCTCGCGAAGTCGGCGTTCGTTAAATAATGTATGACTGCGTGTCTTTGATAATATAGGCTTTGCATTAGAAGGGACATGTTTCCCTTATTCCGCGAGGCCAGGGAGGCTTATCATGCAAGAATCGATTATCCTAAAAAGTGCTCGCCAAAAGGTGTTTGTCAGCGCCGTCACGGTGTCGAGGTTGTGCGGAGAGGCCCTCGTGTGTGGTTTACAACCGAATCACATGGGCAGCCTTGGTGAATCCGATTATTCCCATAATCAGGAGAAATTGCTGAGCACACGGATCGATAGCCTTTTAAATATACTGGTGTACGCAACGGGGGGAAATCTGTATTCTGAAATGATATCAGGACCTCATTCTCTGAGGTCCTGAGCATCCAGATGAGATTTTATCTCTTTTAAAAAAAAAATAATTTAAGCATAAAACATTTTTTTCTACAATTAATATTTAAGATATCACCCTCTGCTTGTTGGGGTGTAACAGCAAAGCAGAAATGAATATTTGCTGTAATAACTATTCAAACAATGCTGCGGATTCATTTAATATGCCTGCTTCAGATTCTCAGAGGGAATCTCACCTGGTTGCTGTGAATATAGAAACAAGCCCACTAATCACCGTGGAAACGACATGATTTGCAGATTTTAAAAGATCGATTTCAGAATTTTCCTCACGCGAGCGCGTTCTGTCCCTCATTTCCAAAGTCGCTCATATCGTGGAGTCTGAAACTCCGGGAGAATAGTTTGGTTTCAACCTGACATTTGTCGGCTTGGCGGTATTTTTAGCTCCACTGATGCAAACAACAACATGTCAAAGCATTGATCATTGTATTTGTCAGCCACACAGAGGAGTTGGGAGGAGAAAGTGACAGAAACAGATCCCTGTCAAAACTCCGTTTCCTCATATGTCACGCTCAAATTCACAATTACAAATGCACCAACATAAAACCGCTTCGATTTGCCCATTTATTATTTCAAACCCAAGATTAATCACATCGGAGGCAAATAATGACTAACTCTAATCACAGACTTCAGCTTCTTTCTCTGTAATAATTAGAGTCAGACTGACTGACTGGCTCCACTGTGTGATTAAGAACAGAACATGATGGATATTAATGGATTTTGTAATTGTTGGATGTGTTTATGAAGATTGCTGACTCATGGGAAGATGTCAGGTGAAGTTAGAGAAACTGGCTCGCCAGCAACTGCACAAAGAGTATTTCAGTCCTGCTTATGGAGCTAAATACCCATTATTAAAGCACAATTTGATATTTTACTATGGTCTGTGTCGGGGGGAATCAAGAAATGTTCTAAAATATACCAAAAACCATCATTTGTACTGATTTGTCTTGACTGTGTTGTGGTCACTATGCTTTTGTAATAGCAGGAGGTCTGTTGTGAGACTCAGGGAGGCAAGATAATGCTCAGCATCTAGACACAGATGGCCGCAAACATTGACTAAATAGAAACGGCTCTTGCATTGGCAACCGCTCTGTGTACGTGGTGATTGCAGCTCCAAAGATAGCTGCAATCTTTGACACACCTGTGTTCTGACTACCTACAGAGACAAAATAAAGCCAGAAAGGTTGCCAGGTGCTGTAGCGGTGACATACTGATTGTTTCCTGTCATTAGATCTGTTCAGTTACATCATGGGCGTCCTGACCCAGTCTTCGAGGGCCACAAACCATCCGGGTTTTCTGTCCCACCAGGTTGAAAAACACTTCCAATAAGGAAAATGGGATCCTGGTGGGACAGAAATCCCAGTTTTCAACCCAAAGAGACAGAAATGATTGAAGTCCAGCGACAGACCAGCTAATGTACAACAAAAAAATTCAAAACCCTTCAGTGGGCATGCTCCGCTGTAAAAAGTGGTCTGTTACATTATGTCTGTTTTTAAATCATTATCTCTAAAGTAGGATCTGCTGACTGCGGCGCTCCGCTTTGCTGTACTTTTAAACACACAAACACAGCCATGGCTCCAACATCATTGGGAGAGAGTGAGAGAGTGACAGATAGCTAATGAGTCGGAGTGGGCAAGTGGATTTCTGTGAGAGAGGTTTTTTATGTGTGTGACAGGCAGTCAAGATAGACTGAGATAGAAGTCGAGACAAACTGACCAGAAACAGATACAAGAGCAAAGTTGGCGGGCTGAAAAGCAGTCAGACTCTTCCTACGGGCAAAACAGATCTGGCAGAAGTGTCAGAGGTCCAGAGTTTAAAGCCCATGAACCACCACTCGGAGATAGAACACCTGTATGATGATAGCTGCACTTCTGAGTGGAGACCTGGACTTCCCTGAAGCCGCTATAGTAGAAACTGGGTCCAGCAGCAGATGATTACATCTGGTGAAATTTGCAATGACAAGTGGCTGTAGCATCGTGAGCCTTAAAATTCTTTAGAGGACTGGTGTGTTGGTTCATGGTTCCAACCTGTCAGGCAAAAAAGAAAAAAAAGGATTTTTAACATATAAAACCTCTTCTATACAACCAGTGCAATTTTGTTCACATCCTGAGCACAAGATGTTAATAATTTATAAGTGCAATTTGACATATAATTAAAATCGATCAATTATGTGGTATTCCACATCATGGGAGTCCACACACTCCTTTAATCAACTTTTTTTTGTTGAAATATAGCTGTGAAAAATGTAGATCAACAATTACACGGCCCTGAACCATCAAACAAGCCCAACGTCTGTTAATAACATTACAATAACACGTCTGAATGCATTCAGCCTAAATAATAGTGAATTTTCAGAAAGCGTTGTCCAATTCGAAGGAAAACACATGAAAATGAGCTTTTTTTCCTTCTTAAAATAAATACTTAATGCTTGTTTTACTTTGCGCTGGCCTGGAAAGCATCTTAAAATTTAATGTCAAATTTTTTTTAGTAGAAGTAACTGAGGGTGATTAAAATTACAAGAGCAAATGTTTGCTGCTTTGATTCATTTAACCTCCCCCTGACAGTTAAACGTTCAAACCCGAAGGAAGTCGAATGCAGATAGTTTAGGAGACACGGCTTATTAATATTTGTGAGACAGAACATTGCAGTTGTATTTTTAATTTACTTGCAGGATCAACTTGCCATGCAGGAATAGAGCAGCGATACATACTGCAAGGTATAACTGCTCCAACCCAAAGGCAATTATGTAGCGTTCAAGAAGTGACTGAATGGATAATAATGGAAACCTAATTATTGTTTCAAGTTGGAGAGGGGGAAAAGGAGCGTGATTAGTAGCTGTCATGTTTCTGTCAGTGCCAGGTGGAGCTAAATCTGTATACCTGCGACAACTTTCCTGTCACTTGAGCCTGGATTGAACGTCTGTTGAACCTTTTCTCGACGACAAGAGAGGCTAACTTTTAGCACCTGCTGTGTGACTGTGAAAGGCTTTGTGCCTCCCTCTGATTGATTAATGTTAGCACAACCGCTGTACAGTATATGTACTGATTAGGGTTCAGTCCTACATTGAGATCTGCAATATAAAAACACAAAGATGTGAACCAAAGAAAAAAAAGGTAGACAGATTGTGCATTTTCTCCTAAGTGCATGTTAATTTCCATTAAAACCAGAAACATTATAACTCAAGTGTCACATGAACCTACATATTAGCTATAGCAACACTAGCACACTTTCAAATTCCATTGAAACAAATAACATACAAAATACGGGCAACAACCCTCATTGGCTCCATTAGGGACACACGAATGGTACTGGCTTCCATTGCATCATTCACTGACTTTAAAAAAGAGTTTTACAATTTAATTATTTGACTAACGATCGCTTTTTTAACAGCTATGTCCGTGAATATAATGGGTCCCCCTGGAAACCCTAATAATATACAGTAAACATGTAGTTCCGCCTCAGTTCTTATATTTTTAGCGGGTAGGAACCAAAAAACAAAGGTGTTTACACAAAAAACATGCACTGCCCACGTAGGCAGTTACAGGTTTTATAGATTTTCTAGACATAGATACGTTGACAAGCATTTTCAGGAGTTGTTGGCTTTAAGACAGTTTACCCGTTTTTGTGGTTATCGTCTCCTCCAGCAGCAGCGAACATGGGCGGTGATATTTGCATTGTCAGGACAACAACTTGTCTATAGGTGGAGGTGGCGTGATCCTTATCACAATGACATGTTTGGTCACATGTGTGTAAATGTGAAAACACCGGATTATGTAGTGCGTTTGTTCCACCCACATCTGGCAGAATCCACAACACATGATGCACATCTGGTTCCACATTTTCATCGTGTCATGTGTGTTAGTCAATTCAAAGCAATTTTACACATCAACAATCAGTGCCGTGCCCAACAGCCTGTCACCTAGTGATCGGCCCAAACTCAATCATGTTAAATGATTCCCTCAGTAACCATGGGGACAGCTTCCAAATGGTAGGAGCACAATGATTAATCAAATTTGGCCCAAAATTGAGTGTAACAAAGTGTGAAAAACACATATTTTCTACAACCCAAAAGTTATTTTGGATGTTCTTACCTTGTTTGTCTTTCTCTTTCTACAATAGTTCGTGGTTCTTTGAGTATTTGCTCAGAAACCTCTCAGCGGTGGAGCTTACAAAATCCAATATATTAGTAGTTTAATGATTTATGATTTTCAGCATCATTATAAGCACCGTCATGCATAATATGTTTGTCATTGTTTTTGAATGATGTCCTCTTATGGCTACGCTGCGGGTCACGAGGTGGAATTCCAATGTTCCCAACTGTTCGTGAAGTATCAGTGACTTTTTAAAAAGGACGGGAGAAGAAGCAAGGAATGGCTTTTGCATTTCAAGTTGGAATTTCTTCCTTTTGTTTGCAGCCGACAAGCAGATTTTCAAAGCTATTATGTTATGTTTGTATGCTGCAAACTTGTCTGGAGTGGAGTAATAGGTTATATAAAATAATGGAGCAGCAGCCAACCCCAACATTACTATGAGAGTTTGTTTGTTTGTTTGTTTGTTTGTTTGTTTGTTTGTTTGTTTGTTTGACTTCAGTCTGGATCTGCTTTGAGTGGAAAAATAAAGGCAGCCTCAACAATATTCGTAGGTCACTGACCAGACTCCACGTTGTCTGGATTTCTCTGCTATATTTGTATTTTCGGTGCTTTTTTCATTCTCCCTGGGTCGTCATTAGGCTGCTTTCCACCGAAGGAGCTGCTCCACATTAGCTAAACTATGCACACCATTTCTGCGAGGCGTTTATAACTCAGTTGTAGTGTTTAACAAACTTGGAAATGGAGAGTAATATCACACTTTTAGGAGTTATGTCAACAAGTTAAATATGCGTATGTTTTCACAGAGGTGAGCAGTTTATTTCCTGTTTACTAATTGGTACTAATTATATCACTATTCTCTATTATGATAGAGTACTATATGCAAAATACCAAACTAAAAATTGGTGAGATATTCTCAATAAAATCTTTGCTGTAGAAAAAAAATGAATAGATAGAGTTTTGATATTCCCCTGACCTACTTCCAAAAGTAGCCAACAGGACTGAGTTCTGATCTCCGGGTGCGCTCTGGCAGTGTTCCCGAGCAAAACACAAATTCGTTCTGAGTCCTTCGACGTTTGCTAAAAACTTCAAGCAGGTTGAGTCGAGCCGGATCGCTAATATCCAGCATCGTCTTTAAACATTCATTTCTAAAAATGCAGCTCGTTCTCTGCAGCGTAGCAACTGTACAATAGAACATTTGAAGAAAAACACAGAATTCATAGAACACACACTCCCCCCCGGCAATAAGGAAGTGCACAGAACCATGATAGGACCTGTGTGATGCTGCAGACTCATATTTCTCTGTTACGTCAGACATCAGGGAGTTATTGCTGCCCCCCAAAACTGACCTTCCCAATCTGCAGCTAAACACAGTTAATTGAAGTATTATTGATTGGATGCAGTATTGCACTCTCATTTCCCCTCCACGCTCCCTTCTTATTGTGTTGTTTCCTCCAGTGATGGGAAGGGGAGGCCCAGCCAGTCATGCCAGACCAGGGCTGTTTCCGTGGTAATGAGCTGTCAAGGATATAAAGAAGGCTGTTCGTTTTTCTTTTTTTTTTGCCTTTGAATATCTCTTCCTTCCAAATAGGAAGTGCAGACGAGAGCGCTCTGGCAGCAGCATCTGTGGCGAGGGCGCCATGGGGATTCTGGTGTCACAGATGCAGTTGGAGAAGCATGTGAATGGAGTGGCTCTCCCCGACTGTAGGCCCGGGGACTGGCCCGATTAGACCTTTAGATGTTCTCTGGTAAATGAGAGCAGGGTTCTGAGGAATTCAGAAGGACCGGTCTTGAGCAGTGATTTAATTTCACCAGCTTCTAATGAGAATAAATACATTCTCCAATCAGTCTCTGCTGTTTTGGGCTCGCTGATGTGTTTCCCCTTGATTATGTCAGCGCTAATTGTCTCTTTTATCATGCATTACAGCTTGCCTCAAAGCAGCACTCTTGTTCACCAGTAATGTGCAGAGCAAAATGGCGAAGATGGAATTTAATTATTGTGGCCATCATTCTTGCTGTCAGTCTTTACTGGTGTCACACAGACGCACTAATTACTATGATTTCATCAGGGCCATTTTTAAGACGCAAACTCAATGTCTAATTTTTTTGGTGAACAAAGATGGGTGAAAAAAAACAAAAATAAAATGCCTTTTTCACACATGCTTTAAAACTGGCAACAGATGCCCCTGCAGGTCCTCAGATAAAACACAGCATTGGGTGAATTGTTATGTTTTTTCCACATTTAATTCATATTACCCCTGGTGTGTTTTGCAACTACAGCGTTAAGTATCACCTTTATTTTGGCGGATCTTTTGAGCCTTCTCATAATACCCTGAGTTCAAGGCCAATCAGTCTGAGGAAGGACAGAGTGCGGTTCAAGAAGCCGACCAGAGAGTAAAATCAAGGATCCCTGTTGTCTCCACAGGAACACGCAAGAGGCTCCTCCAAGACCGTCTGTCCTCCAGTGCACTCTCCTGGAGTCACGAGGGTCCGCCGTTTTGTGGCACTGCAGCCGTGGAGACCAAGACAAGCCGCAGGAAGAGGGAGGAAACAAATAAACCCGAATAAGATTTATTTGCAGCCGCAGGAGCGGTGTAGAGGTTATCGGCCTGGTTTGGGGCTGTGCGTTGTTGTTTTGCCTTAACAAATGTTGACTTCACAGCGAGCTTTGTGAGCACCTAACGCACACCCGTGCACGCAGAGAAGCTTTATTTTTCATTTTTCTCATCAGGTCTTTGCAGAAGCACAGAAGATGGTTTTTGTATGCCTGGTGCCTCCTACTGTATTTACAAAGACACACAAAATCTATGAGCATTGGCACTGTAATGATTAACATTAGCAGAAGATGCAGAAGCCCCCCTGCTGCTCATCTTACAGTGTCAGGCTGCAATGGGAATCTAATTAATTTTCCACCAGGGACTGCTGGATTGTTACATGGACGGGGATGATGTATTGCACTTGATATTCATTTTTCATCATCTTTGGCAATCTTTGCACTTTTTGGCGGGCTAATAGAGGTCCGTTAAGAGCAGGGACGTCATCCATTTCAAATTCAAGATAACCACTTGTGGTTCATAATGACTGTGTCACTGCCGGACCACTTCTTCTCCAGCATCGCAGCGGTTGCCAGGCGCATGATTTATAATGTGTATAAACACTAACGGTACTGTGCTTTATTAAGGAATTCAGCAGCAGAAAAATCTGCATGTATTTGGACTAGGGGAGGTAGCCGGAGCACCTGGAGAGCATCCATGCCGCGAGGCAGCCGAGCCAACCGCTGTAACCCCGTGCTGCCCTGCAGAAGAAGAAGGTTTTATTCCTATTCCTAGATGAGAAATTACTGTGTTTTAATAGACACTGTAGAACACGCAAAGACATGGAATCATTGAGGGAGGGCTGTCAGAGTGAACACGCTGCCCTGGACAGGCGCTCGGAGCATTTGGGGGCTCGGCACCTTGCTCAAGGGCACCTCGGCAGTGCTTTCAAAGTGTCAGCTCTCCTGCTGCCAGCTGCTTCCCAATTGTTTGGTGCACAACCAGGACATGAACCAGAAACTGTCCAGTCCCCTACAGACTGAGCCGCTGTGGTAGATACAGTCCAAGAAAACCACCTTGACCGTGTATTTCTGCACCCTCCTCACGTGTTGGATTCTGCCAGCCTGATTGTTGAGCTGATAGTTGAATAAGGAGATTATCAGTTATCTTTTGAGAGAACAATAAAGCAGGAACATGTTCCAAATGCCATATCCTACCTCCTCCCCCCCCTTTTTTTCTGATGATACGAGCCTTTGATGTGTTGCTAAGAGTCGATGTCTGGACAAAATGAACAGATGGTCTCCTCCGTGAAATAACCCAGAGAGACTCAGGCGACAGGCATATCTGCAGCAGTTGGAGCACACAGCCCTCCACTATGTAAATACACAGAACGGATGGCCTGATATGATATGATACTCCCACTGGGAGGACGTGTACAGCCATGGAACAAACCAGTGAGGCTCGACTGTCAAATCTACCTCAGTCATTACCACTCATTCCTACACTTTGTTCTGTAATCCAAGTGTTAGTGGTTAATTGTGTTCCTTTCAACATGAGTAGGGATGCTATTTCGATTTGAAATCTTTTGTGGTAAATTCGGTCGGGCAACCTGGCAGTTGAGCTGCACAAAAGCTTTGGTGAATGGAAGCCTACAAACCAGGATGAAACCATTGAATTCCATTATGCATTAATGTTGACTTGCAACTAATACTTGAGTGAAAGTTAAGAAGTCGTCACTCCCAAACTGGCTGGCCTCTGGGTCATTGTGGGATAGAATTTCATTTTCTTGCCTGCTAATATGAACCTGCATCCTTTTGTCTCCCTTTCCTTAAAGGAAGGTCCAGAAGTAAGCCAGAGAATTAAGTTGAACTTCGCTCTTGCCACCCTTGATCTGAGTCGTTTTTTATTCAGAGGGGCAGTGTCCTTAAAATAACTGGCAAATAAGTTCATCAGTTTGGTCTGCCCGTTTTTCCATGACCCAAGTCGGCATTGATTCCAAAGCCTTGGTTTTAAGCTGGTAAAGAGTCTGTAGAAATAAATGTATGAGACGACAGAAAATGATGTGCTCAAAGTTACAGTTTAGCAGGAAAAACATTTTGAAGGAATATATCTGATTCATCACATTCACAGCCAACTAAAAATGGAGTTAAAATGTGTCTGATTGCTGGGGAATCATGTTTTAATTAAATTAAAAAGCCCTATCTGAAGAAAAGTGACTATGGAGATGAACATTTTAGGTTAGTCAGACAGGACATTAAGCGGTATTTGGAGCTCCAATGTTGTATCTCCATGTTTAATTGACTTCTTCTTTTGACATTTAGATATTTTCATTTTCATTTCGCCACATTAAATAAATGTATGTTCTTTCTTGCTGAAAGTGAAACAGGAGAGCACCAGGTGACATACTGGCAATAATAAGATTTTAACTTAACTGATTAGTGACTGGAGTACCACGCAACACTGCTGCAGTTCTTCTAGGTCCGGTAGGGGGCAGCATAGATGGACGTAATTATACATGTCAGTATATGTCGGAAGAAGATTACGCGTGTTGGGTATTCATATCTGCTGTAATTGTACATTAAGGCTACCAAATTGTGCAGAACTTTTCTTTTCGCAGGCAGCAATTTTGTGTATATATATATATAAAACCCAAACAGAAAAAAACAAGCAGACAATCAAATATCAGAGCTGCCACCAGACCACTGCAATAACTGAAAACTGACCTTTATAGAAATGAGGAAGAAAAACTGCGGGGGTTTGATGGACCAAGCTGGCGGTGTGTCTGTGCCGAGTTTGCTTTGTGGCCTAAAAGCACGCAGACGACAAACAAATTCTGCTTATCTTATCTGATAGTTTGCCGCCGTGTGTATGGATTGGTCCACGGGGCTGCCATCAATTACTTACAGGCTTGTTAGCTGGTGCTGCAGCCGTAATGTTCACCTTCCCTCCAGACACACAAGGATCCTCAGGAACGTTGGCTATTATCTGCAGTTATGTTGTCAGACACCCGCCCGTGTGCTCGGGTGGCTGAACAGCCTGAAGTGATGCTTTTAGCCGAATTGTTGGGTTAATTTTGAAGTGGTAAGTAAAGAACCGCGTTGTTTTCCGTCTGGATGTGTTTTTCGTGTTTGGCTGCTGGTGTTTTCTGTCCGGGATTTTATTCCCTTGAGTGATTGCTATCAGTTCTAACCGCAAGTAAATCAAGATTGTCTAATCTTATATTTTTATTCAGTTGAATGAGTGTTTTTGATGCAAGGTTCTGATATTATAAAGCCTGTATGACATTATATTAAAACATTTTGTTTCCTGGTATAAATGCATTAGCCAAACACGTGACATATTGATTATAAGTGACACTCAGTGTGCCAACTTACCCAAAATAGTTTTTGCACTTGTTTATGTGCCAGGATAAAGCTCAATGGGCTCATCTTTAAGCTTTTGGCCACTTTCTAATCTATTGTTCAGCCCACGCACTGCCCGCCTCCACTCAACAGCTCTCTCTGAGTCGTCCTGTCTGTAGAACGCTCATCTTGGTTGAATCCAAATTTAATTTAATTGTGTCGACTCCAAACTATGTCGCGCGTCCATAAACAAAACTCTTCTGACCATATGAGAATTTCCCGGGCAGCTTCTTCCCTCATGGCTTCGTAGACTCTTTCATTGGCCTCACGAATCGGAACGTTTGGAAAAAGTCGGATTTTCACAAATAAGCCCACTTAAGTAAATGAAGAAAACGCCGCTTTTCCTCCTCCTCCCTGCATTTGGTGCTTTAGCTGTAAAGGAACATATGTTCTTGCCCTTGATCAGAGCAGAAGGGACACAGTTTATGTCAGCTGGTTTTATCACTTGTTGAGTCTCTTTTCCAGCTTGTCAAATCGCCGACATTTTACACGGGCGGCCCGACACACTGTGCTGTTTAATTAATATGCATCTGAGTCCTGCAATAAAGGCTGATCAATTGAGCGTTCCTTCTAAATCCACCTCTAGTTGACGCCACATACATTCATGTGCTCCAAAACTAATAAATTTAAAGGGATTAAACTCTAATTAGTTTAGCTGCCAGTCAAGAGCTTGCACGGAGATTGACTGTATGTTAGTGGCTTTAATAAATATGTGTGCATGTGGTGTTGCAAAACTTCCCTCTCAGGGATTCAGTTCCCTTGCAGAGTTTAGTATATTGGAGCTAAAATATGCAGTGGGTTGCTGACAGTACTATGACGTGCTAATCATGTAGCGTCGGAGCAGCTGGGCAGCAAAGACGTGGATGAAATAGGCCTGTGTTTCTTAGATCACTGAAAATCTTCACCACCGCCTGTAAACCGCCAGTGTGAGTCGACTGCTTCAAATGCTCCGCTCCTGTGTTTCCCCTGCACTGTTTTAAGGATAAAATGTTATAAAGTTGGAAACGGGGGAAAGGTGGGAGGAGATGGACTGAGAGGACGGCGAAGGAAAGGCCGGATTAGGGAACGTCGTAATGAACACAAAGAGAGCTGAGGGACAGGATGGAAAATGAGAGGAACAAGACTAAGAGGCACAAAAGGAGGGACAGCATGGAGAATTACAAGAGGAACCTCTAATGAGGAAAGATAGGAGGTGATGAACAAAAGAGGCAGAAACAAAAGAAAGGAGGGGGGTAAGTGTGTGGAAGGAGAGGAAGAGAACGTTACAATAATGGAAGAGGAGAGAGCCGGGGACGACATACGTGGGAATACGAAGAGGTGAAAATTAGAGGGGAAGGAGGCGATCCGGATTTAAGCAGTTAAGGGTTTCAGAGAATTTGTAAGGCAGGGATTCAACTAAAACTTTCCGAAACTTTCCATTTTGGTGTCAAAATCTCATCCGGTTGTGCCTTTACATCGATAAGTTAGCACAAAAAGCCCAAAATGAGTTTAAAGTCCGAATTCTCCCACTATTTTCATCGAATCTCTGATTTTTTCATTTTAATCGGCTCAATGCGTTAAAACGCGGTGGCATACGTGATCATGCCGTTCCACACCACGTGTAAATGGCTAGCCTCCATCCTCCTCTCTGTACGACTGCTTTTCTTTTTGTTGAGTCTCGGGAAGCAAACATCCTCTGAAAACATGTTTGTGCACCTCGCGTTGCACCAGGAAGTCTTTGGAGCGCGCTCAGATCATTCAGACCACGGACGGCCTCTCGCCTCTGCTCCTTTTTTGGCCGTCGCATCTGTGGATGTTTCATCCTCAGTGTGCATTCGTATATTCATTCATCAGACTTGGATGTTTCCTCCCATTAAAGCTTGCTTTGGCCCAAGTATTCCAGATTTTATCCGTGGGTGTAACTCGCAGTTAGCGCCGCCACTCTAATGCATCTGTCCTGGCTGGAAGTTCTTAATTACTGGCTTCAGAGATCACCGGCAGGCAAAAAAAAGGGACTCTCTCTCTTCTATCTTCTCTAAAGCTGGCGGCCACGTCTGCTGGTCAAATTAATGATTTGGCTCACGCATGAAAACGAATCAGGCTTACCCGAAGGGTTTACTGACCTGTCAGCTGGAATAATGAGGGGAGCATCGCACATCGCTAATGAGAACAGTAAACAGTCAATTGTTCTATGGAATTGCCAGGAGATAAAAGTGCTGCAGCCTGGATGGAGCGTAATACAGCCCTAACAAGATAGAGGAGGCCAGGTTAAGGCTGCTGCCCAAAAGCAAATTACATCGCGTGGGGGGGGGGTACATCCAGAACAGTCCGCCGAATCATTGATGCCATTAGTGGTGGTTTAAGGCTGATGGGGTTGAAGAACCTCACCAACCATCCAGCTAAGGTTTGATACAAACAGATGTCTCGGTTTTCTAAACTCGCAGGATATCAAACAGCTTTTTGGAAACAAATGTGAATGAAATATAGAATAAACAAGAAGTTAGCCACCGGGAAATGAAGCCCGTTCCTGGCATGGGTGGGTGGGTGGGTGGAGATTAACGGGACGTGACCGCTATAGCATCCAGGTCGTTTCAGAAAACTCCCTCAAATATCCGGCAGTTTAGCGCGATTAACTTCAGAAGTCACCGTGGAGTCCTGGTTGTTTGATCTTAGATGATTTAAACATGTCCCCCTGCCTCTTCGCTGGTGTCAGCCGCTGCTGCAGGAATTCTAATTTCTCTCCTCTCCCCATATGTGAGCACATTATGCCTTGAATGAGTGATTTCATATTTGGCAAAAGGGTTCTTGGTGATTTGTTGTTCTTATTTTGTGTTTTTTAAGCTAACTGGAAGATTTAAGATGAAGACAGAAGCCTAGCCGACACCCTTCCTTCATTTTCGACTCCAGCTGTGAACAAGAGCTCGGTTCCGTCTCAACAACATGATCCCTCACTGCCTGAATGGGCCTAAACTGAGACAGACTGCTCTAGTTGGGACTGACTGGAATCATTTGGATTTGACACATGACTCCACAGACTCCCAGTGCAATGATGAGTTCAGGGTTTTCGGTCAGGCCCACCACCTAGCTTGATAACATTTGCTAAATTCCAAATTGAATGAGCGAACGAGCCTTGAATACGATCAGACGATGTCACAATCGCTACCGTTAGCTTTCAAGTCGTGTCCGTGACCCAGATGGAGAAACCGTCATGACGCATATCTTAAAGTCATGTCACTAATTTTACAGCGCTGGATCCTCCGCAGGCTACAGCTACAGTACGATGTTTGCATGACTAATCAATGCGGAGAGATTCTACTAAAAATACTGCGTTAATGCAAAGTCGGGTTTAGACGTCAGGATAATTGGTCCAAGATTTGATGTTTGTCATCTCATGGCTGCTCAGGATGGTTTATCCACCCAGATTATCTTCGTCAGTGGTATCAAGATCTCAACATCCCCAGTCTGTTACATAAAACCACGCGTCCACTCTGATTTGTCTCAACGTTCCGACATGCTTGATTTCTAGGATCTCAAATCTTAATGATTACATCATCAACGCAGGAAATGGTATTCTTTTAATGCCTAATTCATTACCTTTTAGCTTGATGTAGCTTCCGAGAATATAAAATCTCATAAACAGATGCCAGCTTTACTTAGCCTTTGTCATAGGAGCCATTGTTGCTGACTGTGAGTATTATTCCAGTGTGCAACACTATTAAACCTTCACAGTCGACCAACTTGTGCTTCGCCGGGAGATGCAACATTTGTTAATTAGACGGTAATTAGCGCGGTATCCTCGGCCCGCCAATTTAAGTTTGTCTCAAGGTTTCCGTTTCGGATGAGCTGGGTTAGCTTGGTAGAGTTGTGTTGGAAAAACAGCGAAGCACACTGTAAAAAAAATAGCGCAATGTCATAAATGCTGTACTCTTTTTACAGTGAGATCCTTTCCAATTATTTTGTACGGTTGGATCTAAAAAAGGGAGTATCCTCCATGGTGCTGCCATATTTGTTGAACCTTCCTCATCTGTTTATAAATCGTCTTTACTGGTTCGGGAAAAAAAAAAAAAACAGAAAGATGCTGAAAGTGTTTTTTCAGCAGCGTGACAATGCAATTTTGCCGCGTCATGTTCGATATTTACCGCCGTTTCTGAGATAGCGCGGTAATAACCGCACAGATCAGGTGCACCTGTCATTTTCGCAGAGCAGCTACAACCAAAGCAAACAATCGGCATCAACACATCTGTAGATGTTTTCCGGCAAACGGGAGGCAGCTAATTAGCTTTCTGTGAAGTAGCACTGAATGCTGTGGAGGAAAATTGAGAGCAATCAAATAAAACGATCTGAGGGAAAAAAAAGGGAGGGGTTAAAGTACAAAGCCTTGTCAGATGGAGAAGCATCTTAATTGTGAATACTTAACGTGGTATATTTACAACGCAGGAGAAACACCTGGATTAAACATTTATGTTCCATTAGATGGAAACTGTTGCTAGTTCAAAGGTTTACAAGGAGGAATAAATAGCCTTTTAAACTATTGAACAGTCTAAATGTTGGGAATTCAGCCAGGAACAGGTATGCAGAGGGGAATTGTAGGTGACCACTACATGCAAACCGTGTTCCTTTTTTGGGAGGGGGGCTGTTTTTGTGTCATTTGCATTTGCAAAGCAGCCAAATTTGTTTCCCAATGACTTCCACAAGGCAGAGATGTGGTTGCTGTGATGCTATGTGGTGATTAAACGGCCCTGTTTCGGAGCTGCCTAATTCTGCCTGTGGTGGGTGTATTTCTTGGTGCAGAAATGATGAGAATGTTGGAGTTGAATTTCAACACCGTGACAACCAATACTGAAGCAGCATTTCTAAATATTCCTTCAATAATACTAATTCCAGCACCAGATCAAACCATTGAACCGTTAAGGGGCCTAAAACAAACAAACATCCCCCGTCAGGAACATCTTACGTCCCTTTCCTGCTGGATGGAGGATAAAGCTTTCCTGATTGCGTTGCAGTACTTGCACTTTCACGCCAGGAGTTGCTGGTTTGGCTGGAGAAATGATGACTGCATCCGTGCGGCCAGGATGCATTTCTGATTGCTTTTGGGCTGCGTGGATGCTGGCGCACTGCTGCCTTCTACGGCCATTTCTTTAAAATGCTGAGAGAGAGCGAGAGAAGAGATCGCATTACAATTCCTCGTGGCAGTATCATTACCCTCGGTGGGTTCATTCTCTCACTTAATGCCCCTCCACCCTCCCTGTTTGTATCAGATGCACCAGTGAAAATATATATTGTGAAACGCTTTTCTCGTTTTTGGTACATGACCTTATTTTGGAAACTTGACTTGAGAAGAAATGTCCAATTTTTGCTGACAATTATCACATATGTGCTGCAAATCCTTCATAAATATACTGATGAGTCAAAGGGCAGTAAAAATGTGCTCTGAGGGACTAAATTGTAATTGTTTGTGTTGTGATATAGCCAGGCGACAATATAGATTTTGATCCACGGAAAAACTTGCAAGCGTGGCTGCGTTGAGGAAGCATATGATGTGAGATGCTGTGAGATGCTGAAAGAAAGCTCCTCATTTTGTCTTTCCTTAAGAGACCCGTCCTGTTAGGCAAACCTTGCTGCTCTTTCATGCCTCGCTCATATCACCATGGCAACACACCAGCCCCTGCAAGCGTCTGCCAAATTGACAGTGTAAAACAGAGCGCACACATCCACCCATTCATCCAAGCCCGTCTCTTTCTTCAGCACAGAGACGCGGCTATGTAGTTAATTAGCTTATATGTACGGTTCATACTGATCATTCATCTGCCATAAATTGGTGTCTGTTCGGGTCCAATGCGCCACGATTTAACACGAGTAAATTGCAATAGGTGTGTTGGACTGAAAGCCTCCAAGGTTCTGAGTCAGGCGTAGGAGCAGGATCACATGTGTAGGAGGACTTAACAGACCCCAACCTGCGGGGCATACAGACGTTTTCAACGATGAGAGAAGGCTGTTAGGAAGCTGGAGATGACACATACTGTGGCAGCCAAGCAGCGCCTCTATCCGATATTGGTAAAAGCATCAGTACACATTTACAAGGAAAATAAGGGAAAAAACGCGGCAGCTTTTAAGGCAAAACGTCTACTTTTGGAAGTTTTCGCATCGACGGGAAGGTAATCAGAAGGTTAATTTGGATAATTGACATGTTAACAAGGAAAATGAAGGGGGGGGGGAGGCAGCAAACGTGCATGTCTGATGAGGCAGAATTAGATGGAATTCATCAAGGATCAAATAAGGAGCAAGATCTAAAAAAAAGAGGAAGTGACAGCCTGCAGCCCGTAAGGTCTTCTGAATATCGCGTCCCAAAGGACCGGAGAACGCCTGAGTGCTCTGAAGCTGCCCATGATGCATTTGTCAGCCTCAACGCGTTTATCGTCGCAGGAAATCTCATTGTCATCGCAGCAAAAATACATCACAGCACAGGCCCGAGTCAAGCGGAAAAGGGAAAATAATGACAGTTTGTCAGCTCGAGTATTAAACATCGCATACAATAAGAGCAGCAACACACAAAGGCATCAGGAAGGATAACCCGAACCCTCCACCCTGTTCGCTGCCTCGCTCTTTACCAGGTCGTTCGGATCCTCCCGACTTATTAGCATTTAACAGGTTCTGATGGGCATTACTGGATGCAAACATAAATGTTTAGTCAGCTACATGTTCACGTTTTGTTGGGAACGTAAAACATCACAGCAGCATTTGGAAACATCCCGTGTTGCAGGAGCAAACAGCTGCACGCGTGTGGACGTGGCCGTAAATGTTGGGTGGGGGCCCTGCTGTGCCAAAGATTGGAATGATCTTTGCTCATTAATGGTCCCTGGTGCATGCTAATTAGCATGTAATAGGACACCAAATCCTGCACAGGAGGCTTGTTATTTAAGGATAAAGCTCATCTCTCATTTGAATGCATTTTTCATAAGCAGCTCTAATTAACTTTCATTAGCATTATTAATTAAACATGAAAAGCTTCTCATTTCCTCTGTATCTTGGCATCTACTTCAAAACAGAGTGACAGTCCTGGTGATAATGGCGTCTCCATCATGATATCTGAGTTCTGTAGGAAACAGCAGCGTTCTGTCCTACTGACCTAAATGAGCTCGGACCTGCGTCCGCTGTGACCCTGGAGAGTGGACCGGAGCGTTAAAAGAACCCATTGGAATGTACCAAACCAGACGTTTAGGACTCCGCTGCTCGATTACCGTCTGCTGCTCTCGGAAATGTTAATCCCTGAAGCTCCCCTTGAATAGCCCTGAAATGGTCCATCTCTCACAGGCCACCCACAGAACCTTTTCAACGAGAGCCACTTGAAACCTGCCTTCTGTAATTCACTTTCTCTATCTTGGACTCATCTGTGCGGCGCGGTGAAAGCACAGGTCACTAAGGTTCATATTATATTGAAGCATTATCCAAATCCAACTTTGCCAGAGGCGGCGGGGGCGGGGGTGGGGTTGCTGTGCCGCCACGTCTCCACCCCCCCCCATGCTCCTGGCGTCGGCTGCGTCCCTTCACTAATTCATGGGCGGAGGGGGTTTTTTGGGATGAATATGCACGTGCAACATGCATCTTTGAGAAGAAGTGGAGCTGCGGTGCGAACACAAGTGGAGCGACGGCAGAATTTCCAGGGGTGAAATAGCAAACCTGCAACGGCAGATGTTCAGAAAGCCCGTTTAATGGTGGATCCACAGGGCTGAAATCTATACCAGGAAGGGTTCAGGAAAAATTCTGAACTTGATTTCAGCAAAAATCAAATAAAAGTACAAAGAGAGGCACCTTCAGATACTTCTGTGTTCTGTCTGTGTCGCCATGGCAAATGTACAGGTGACTCCTGGCATTTGTTACAGTATGGGGGCATCTTTTTCATCCTGTCGGGGTGTTTGAGGCACTAAATACATTCTCTCACTGGACCTGCACATTTCTGTGTGCACGTAGAACCTAATGTTCAGTTGGCTTACTTGGAAATGGTTTAAATACAGGTTTTCTGAATTCCATATAAGAAAAAAACAGCATTTGGTCCATCAGACAGAGACAAAAGTCTTATTCTGACAGCTGCCAACTATTATAATTCACTGATTTATGACTATAATCATCCATCCATCCCTTTTCTGAGATACTGGCGTTGAGCCCAGCGGTCACCTGTCACATGGGAGCAACACAGCCTGGACACACACACACACACACAAACACTGGTGACTTCCGTCTTTGATCCGGGTAATTTGCATGTTGAAACCAGTGTTCAGAAACAACAATACTCCCATGGAGGACAGGGAGACCATGCAAATGCAGCGAAGCCGGAATGCCAAACAGATCGGGATGATTGGATATCGGAGCCTGTTTATTTATGAAGTTTATTACCCACCATCTTTGTCACCAGTGTCGAACTAGACGTTAAGATCTAATTCAATGTGCTTATTGTAGCAAACACGTTAAGAGGATCGCTCGCATGCTGTTGCTTTTCTCGGTCGTGATCTATTAGAGCAAATCCAGTCCTCGAGGGCCGTATTCAAGCCAGACTTTCTGTCCTACAGGTAAACACTTTCACCCGGGGTTCCATTTACCTTGGTGAAGGCATTTCCTGCCTGGTAGGATGTAAATCCCGGCTTGAATTCAACCCCCGAGGACTGGATGTGACCTCCTCTGATGGGCAAGTCCAATCCATGAAGGCTGGATTCCAGCCAGGTTTTGCATCCTACCAGGGAGAAACCGCTTTCACCAAGGTAAATGGAACCCCAGGTGAACGTGTTTTACCTGTAGGAAAGTCTGGCTTGGATACGGCCCTCGAGGACTGGATTTGCCCACCCCTGTTAGAAGATCCAGCTGTGTTAAACAAAGATTTGCAGCAAATACAATATGATGTGTTTTTCTCTGTCCAGTGAAGTTGGTGTGGACAGTTTTTATTGTTTCAGTCATCAAAAGCCTCCTCTCTTTTTTTTCCCCCCTGATTTGAGGTTTGGGATGCCCGTACAAACAGAGGTTGGTCTGTGATATGCAAATTAATTTGTCAGCGATTTCGCTCGAGTGAGCCATCTGCTTCCTTGTTCTGCCTAATCATTTTCAAAATTGCTCGCAGTGATCGTGGCGCAGACACATCTCCAACACACGGTTGTAGGATTAACCAGTGATTCTGATCTGGATTGTTTCCATTTAAAACTTGAAACATGATATTCTCGGGCTCAGCTGACCCCCGTTGCGACCCTTGGTGGAACCTGGTTGTAAAAAAAACAAGCCCAAAGCAGACAGGGTCCGGAGGAACCGCCGATGGTCGTTGCTTCGTCTCTATTCATCAAGAAGACAAGAACGGGACCAAGTGTTAATCTTAAACCATCCATTATTCAGCACATTCTTACATTTATTACCTCCAGAATTACAAATGGAAACACACAACTCCGAGTCTCATCACGTGTCAGGAATCAATCATGAGAGGCGTTAATGATAAGAATCACATGTCCTATGGAGGATGCTTCAATCACAGCACAGGAGAGTTGGTGATGATCAATAATAAGGCAACCAATGATGATCACAATTGTCGAGCTGCTGCTTCCTCCCATCCAGTGGAGCCGACCACAGCGAACAAATGTCTGCAAAAAGCCTTTCACAAACCTCTGTGTACTCACATATGTTTGTTTGGAACGCCATCCTATATTATTTTAATGCCTATTTCCCCCCATTAATCTCTACTCATGTTTCATTGAACGAGTCAGTTGGTGGTCAGAGTTGTGTGTGTACACTTTCCTTTGAATGCTTCTCTGCTCTATTTCCACAGCTCTCTTCCAGTGGGCTGCTGATCCCTGCACCCCCCCACCCTTCCTTGGCCTTTTACTGCCCGTGTTTTGAGTCGGACGTGTGATAAACCACAGTGGTTTACGTTTGCATTCAATGCAAAGTGGAAATGAGCTGGACAGAGCGGCGACCTCATCCCTTTTAATGTGACGTGCTGCAGTTGTTCGGGCTGAAATTTTTGTTTTCATTTTCTAATTACCTTTTCTTTTTTTCCCCCAACATAATCCGATAATGACTTTCTTTTTAAATGAAATTGAAGGACATCCTGCTGTAATTCAGGTTTAGAAAGACTTTCTGCAATAAAGTTTAAAGGCTTAAATAACAGAAAAGAGAAATTCATTTCCCTTCTTTTATGTCTGACCTTAAGTATCCAAGCGAAAGCTTGTCATCCTTTAGCAGTGATCAGCAGCATTATAGCTCCATATTCAGGCTTAAACACTGCCTTTATACGTTAAATGCATGGCCTACTTGACCTCCTGCAAGGGTAAGGTTGGCTGGTTTCTGCAATACAATGATGATGGAGAAAATGCCCGAAGAAGGCTTGGAGAGAGATTAGTCCTTCAAACAAACCTGGTTAAAGCATGAGGCGGCAGTTTCCATCCTGCGTGATCTCAAGTGACTCCGTGCTATTTCTCATAGATAACAGAATGCCTCAGCCGACATTAGTGGAACTTGTAATTTGAATATAGAAACTGTCGAGTCAAAGAGGGAAATAAAAGTTATTTGTAGAGTGGCTTCCCAGTCCTTCGTATGAAGCCAGCTTACATCTTAAAATTCCCCCGAATCACTGAATAGAAGCTCATTCACTTGAAATGACTACTTTATGCATTTTTAATTTTTGTATTTCACACCATGCTGTCAAGTATTCCTGTTTTTAAAAAAAAAGAAAAAAAAAAAAGAAATACTCTAGCATATAAAATGCAAGAATTCCCAGCGGTGTGTCTAATTAAAATTTGGAGGCCAGCTGTTTTGCCTTCCCTTTCCCCACAGTGTGCTGTTGGCAGCCTCCAGCCTCTGTATTTTTCACGAAGCTATTTGGATGCAGAAAAAAAAGCGAAAACAGAAAGAAAGAGAGCGAGCGAGAGAGAAAGAGACAGAATTCTTTCATTCCCAGCCAGCGGATATTCTTGTATGCATGTGATCCCCCGAATGTTGTTGTTTTTGTTTTTTTAATTCTTTTAAAATGGCCTAAATTCTCTGGTTTTATTTCTTTCTGTGGTCAGCTGGTTTCATGCCCACGCCCATCCATCTCAGCTCCCGCGGGACACCCGATAATAATTGTGGTAAATATTATAGTCATAAGTGACAGGAGAGTACAACAAAGCTTCTGTTCACTGAGCTCTGTGATTAAGGAACTGACGGAGCTTTAACACAACATCTCTTGAGCTTTTGCGAAACGTACGGGAGTGCCACACTAATTGCAGTGGCGTTATCAGCCTCATAGTCCTTCATAATCTTCACAGAGCTGCTGAACTGCACATTTGTTTTTTTTTAATATAGGTTATTCAATTAAATTAGTGTGCTCAAGTAAAATCTGTCACATAAATGACATCCTTCTAAATAGTCTGCTTAATGTGTCTAAAATGATGTGTGCAGCAGCCCTGTAAGCGTTGAGTTGCTTCATGAAGCTAATTTGAGCTTAAACCCATGTTCGATGGAATCAAATGTTGGCTTGCTTTGTCTCCCACCATTTTATTTTATTGCATTTGATCTGGTGGTGCACGTGATTGGGATTTAAAGAGTCCGATCCTCCACCTCCTCATCATTAAGGAATAATGTAAGTAATCATTGTTAAAAAAAGGTTGCTGGAAATTAAACTACTTGCTCTGTGAAAGAAATTCAGCCCTGGCTGACTGAGCATGAATATATCGACCTTTGCTGGAGATGTGTTTTCAATTCATACCAAGCAAAGATTTAAAAAAAAAACTGCAGACATCAATGTCCTGGACTTTATCTTCAGAACAAAATGCAATAAGTTCTTAAGTTCTCTTTAAGTGAGCTCAGTCAAGACACGAATCAAAGCAAAAACTCCTGAGAGAAAAACATCCCAAAGTATCTTCACTTTTTGGTTTTTTAACAACATTCTAAAAAAATAATGTTGACAAAATCACCATCATACATGTTCTGATCAGCGCATCGCTACAGTAGCGTGGTGCTAATGCTAACCAAGTGTTTCTTCGGTTTGGGTCTCACCAAAAGCCGAGCTGGGTCCGAAATTTCACACTCGCTCACTATTCTGCTCTCACTATATAGGGAGCAGGTTGGAGCGCTGCCTGGTTCAAAACCTGCTTTCTTATTTAGGCCTTCACATTGAGCGCTCCAAGAAGGGTACGGTGATCCTCACATTCTGACACCTCTACAAACTAGTGTACGCCCTAGTTAGTGCACTATAAAGGGAATAGGGGGTTAGTTCATACACAGGTTCTTTTAAAACAAGAATTGATGGTGATGCTGATTTGTTGACCTGACCCCCTCTTATGTCGTATGTAGCTCCTGAAAAAGTTGTTCCTTTGACTGGAAATCTTAAAACCCAACATTAAAGCACGAGGAAAAGGCAAAGGGGGGAAATCTGATTCAAGGACTTAACACCACTAAGACCTGAAACACGTCTTCAATAAATGAGTTATGAACTTGCCTTTTCAACCAGGTCACAGCAAATTCTTCAAAACCTGACCAAGACCGGCCGGCGGAGGGAAGAGAGAATGTGGGATAAATAATCCCACTGAAGATGTGAGCAGGAAGGAGAGCAGCTGAGCCAGTTAGAGACAGGAGGGAGCAGACGGGTTAACGCCGGAGCATTAATCAAGACTGGCGCCTTGGAAAACATCGGCTACCAAAGCTAAGCGTGTTTCATGAGTGCAACTTAACACACAAAGCAATCCGATGCTGCAGAAGCGGTTCAAGGGCAGACGGGAGCTTTTAAAAACCGGTCTTTGCCTGTAAAGTCTTTGAATGAAGCTGCGTGGGCGGGCGGGCGGCCCTCATCAGGTCGCTTCTGTTCCCTCAGTGTCCACAATGAGAGAACGCTCAGATGTGACACTCTAACACACCTCTGAGGTTCTGCAGGGTGAGTGTGGCACAAAAAGACTCTTGTCTCATATTTATAAACACCCAGTCCCTCAACTGTAATCATTTGAAAATGATAAAAAGAAAAAGAAAAAGAGGGAAAAAGTGATTTCCGGCTGAAGGCTTTGCCTAAATTCTCTCTGGGGCAGAATCTGATCCTGAACATTAATAAACTCCTGGAAATGAGAAGCCGTTTTTTTGCTTCCAGCATTTGATAATGAAATTACATTCTGGTCATGTTATCCCTCTTCTATTCACTTTCACTTTGTGACCCCCGTCATTTTAATTATGAGTCTGGCTGCGTGGACCTTCTGCCCATCAAATATTTCTCCAATATTTCGGATTTATGGACTAATACGGCTGAAAATATGAGAGAATGCAACATTCGCTCACCTGCCTCCAACAAAAAGGAACGTTGGAGGCTTTTAAGGAAACAAAGGTCAGTCTCCATCAGTGGTGTCTCCTTGGTTTGAGGTAGCCAATCAGAATCAAGGCAGGTGGACGAAAGCGTGTCCAAAGCTGACGAGGACCCTGTCATTGATCACAATTACATTAACCAGATGGCAGAAATCGAATTTGAACCCTTCCCGCTGCTATTAAGGGGCCTCTGTAATCAGCAGAATGGTTTGGCTCAAAGCGCCACAATTGGAATAAATATATGAATAAAACTTTGGAAAATAAGACAACACAGCATCCACAATGTAATTAGGCAGCCAGCTCTCGGCTCTAACCGTAGAATTTAGATGAACGTCTGCCATTTGCTAATCCAATTAATTCTATAGGATTCATTGAGGACTTTGTTCATGATTTAATCTTTTTAAAATGGCAGAATGTTGGGTAGCTTCATTTATCTGTTCGGTTGGAGGCTGAAGGCTTGCACGCGCGGCTACGTGGCTGCCGTATACTTCCTGTATCGCTGCTCCCAGAGGCGGCAAACAGAAATAATTTGAAAAAAGCGAGAAACACAAACTAATTTAGCTTCCGGCGTGGCTGCCCCGCTACCCTCCCTAACCCCAAATGGTGGGGAACCTCCCAGTGCTGTGTATTATGAGCACAAACACACCGAGTATTAGCCGCTGAGACGTGTTTACATGACAGTAACAGGATTACTCACCCCGACAGTGGGAGACACTCATCGCACTGGCTAACGTGTTCCAACGATAATCCGGCGCGTTCACCGACGGCACAGGACTCCCTGATGATAAAACACCTTGTTTTCACAAATTCGGGTCGTCTCTGCAACTTGGAGGAGTCCTGCACATCCCGGCATCTCTGCGCTGCTCGCCGTGCCACGCGAGCCGGCTCTGTTAATTAACCAAACCACATGAGGCCAAACACAAGCCCGAATGCTTCCTCTTGTTTTGATTTAAAGCCGTTGTATAATTGCGCAACGAAGAACGTGGGCTGAAAGCAGATGTGATGAACCTGTAACTGGGAATAAAGGAAGAGACGTCACACCGGGCAGGAAGTGTGCTGCTCCGTTCCCCACCTTATTATCCGCCATTTCTCAGCATTCAGTTCCTGTTTTACCATAAACCTATGAAGCCGGAGCACGAGCGGAAGCCATAACCAGATTGGCAGCTGCTGGTTGAATTATTAATAGGTAAATCGTCCGGCCTTTGTAAGTGCCAGGCGGAAACACACGTGCGCGCGCCATGTCAGGGAGTGAGAGTGAGCTCTTCATACGCCGCTGACAGCTTTATAAATACACCGCTTTGAAAGCTGCTCAGTTCTTCCTGAAAGCGCAAGTGTCAGAGAATGAGCTTTTAATCTTTTTTGTGACCTAATGATACCATACAGTATAAATAAAACATCTGTCTATATGCATGCATTATGCACCAACAAGGGGGGGGAATAAAGGGACTAAAGAGGAATCTCTCCATGCAGGCGCTCCTCAGTCGCTCTCCTGATCAAACCCGCTACTATCAAGTCCAGGACCGGGTTGCGTTTTGACTTGTCACAGCAGGAAAACAGGGGGCGAGGGCTCAGTTCTATTAAGTGTTCCAGTAATGTGGAGCCAGTAAACAGCGCAGCCGCTCTTCCTCTAAATGGAATGCAGCAGCCATCAATACACCTGCAGCTTTCCCGCCACGATATGTCAGCGCGGCTGCTGCGCAAGCCGGCCTATTAACGCCAAGATGATGAAGAGACGTCCATCCTCCAGATTCAACTGGTGCTCCACTGCCAGGGCGTCACGATCTCCTAGATGGGCGCAGCAGCGTCGGACCGGGTCACGTTGGAGCGCATCTCAAAACACTGGATCAGCTGAATTATTCAACGCAAGAAAAGTCTTTTTTGTTTCCAATGAAATGCTAAATTAGCATCTGCAGTTTGGCAGAAGCCAGATGGACTTTAATCAACAGCACATAAATTTTAGCTAATTATTGTCAAGTGGCTGTTTTAATTATTTATACCTTTTTTTCTTCTTTCTTTAAGAAAACAAAAGATAATTATTATAAACTGCCGGCCCAGTTCTCTTTAATAAACATCCGACTCCAAAACTATTTAATGCCCTCTCTTGCACTAGTCTTACACATTTATTTGTTTTACCTGTACTGTGTTACAGAATAAGCCATTTTGTCTCAAATAATGTGACATATATAAGAAAATGCTGACTTCCTGTTATTAACTGTAATGTGTTCCATTACCCATCCCAGTAAAGGCTGTTTCTGGGTGAGTTACTGCTGCCGTCGTGACCACATTCTGAGCTCTGTAAACTCTTTTATACCCACTAATGAAGACGCGCGGCTAACGCTCATCACCGGCCCCCTTCATGTAAACATCAGTCGGCTGAGGAATCTAATAAATACTTTAAATGGTCATTTTAAACTGCATCAAGAGTTGGCTGTATTAGATGGAAAGATGCATCTGTTGAACAGATACTTTAGTTGAGTCTAGCCTAGTTTTGGATGTTTTTGACTACGTTCAAGGGAAAAAAACTCACTCATCTTCGTAACATTTAACATTGATTCCAGCAGCTAATTTGATCACGTTGCTACAGAACTGAAGGATTGAAACTGTTTTTGCTAGTGTTTTCTCCTCCCCCTCTCCTTCTGTTCCTTGTCTGTGTTTCCAGGCTGGGCGGGGCTGCTTCCTGGTTCACTCCCATTCCGGGGATCTACACACCTGGAACTCGTCTCCAGTTTATCATCCACACCTGCCTGCTGCTTTAAAAGGACTGCTCCCAATCCCATCTTTGCCAGTTCGTTGCTTGACCCTCTGTGGCTGTTTGTTCAGGTGTCTGTTTGTGCCGTCCAGCCTGCTCCGATGAAACGTTTTGCCAACTTTGGAATTCTACGGCCACGTCTCCGTAAGGTCAGGCCTGGTCAAATCTGCTCAGTCCTGTGTGTGTCTGCTTTTTGGGGTTCAGTTCGTGTCTGCTGCTCTTAACAGAAAGATTCTATATCCTTCTACCAATTTTCTTACCTCATCTAAGGCTGAATCTAGTAACTTGAACCATCCAAATGTTCTATTTTTATTTACATTAATATGCAAAACTGTGATGCCCTCTATATTTTTTCCACATGATGAAGCTCCAATTCATCTATTCAAGTGTTCATTATATATTTATCTTTTAAGAATTCCACTCTTGTAACCAAGCATGTATAGAAATTCTACAGCTGAGGCATGCCTGAGGCTTTTTCTGTACTGTTGTAGTAATATTAATGAAAGAATATGGAAGCAGCAAGGGGCACGGCCTAATCTCCCAATCCAGCTTGATGTAACTGGGTCCTCCATTCATCCATCCATCCATCGCTCCATCCATCCATCCAAAACTCCATCTAGCAATCCAACCATACATCCATCCATCCCACCAACCATCCATGCTTCCATCCATCTATCATCCAACACCCATCCATCCATCATTTGTCATCCATCCATCCATCATCCATCCATCCCACCAACCAACCATCCATCTATCATCCAACATCCATGCATCATTTGTCATCCAACCATCCATCCATCCTACCAACCATCCATCCATCCCACCAACCATTCATCCATCCATCCATCCCACAAACCATCCAACCACCCATCCAACCACCCATCCATCCATCCCACCGACCAACAATCTATCATCCAACATCCATCCATCCCACCAACCAACCATCCATCTATCATCCAACATCCATCCATCATTTGTCATCCATCCATCCCACCATCCATCCATCCCACCATCCTACCATCTATCCATCCATCCATCCATCCATCCCACCAACCATCCATCCATCCATCCCACCATCAATCCATCCATCCCATCATCCATCCATCACTTATTTCTAATCTTTGCTACAGCTGGAGCTGCATTTCCATGCATTCACTGGGTGAAAGGTCATCAGTTCATCAAAGGACACACACACACACACCTAGAACTCACAAACACAAGAGTCTCTTTTGTGGCAGGAAGCTGGAGAACATTGGCAGGAACACGGAGAACATGCGAAGGACACAGGATCAGACACGGAAGCGTCTTGCTTTGAGGAGGCGGCAGCGACGCTGTGCTGCTGCCGTTGTTTCCAGGCATGTAAAAAGAGCTTCCGTTAAGCGTGTAGCTGTATAATCTCCACGGTAACATTTTTCTTTCAACAATCATTCCGTCTTGATGTGGATCTTTGAACACCCGGGAATGCCATTCAAATAACTCCGACTCCACATGTAAGAGCAAACAGAAAGGAGAAATTGTCAAGCAGACACAAAGACACAAAAAGATAAAAAAGGGAAAAAAAAAACTGCAAATACACAAGGATCAATGTATACAACATAACAAGATGGCGCCAATGTGTTCTAAAATGACTCTTGTTTGATCGTGCATGAGTTCACATCATCTGCTGTCTAAATCTCCATCATTGATCTCTGCTGCCACTGTGGGACCCCCCCCACAATGCACCTGGTGGTCAATGTGTGACATGCAACCCCTCCTGACCAGTTCTTTCAGTTCCTCTCATGCGTCAGCCACACCTGTGCGCTGCTGTCTGTATGAAATACGAGCAGATATGAAAGGCTTCATAATAAATTGAGCCTTATCTGCGTTTCAGATGCTATTATGCCGGTTTTGTTTTTTTTTGGCTGCTACATCCTCTGCTTCTCTTTCATTAGCCACCTCTGAATCAGTATTCTAAAGGAAGGCAGCGCCGAGGCAACTCGGGATCCAAGGCACTGCCTCTTCGCATCAATGCTCCTTAAACAATTTCTGCTTCAAAAGTGCAACAAATTTCCACATAATGGCGTTCAGGCGAGCGTCCGCGCGGGGAGATTTAGCAAAAATATAAGGGACGTTAAGGGATGTTCTTCCTTTTGTTGTTGCCATGCCACTTAAAGCCTATGGGAAATTACACGTGACATGAAGACACTTCCTGAACTGACGCCTGTAAAGAATGGCAGTTGTACACATGAACCTTATGTTTTTACGAGCTCAACAAAAGCAAAATACCTACAGTGATGCTACAGACAGCATCCTTTCATCCCGGTGCCCCCCCGAGGGAACAGCATTGTTCCCGTGTTCTCTTTGTTTCCATTATGTTTTAATCCCTGTAGATGCATCTCAAGGCCTATATATGAATGCATACTATGGCTATACGGGTGCAAAAGTATGCTGCGTGGTAAGACTGATTGTAAACGAACTCAGTTTTGGCGTTGGCTTCGACTCAGAATGTTCTGTCTGTCTGTGGAGGATGCAGCCCGGCTTCAAGGTTTTCCACTTCAATAGACGTACTGTAAATAGCAATAACTTTTCTAAAAAAAACCTGTTTAGAAAGAGGGGGTAAAACAACTCTCCAAACTTGCATTTGATGTCTTTCGCATGTGTTTCTAGTGTAAGATTTGGGGGGACAGAAAGGAAAATCATTATCTGATGAGATTTAATATTGAGATACATAAGAAATGCTTTTGAAGGGAATTAGGGAGGGTTTTGGGGACATTTTCTGCCTTGTATTTATTATCACTCAACTGACTTATTAAAACTGTGATCCCAAGGAAAAAAGGTGAGTGGGAATTAAAACAGAGCTGTGCCTTCTTGGCTAATTAAAAGAAAGACATCAAATGGCGCCCACACTGAAATGTTTTTTACCGTTTGCCCTTGGTCACCCTCTGATGTAGACAATACACTGAGTCTGGCTAATGATCTTAAACTGCTAATATTAGAACTTTACTGGAGTCCTCCTTAAACAGAAATGTTTAAATAAACGGCAAAAGATCAAAAATAATGTGTGTGAACTGACAAGAGCCATTGATTTAAATGCGCCGCCATTCTAAATGAGCCTTTACTTACAGAAATTAAACGAAAATTGCTTTTCGTCGGCATGTTTTACCACTTCAGTTTGATAATTCAGCGGTTCGCTGGTTTGTCGTGTTTTTTTTTTCCTGGGTCTCTTGTGAGTTGAGACTACCATTAATTTCCTCCCTTGCTGCTTCTCTTTCCTCAAGACAACACAGGCCACCTGTGACTGTACTTAAACGTTATTAGCATGGCTGTGTGTGGGTGGGAGCTCTAATCTGATTGGCTTAGAGACACCACGAGTGGCAGCCTTTAATGGAAGCCCTGGAGAGCTAACCCAACAGATGTGCGTTTGTGGCGAACGTCTTTGCCTCGGAATGGATGGGCCAGACAGGAAGTCGGGGGTTTCCTTTGGAAGACGGCGCTCAAGGCTGTCCTCCATGGCAGCAACCATGTTTTGACTCGTGGTCTCTTATTTATTTATTCTGCTGAAGCAGATCTGATCACTAGCATCACATCAGACAGGGGTGAGGCTTGCTGTGACCGCTCGCTGAGACATGCTAATTCATAACCCGGAGCAAGGAAAAACATTTGCATTTGGGGAAAAAAAGAGAGCAAGAGTGTAATGTCAGACATTATAGACAATATATGATGTATAAAATGAATAAAACTCACTCTACATACATACATACATGTAGAGCGAGTATGTGTGTGTATGTACATATGGACATATAAATGCATAGGTGTATGTTTGTATGTATGTAGAAAGGTAAATAACTACTTGCACATATGTCAATCTTAAGGCTGCTTATGGTGTTGGACATCTATCTATCTATCTATCTATCTATCTATCTATCTATCTATCTATCTATCTATCTATCTATCTATCTATCTATCTATCTATCTATCTATCAAAGCTACAGAACCAGATTTTGCCTTTAAACATGTGACACTGCAGCTATTCTCTGTGAGGGTTGTTATGTATGATCTAAAGTAATTGAGCCCATTAAGTGGGCTACCTGCAGGACTTTTCCTCGTTTTTTAAACTGATATTTTCACGCTACCTCGCATTTAGGATCCTACATTTCCTCCTCTTTCGTGTGCGACTCTTCCTCAGTCCAGCCGCCTGAGGGTGGCGCCAAATGAATAAATTGTGGTCCGTGGGATTCTATTTAGGGCAGTTCATTTCGCTCCATGGGACGCATATCAACAAGTAAACGGCTCATGCAGACTACCTGTTACATGAAATTCAGAGCCCTTTCCCTCCTTTTGAAGAGTGACTTGATGTAACCCTGACAGATGCTGTCGGGAGTGAGGAAAGAGCGCAGAGCAGGCGCATTAAGACGCTTATAAAGAGTGACCCAGTTTGATGAGATCTCCTTAAACTGTAGGAATCACACAATTTCCTGGTCGGCAGCGCGAGCATAATTTGATGTGGAGTGTGAAGTTGCTGTGCGCTGCTGCGGTGGATGGGAGCCCCACCTCCTCCCACGCTCGGATGAGAGGAAGAGAGAAAGGGAGAGAGGGGAGCAACTAGCCTACCCACGGCATCTCACCACTTGCTCTCTGGAAAAGGCTTCAGATGGGCTTCTTGTTTATCATCCCTCCGACGCGCAGTTTGCTCAGCTTGTCCTGAAAAAGAAATGACATTTCGGTCGCTGCTGCTCAGCTATCCGGTGCGTCCTGGCCGTGCGCTCTAGGCTACGTTCGGGAAAGCGCTCGGGAAAACTTGGAGCGGAGGGATGCGCCGGAGAGTGCATATCACGACAGGGATCTGTTTTCAGAGGACTGGACATGGAACACTGTAGGCTCTCCTCCCGGAAGGAAACCCCACGTTTCGCCGCGCTATCCTAAGACACCGCAACGTTCAGCCAACTTAGGGCAATTTTCTGGGGCAGCGATCTGTCATCTGTTTGAAGGAAAAAAAAAAAAAAAAGAGTGACGGGCGGGCGATGGACGCCATGTCCTGAATTTTGATGCAGAAAGTTCTCGACTCGGAGGAAATTCTCGGCTGTTGAAGTTTAATTTTTTTATTTTGGTTTGACATCAAGGCTCCGGCGGAGGTTTGAGGGTGAGACACCTGCCTCTGGGATCAGCGGCGGACGCATCTGCGGGGCTTGATAACGCGCCACCCAAGCCAAACTCTCTCTGGCACAGGTACTGTGATGATTGCAGAATTCCACGGGGAAGTTGCTGTTGTGTGTCTGTGTGTGTGTTTGGGGTTGGGACTTTAAGCAGACTTTGCTTGAAGTGAGGCTCAATAACGCAGGCCACGGTCCGATTGTGCTGTCTGCACAAGTTATCCGGCGCAAATTAGGAACAGCGGCGGCTTCGGTGTTACAGGTTGATGGGACACAGCAGTCCAGATCTGCCCCCCCTTCCCCCACAAGTGCGCTTTAAAAGAAATAACGCAACTAACGATCACCCTAACGCGTCCGTCCAACGGCATTAACCCTCACCCTCAGCTTCATTGCACTTAACAATATGAGTTCATTGCGTTTCGTGGTCTAATTGCAGCTTTACGATTCTGCGAGGTAGCAAATGTGATCCGTTTATATCACAGCCCCCTCGCCTCCATTTGGCCCCGGCAGCGAGCATCGCACTAATTGTTGCCTCTGTTTGGGGCTGTTCAGCCACGAGAGACGTGTCCGTCCGGTCATTCGTCTGTTTGATTTATTTCCCCTCATAATTCCTGGCTGTCACGCAACCGACTGTCCGACAGTTTTTGAAGAAATCCGTGCGTAAAATAGGTGGGGGGTGGCATAAGTCTTTGATCAGTGCAGCTGAAAGGGTAATCTCCTCTGCACCCTCCACTGGGAGTCAGGGGTGCTGTTTCCTCTAAGTCGACCACAAGACGCATTTTAAGGCTGCTTATGGTCTATCTATCTATCTATCTATCTATCTATCTATCTATCTATCTATCTATCTATCTATCTATCTATCTATCTATCTATCTATCTATCTATCTATCTATCTATCTATCTATCTATCTATCTATCTATCTATCTATCTATCTATCTATCTATCTATCCTGAAGTCGTTCTGACCGATGAATATCAAGTAGTGGATACAGCCTCTTAATGTCTAAAGGTCTTTTCAGTAGGAGTGAACCTACTAAGTGTGTGTGTGTGTGTGTGTGTGTGTGTGTGTGCACGTGCGCATGTGTGCAAGGCCTCCCACACAAATAGTTAAATCAAACGTCCATGCCCCGAGCAAGTGTTTCTGAGCAAAGGCCGGCGCTTTCTCATTACCGACGGCAAAGTTTTACAGTGTCTAGCAGTGTGCAGGGAGACCTAAACTGTGATACCAGCCATCATAAATCACGTTGGTGGGAGGATAATGGATTTTACCTGTTATACTTGCTAAAGGCGCAGAGTCAGCCAATATATCAAATCACATCAGTTGAGAAAATCATTAAATCATCCTTTATCTTTCCAGACTGGAGCAAAGCGGGGATGCGCTTCTTACATTATAGGAATTAATGAGCTTGATCTGTACCCAAGTGAAAATTAAAGCTGCTGCATGGACTGCTGGGGTGGCCGAGTCATTATGAGCTCTGCGGGATTTTGCAAAAGTCTGTAAAAATAATGATTTCATCATATGACTCCAGTGACCACCCCCCCACCCCACTGACACACCCTGACCCTCTGATATACAATATCAATGACCAACAATCCCCCCTCTGTTGATATGCTGGAGCCCTTCCTGCCGAATCTGTCGAGTGGCCGACTTAAAGAGTAAATGTCACCCAGTCAGCCACTGAGTTGACTCAGCCACAAGATAGTCTGTCACTATGGTAACCAGGAGGGGCTTGCATGCTCCGCAACACAATTATATTGTTCGTTGTGGGTCCCCCCCCCCCCCATACCTGTCTGTTAAATGCAACGTGACAGCGCACATACTGCGCGGTCACATGTTTGAAATGTGAAATCTCGTAATTGGAAAGGAAGCGTAGGCTGAGGTCCTCGTAGTGGAAAGGTTCTTGAAGACATTTTAACGGCCGCTCGGAGGAGTAAAAGGTTTTTGCCAAAAAGCTTGTGGAGCCTTTTTAGACAGTTTCTTCTCTGAATAATTGGAAAGGATATCTCATGCATGTAAACCTGGCTGTGGGGAAGCACCAGCGGCGCCACAAAAGATATTGTTGTATCTGGAGTCAGCTGCGCCCGGGCTTCATTATGGCACAAAACTCTGTCCCTCTCGAGAACTGGACCCGACTGCGCGCCGTTTGTCATAGGTGGTGTCATTGATTGCAGGCATGTACGGTAGCTGCTGTTCTTTTGAGCAGTGTGTGCAGCGGGGGTGATAAACGGCGCAAGGGCTCTGTGTGGGTTTCAATATTGCTTTGCAGTTAGTCTGATGTTTAGCCGCTAGTGAGGTCTCTTTTCCCTCGCGCTCTGTGAGGAGTCGTACAGCGGCACCGGCACTCATCACCGAGCCTTTAAGAAGGGGGGGGGGGGGGGGGGGAGTGTGGGCGTTAGCTAGAAGGAATATGCCATCGTTCAAAATGGCTTTGGAATAGTGAAATGGAAGGCTAAAAGAGACTAGTACGCATGTGGCGGCGGGATTTCCACATAAGCGACAACATCAACACGCTCCCAGGTGGCAGACTGGGGCGGGGGAGCTCCTGCTCTAATCTTTACATCTGGGGAGGTTGCTGACAGGTGAAAGGGGACCTGTATGTCAGGACCACCTGCAGCACCAGAGTGTGGAGTGATAATTGTCTCGCCGTTTTATACCACCAGGCGCTCATCTTCTGGTCGGGTTTTGTATTCTGCTTGATGTTGTTAAAAAGCTGGATTTAGGCCAGGCAGGGGCGACCTCCGCCTGTGATGTTCCTGGTGGGGGTTTAAGCTCAGCTGATAAGCAGTTTTGCCCTGTCGTCCCCATCTCAAAAGTTAAACAGCTATGCAGGAGACAGAGTAAATAGCAAACCCATCAGGCAGTTTGAGGCAGCCTTTGAGGTCTTCCTCCATCCCGCACCACAGCCTGCCTTCACTACGCGGAACCATCTGGACCATTGCGTGATCACAGCATGAGGTGTTTTTGCAGAACGCGGCTTCAGTGGCGGAGTTAGGTTTCTTTCCTTCATCAGTGATTGTGTTTGGAAAGATTTTTTTTTTCCTCCTCTGAAGCACCTCCGTAAGACTTTGGTTCGCTTATTTGCAGAGAGAAGTGCTTTAGGGAATTAAAGCATAAGCCGTCTAGGTTTCGTGGAGCCATAACAGCTTTATGTGGAGGAAGTGCAGCGTACTCACACAACTAGTCGCACCACAAGGTTACCCGAGTCTGAGCCGTTTCTCGGTAAAGCAACCGCAAAGTACGTCTGGGATTTAGTACCGATAACAGACATATTATTGCGTGATTGGAGAAAAATCCCAACACAAACATCTCTGCTGGCACAGCTGTTCAAAGCTGACATTTCCAGGCAGAGGGAACATCACGTTTCCAGCCGTGCGCCTCTGACGCAGGGCCCTCTTCAAGCACCTGGAACTCAAACCTCCAATCACGCCTAAAAGGTGGTGCCGTTGCAGACGTTTTTCTAGCTCTTTGAACCAAAAGACGTATCTCGATTGTCCCTGTGATTAGATATGCTGACTTGCGTATCAGGATCTGCCTGAATCAGCCTGTGGTCTTCCAAGTCTAACACACCATCTGGGTTTGACAGACAACAACCAGGTTTTCTTTTCTCTTTTTTTGGAACAAAAGTGCTGAAAAATGTGAAAAGTCACCCCTGCAGTTATGTTTGGCAGTTCTAATTAATCCATTTAGCACCTCAGCATTGCTCTTTTGTGAGACTGCGGACCAGATCTGGGAAAGAAAGAATGAAAACAAATTCTCAACACCTTATTATAAGATGATGATAAAATATTTGCAAGATAGCTGAGATATGTAAGGCTAAAAAGGGGCGCAGCGGCATCTAACTGGTGAGCGATTTCTACCGAACGCTGTCAAAGCTCCTGTTCCACAAACAACATGAATTTTAATGTAAATACACAGAATGAAAAAAGCAACAGCGAATCGCTGTGGCCGCCAGGCATGGTGCCATCTGGAAAACAGGCACGAGGCCAACTGGAAGACATTAAGTCATGAGTGTCATCAACCATAACAATCATGTCACTATAAAAGTATGCCTGTTCATTCTATAAGTGGCTACAAAGCTGGAGCAGTTACACCGGAACAAAAGGCTATGTATTATTATTTACTCGTAAAAAAACAAACATTCAAAACCAGGAAAAAGTGCTGATGACCTACATTTACACTGTAGATGCACGTAAACAACACCATCATTGTTTAAAATGAGGGTTAATTAGAACCAGCTGCATGACAACTGATGCTTTGATGCTATTTTTGTGGTTATATTATGAATTGTTTTTACTTTGGCTTTTTTAAAATGTTATTTTATGACAAACAACACCCCATTCTGGCCACTTAGACAGGTTCGTAAAAAGGGACTAATCAATAACTGCGCTATTAGCATGTAATTTAGCAGCATTCTTGTTTTTAGCATATTCAAAAGAAATCTTTTTTTTGATACATGTTTTCAGATACAATTCTTCCCTGCACAGCTTTTAGGAAAACGAGATGCACCCAACAGATAGTTAAACTTAATTCTTCTGCATTTTTCACACTGAATAAAGTGACACAATGCCTCTGCTAAATGTCAGTTTTCTGTAAATGACCAGCAAACTGCAAACCGATCCAAAATATCCACTGATGAGCAAATTGCAATAACAATGGGCCCTTTATACCGTATCTGCTCCCATTTCAATTACTAATGGGACACACACACACCATTTTGCACACAAGAAACAATTAAAGTCTCAAATCGTGCCATGGAAAAGATGAAATTCTCTGGCTTGAGGGACCGCAGATCAAAGAGGACACTAAAATAATGGGTCGTAATTACAGAGTTGAAAGGTTCAAAATCAAACATGATGATTACGTTGTTTGAGCTTGCCCGTAGCAACGGAGAGAAGATAGAAAGTTCTCCATTGTGCATTGTTGCAAGCTGCATGCGGAGATAATAGCCATGTCCTTTAATCTGAATGGGACGATGTCACCATGTCCTCCAAGCATTGGTTATTAAAGGCCTGCCTGGCTAGACTGAAGAGTTTAACATAGTTTTTAGGGTATGTCTGACAGTGTTAGATTCAGGCTACACTGCTACACTACTCCTCAGTGTCTGTTAGCATAATACTGAAATAATGAGTCTCTTAGGCTGTGCAGAATTGGATTTTCTATTTCATTTTTATTTGATTATACAGATGAAACAATCTGTGCTGGCCCTCAAGATTATTTTGTGCATAAGATTACAATTTCTTCTTCCCAGACTCTTTTCTGTGTGGTATTTGTAAAGAGGAACTGTACGCCAAAGCACCGATACAGGAAAAGTAACCACGTGGGCATACGGTGATTAGGTTTTCAAAGAAAAGCATCTTTTCCTTTTGTTGTTCTGCTTGGAGGCATGGTCTTTATAGCTTCCATTCATTTCAAAGCTGCAGCGTTGTTCAGAAGTACAAACCTGCTAACTAAAATGTACTGTATTAATATAGGTTCTCAAATTTTCCTTTATAATTGGACATTATCACCGTTTGGTCCAGCTGGTAAACATTGAAGCTAAACCTTTATATTTGTGTCCATTAATTTTCTTTTTTATTCTTTGTTTGCAGGCAGATCTTCTGTTGAACTAATGGACCGGACTTCGAACGCAGTGCTGCTTTGGGTGCTGCTGCTGCTGCCGCTCGGTGGTTCTGTCGATGGCAGCATCCTGTACCGGGTCCAGGAGGAGCAGCCTCCGAACACTCTTATTGGTAGCCTAGCGGCAGATCAGGGCTTGCCTGACTCGGGTCACCTTTATAAGCTGGAAGTAGGTTCCCCTTATCTCCGAGTTGATGGAAAGACAGGAGACATTTTCACCACCGAGATTCCCATAGACAGAGAGACTCTCAGAGACTGTCGGTCACTTGTTAAAGGTAAACCCTGCTATCTGGAATTCGAGGTGTCAGTGACAGATTTGATCCAAAACCAGAGCCCGCGACTTATTGAAGGACGTATTGAGGTGCAAGACATCAACGACAACACGCCACAGTTCCCCTCTTCCGTCCTCACCATCTCTGTCCCCGAGAACACAATCATGGGGGCGCTATTCTCCATCCCTTTGGCTATGGACAGAGACTCCGACAGGAATGGCGTGGCAGACTACGCGCTGACTGCAGGGCCAGATGCAGCAACCCTTTTTGGCTTACAAGTGGCTGATGACAGAGGAGGGAAGCTGCCGCAGCTCATTGTCCTCGGCAACCTGGACCGTGAGTTGAAGGACTCCTATGACCTGACCATCAAAGCAGTGGACGGAGGGAACCCTCAGCGCTACAGCAGCGCCTTGCTAAGAGTTGTTGTGACCGACGCCAATGACAACGCTCCTAGATTTGAAAAGTCCATGTATGAAGCTGAAGTGTCAGAAAATAGTCCCATTGGACACTCCGTGTTGCAGGTAAGACCTCAGAACAAATCTCGTCCCTTTAAAGAACATGAGGTGGATATTCAAGAGCACACAGAGGATGTAAATTAAAAACAAAATGAACTTGTAAAGCTTTGTGCAATATTTTCACTTCATAGCCACAAAGAATAAGGCAGTTTTCATTTTGCTACGTTAATTTATCAAGACATATTTGACAAAATGGATGGATGCATTATAGTTGTACAACATAGCTGTTGGGTGTTATCGAAAAGACAATGGACACACACATAAAACTTACAGAAAAGGAGCAAGAGCTTCACATTATGAGAGTGTAGGAGTGTGTTTTGTTTTCTGTCTTTCCCTGTGAAATTGCAGCAGATGTCATGAAAGAAATGGCACTATTGATATTTTGACGTGTTTTCTCGGGATGTTCTCTTGCCAAAGCGCAGGGATAAAAGAAGGGGGTTCAAAGAGGGGGAAAAAAGCTTCTCACGTAATCATCACAAGCAAAAAGAAATGTTTAAAAAAAATGTTCAAATGATTTTACCTATGGTGCTTTGAAATGGTGGGTTACTCACTGAGCGCATTCCTTTTAACTTAAACAACAAATTCTTCTGTGGCTGCGTCTGTCTCTATGTATGTATCTCCATAAGAATATATATAGAGAGCATGACTTTAACCATGAAAATGTCTTCTTTCCAGGTCAAAGCAAATGACTCGGACATGGGCCCGAATGGAGAAATTGAGTACACCCTTCACCAAGCAGTGGACCCAGTCCCAAAACTATTAAGAATAGATCGTTCAACTGGCACTATCTATGTCAAAGGACCACTGGACAGGGAGGACATTAGTAGCTTGTCATTTTATGTGGTAGCCAGGGATAAGGGTCCTCAACCTAAAAGCTCCAAAACATTTGTAACCATTGAGGTGACAGACCAGAATGACAATGCTCCGGCCGTTGAGATCCGTGGGATTGGCCTCGTGACACACAGTGAAGGCGTGGCTAATATTTCTGAGGACATGCCGGTGGGAACGGCTGTTGCTTTGGTCCAAGTGTCTGATAAGGATGAGGGAGAGAATGCCGTTGTCACCTGTGTAGTTGCGGGGGACGTTCCCTTCCAGCTCCGCTCAGCCAGCGACTCATCCAGCGACAACAAGAGGAAGTATTTCCTCCAGACCACCACTCCCCTCGACTATGAAAGAGTTAGGGATTACAGAGTCGAGATTGTGGCAGTGGATTCTGGGAATCCAGCACTCTCTAGCACAAACTCCCTGAAGGTCCAAGTCACTGATGTCAACGATAACTCCCCAATATTTTCTCCAACCTTGTTCGAAGTAGATTTTGCTGAAGAAAACCAACCAGGGGAGAGGGTTCTGGACGTTACGGCTTCAGATGCTGACACCGGCACTAACGCGGAGCTGCTCTATAATATTTTGGGAGACTCGGCCATCAAGGGCCTGTTTGAAATTGACCCAAATACAGGCGAAGTGAGAGCAAGAAGCCCACTTGATCGAGAGCATAAAGAACATTATGAGTTTCGGGTCACTGCAGCAGACAAAGGATCACCTGTTCATAAAGGAACTGCAACTGTTGTGATAAAAGTGCTGGATCGCAATGATAATGATCCAAAGTTCATGCTCAGTGGGTACAGCTTTTCAGTTTTGGAAAACATGCCCCCCCTCAGTCCAGTTGGCATGGTGACAGTGTTAGATATGGACAAAGGTGAGAATGCTCGAGTTCACCTCGCTGTTGAGTCTGACGGAGGGAAGTTTGTTATTCAAAATGGAACCGGCACTATTCTATCAAGTATTTCCTTCGACAGAGAGAAGGAAAGCAGCTACACATTCCGTCTGAAAGCGGTGGATGGTGGGGAGCCACCCAGATCTTCATATGTGGGCGTTACCATCAATGTACTGGACGAAAATGACAATGACCCCGTCGTCACTAAGCCATCCAATTCTTCCTTCAGACATCTGTCACCTTCTGCTGCCCCAGACAGCCATGTTGAGGTAGTGGAAGCTGAAGACTTGGATAGCGGGCCTAATGCAGAGCTTGTCTTTAGTATTGCTGGTGGAAACCCTTACCAGTTATTCCATATATCCCCTTCCAGTGGACAGATTACACTGGCAAAAGAAATGACTCGTAAACATGGTGGACTGCATCGGCTTGTGGTGCGAGTGAGTGACAGAGGGAAGCCTGCACGCCACGCCACTGCCCTGGTCCACATCTATGTCAATGAAACCATTTCAAATGTCAGCTTAGTGGAGGCTCTCGTTGGACACAGTCTTTACACTCCACTGGACAGAGACATCGCCGGTGATCCTGACAACGGTTTCGCTGTGCACCGCAGCAATATATTGTTCGGAAGCCTAGCCGGTGTGGCAGGAGTCGTTCTATTGATCTTGGTGGTGGTATTTATTCGCCATCGCATCCAAAGAGAGACAAAGAGCGGCTACCAGGCTGGCAAAAAGGAAACAAAGGACTTATACGCACCAAAACAGACACCAAAGAATACCAAAGGCAAACGAGGAAGGAAAGGTAAACCCCAGAAACCCCCGAAAGCTCTAGGAGAAGATGAAGAGGTCAGTCTTCAAAAGAGCCTCAAGTTCAACCTCGATGGTGTCAGCGATAGTCCTCGAATACACCTGCCTCTAACCTATTCGCCCGGAAGCCCTGACATAGGCCGACACTACCGCTCCAATTCTCCCTTACCCTCCATCCAACTCCAGGCACAGTCCCCCTCAGCCTCCCAAAAGCATCAAGTGGTCCAGGACCTTCCTGCCACCAACACCTTTGTAGGAACAGGCGGGGATGACAACTCCACCGGCTCAGACCAGTACTCAGATTACAGCTACAAAACCAGCCAGCCGAAGTACAACAAACAGGTACGTTTCTGCTGTAAGATAAAACATCTTTGTATACAGGCCTGGAAAACCTATTATTTTTCTTCTTTGCAATTTTTGCTATTAGCACTTAAATACGGATTGCAGTCCATTATCGTCATTATCACATAGATTTCAGATGGAGTGATTACATTTTTAATTGATTTTGACGCCAGTTAGTTTATTTGTTTATTGCGGCTTTGTAGATGTTGCTTTGCAGTAAAAACCATCACCACCTGTCACATGATCCAGATTTCCACTACTGGAAAAACTTGGGTGTCAGTTTATGTTTTTGACTTTTCTTTTTCATTCACTGGCGTTGGGCAGGGCTGGTCCATTTTCCAGCGGCTCACTCCTCTCTGCTGCCTAACCCCTCATGCTCTGATCTTTGCAGGTCACTTGCTCTTATCTGGTGGCTCCTTATGCTCTTATCTCCTCTTATCTCTACAACATTTGGCAAAGCTTTAATCGCCATGGAAACAGAAATATTAATGGCCTCAGAGGGGATTACAAATGGAGAATTTGTGGGTCGTAGGGATAGAAAGCTGGTGTTTCTCGAGGATTTCGTGTCATCTGTGAGTTTGAGAATGCTTCTTGGAATAAACAAGTGCAGATGTGTGTTTCTGTTCATGTGTGTGTCTGCGTGTGTGTGTGTGTGAGAGAGAAACAGATGTTTAAATCATCCAGATTTCAGAATTTGTGGTTTAGGAAGAGAACTGCCTGGAAAAAATATGGATTATCTTGACAGGAACGTGTTTCGATAGACCTTTTTCACACTTTTTAGACATGAGATACACAGATGGAATTAAAGTGAAGTTACTTCCGCTCCCCATGTCAGTGAATGTTCCCAGTTGTCTTAGCGGCTTCGGGTGTTGAGAATGTTCTCTCTACTGTGCTAACTTGAATATGGTAAAAGTGAGCAATGAGACTTTTGCTACCGGAGTGTTCTTCAACACATCCTCATCTGTCTTTTAATTATTTTCCAGTTGACAGCGATGGTAGAAGAAAATAAATCCAGTGGCATCTGATGGGAAGAGAGGGTGCATTTGGTTATAAAGAAGGGCAGCACATACGTCTGCAGCAGGCATTTCATATCAGAGGATTATATTTTGGGCTGCAGTAAAAGCTGCTTGAACCCTGGGGGTTGTTCCCAGTCTCAGAAATGGAAGTCTGTTTACGAGCAATCGAACAAATGGCGATCTTTGCTGTCTTTGGTGAGCCAGCACTCCCTGATCAAACCCCTAGCTTCTGATGCTCCCAAATTCTTCATGGATTAGAAGCATCAAGCTCTCACAATCACCTGTCTATTACATTTTATGCTACCAAACGTAAGATCTGAAAAAATACCATGTAGGATAATCAGGTTATTATAGACAGTAAAGCAATGCTCTAACCAAGGAAAACTACTGAAAAACATCAAAATGTCAATTTCTCCCCCCAAGCCAGCCAATAAGCCTGACTTTGGCTTTATGTATACAAAAACTTTGACATTCTTCAAGTATTTGCAGATAACACTTGCCACATTAAATGGATGAAATATGCTGAGACAGATCATGCACAGGTGACACATTTCCTGCAAAGATATGGTTGGAGCTGCTATCACAGCGGGCTGGTTGGTACTTTTCACCAGATGCTTGCTGACAGTTTATGTGATCACAAGCCTTTGTGGGTGGAGTCTGATACGGAGAACAGTCGCCACTGTCTCAGTGATGGACACCAAAAGGGACCGGAATGACTGGAAGCCACAGGGCATGGCTGGTTATTTGTGTGCGCTGCCAGTCTGTCTTTGTGTGTTGATTTGTGGCTTCCGAGTATTAATTGTAGCGATGGCACAGATGTAAGCGCTCAGTGGTTGACAGCGTTGCTGCTTTCCCGATACGAGAACATAACCAGGGATGAGGCGCGACTCAAGTGATTGGCAGACTGTGCAAAAACATGGACAGATGCGGAAGCTCATATGACATACCCCCAGCAGATGTTGTCTCATGTACAGCCTCCCCTTTCACATCAGGAAGAACAGATTGACCAAAATATATAATTAAAGTAACTGCCAACTGATGTGACAGATGTAGAGTGATACCCTTGCTTTAATTAGCTGAGCGACAATTGCTTGTCACTGCAATCTCCTTCACATTATATCCGAGGTTACAAGGTCTCGTTTTAGGAACATGATCGCTTGAATGGTTTATTTATTTGTTGTGGCGAACAATTCATTAGGTAGTTTAAAGGTGTCTTTGCTTTAACTTCCTGTATCAACGTCCTTGTTTGAGAGGTTTGACTCAAAAATGCTCGACTTATAAAAGCAACATCAGTAGTTAACAGAAAATAATTAAGAGTTGTGTGTTTGCTTTCTTTTTCTTGGTGGAGTTTTAAGCTATTTCCTTTCTAGATTTCTAATCATTTCTAAATAAGAAATGAGAAAATAGCTTTTAATAATAAATCCAGTCAGATCCTTTTATGTCAGATCCTTTTATGTCAGATCCTTTTATGTTCCTGAAGGAATCAGTAAGTTATAATAGCCTCCGAGGCTACTGGTAGATCCCAAATATTCACATATTGCTAATAAATAAAACCTTGATATAGTCTAATCTGTTCTATGATCACAGGTAGGAATGTTTTGGTGAAAGAGCAAGGAAAACCTACCTTCAGAATTTAAAAATTCAGAAATTCAGGGCTTTTCAGACATTGGAGGCTAAACAAATGTGTGTAAAACATGGACAAGGATGTCCTCCATGACAAATATTTACACATTCATGAAAGCACTTCATTAAGGACCTACCTTTTTGATATTTTATTAAACTCCAGATGCGCAATGACACGTCGCTGATTATAATGTCTTCCTTAAACTACAATCAATTCATACAGCAGCATTTCTTTTTATTTTAGCTGAAACTAAAAACTGTTTCTGACACTGTTTCTGTGTTGGGTTGTATGTAATCATTTTCTATACCCCACTTATTTTCTTCCGACACCGATTTTACATCCTGCTATATTTATCCACACCATCCATTCACAGATGATTGCCAATGATGTATAGCAAAACAAATCTACAGAAACATTTTCTGGTGGTAAATTTCTACCATCTTAAGATTCTGAGTACCTCTGGTGGGTCTGAGGTCCTTCTGTGACACATTTTAGAATACACAATGAAACATGTAGCACTCCTGCCGTTTCCACATGGATTTCTGGTGGATTCCGCGGCGGGAGATGGCCAGATGTCCTGGTTTGACGAACGCATTTGCCGCGCTTATGCTAGCTCACAAAATTCTCAGAAGCATTGTGATGTTTTCCTCAATTCATTGTTGGCAGCTTATTTCACATCTAATTGCTTTAAATTAACCCACTTTGGAACAAAATTCGAGAAATACTGTTTGTAAGCCACAATGTATTACATCAGACATATTGCCTCTAAACACTTTTAAATGGAGTGAGGACCCTATTTTATTAATTCCTTTGTTAGCCCTCTTTTACATTATTTCTAAAAACTGTTTTATCCTGTAATAAACACTGATCGAATATTTCAAAAGCTAACAAAAAGAAAAAAAAAAGGCTTGCATGCCTTTTCGAATATTTGTCTGGCAAATTCATTTGGCAGGAAAGGAAAAAAAAAGCATTCACAAAAAGTTCAAATCCAATAACCGCGTTCCAACAGTGCTCTTAAACAAACAGGATCAGCTGTCTGTAGCATCCTAGCTGAAGTGCTCAGGGGCTCTTTTAACTGCTTCCATACTGCCTGCATCTGTTCGGTAATTAACGTGTAAACTGGGAAGTTTCCGAAGAATCTTGGCGGGTGCGATCCGTTTGGAATGGACTTTATGAGCCAAAAAATATGATGTAACTCAAAAATTTGAAAGGTCAGTTGTAGGAGAAATTCTTGAACATTAAAATCAGCCAGTATATAATATAATTGTTAAAAAAGTGGAATATGTTTCCAAGTTTAAGAAGTAGAAAAAGGAGACACCGAAAAATGCACCAGGCCATTTTAAGTCATTTGTTTACTCTTTGGTCAATCTTTGTTTGTCACTAACCTACATTTTGTCATGCTAGTCATAGTAGCATGACAATCCTAATCAACCCAGCTCAGAGTTTTTGGGATGTGCTGGCAAAATGAAACACACACCAAATTAGATATAAGGCATTAGTTATAGATCGTAATCAAAAATATCTCATATTGGATGTTAACATTGTGATGAGTATAGTTTTACTTGGCTGATGCTATTGCTAGCACTGAGGGGCTGTGTAAGATCTATCGATCCTTTTATTCACTATCATTCCCAAACGTGTTATGATTAAAAAATGGAGCCATATGATATATTTTTATGACATTCACATTTTATGAACAAAGTCCTAAAGATAATGGAACAGAACAGAATGGCTATTTTAGAAAAATTGTCTTTGACCCAGGTTGAGTCATTTATAGTACAAGTGCCACCTTAATTTTTCCACCTCAGAAGTTGCCACTCTTGAATGTGTGATATTGCGTGATGGTTTCTGCAGAAACCAGCGAGTCATAAGAAGCATTAGAACTGATAATTAGCCCTTTTGGGTCCAACTGCTAGCACCTTTTTTCACACTTCTGATAATGAGTGTGCCACCTTTGAATGAACCACAGTACGTGTGATATCAAACACAGGATATGTTGCACAGCAGTCCAAGCTCCTAGAGGGGCTGCAAATATATCCTGAACATACAGCCGTGCAGTTAAAAGTGAGTTATTTATCAAAAAAGCATTTTCCTCTGAGTTAGTCATTCATCTCTGATTCTTTCTGCGAAAATCTCTCCTGTGGATTGTAGTGCGGGAGGAGAAGCACGTTGACTCAGTGTGAGTCTTAATTAACCTGCTTTTTTGTTAAGCAGGGCCCACAGTTTGTGAACTTTAGGCATTCCTTTGAGCTGGGATTAGCCCAATTTAGACCGATACTGCCGTTTGAACTCAGCAGAGGTGTATTACTGACAAGGCCGGAGGGAAAATGTGCACTTGTTCCACGAGACTGTGACACACTCCGCTCTCTTCCCTGCGCCCATGACTGGTGAAACCTAGAAACCATCAAGAAAACACACCATCTGAATTTCAGCCACCTTATAACTGCTATCCTTTCCTATCTCGGTTTCCAATCTGCCTTCCAGTCTTTTCAAACAGGCACAGCCTCACACACATACACACAAAGACACACACACACACACACACACACACTTGGATCTATGTGCAGTGAATATTTGCCCTGGCTGATTACCCAGAAAAGTAAGGCTACGGGGAAAAGGAGCTATAAAGCAAGCTGGATGCAGAAATAATAAAGCCTCTGTGTTCTCCACATTATCCTTCCTGTTTTCTGCAGTATTTCACACTAAAGATACATCTGTTCAAATATTCGCTCCTGATTTCTCGTAAATTTGCATTATTTGGTTGGCAGCACCTAAATTGAGATGAGTGACCTCAGGTCGTAATTTGTTATGTGCAGCACTCGACAGACTTTTCTAATTGGAGCATAATAACCTCTGAGAATAGTCGTGAGTACAGTTACATAACTGAACTTACTAGCATACACCTACAACACTTCCCATTTTTTGCTATACACACACCCACACCACATCCGCTAGATTAACCGGTGACCCTCAATCTTACCATTTTATTTCCTTTACGATTGTGTATTACTGTCTGCTTTTCAAGAAACAGAAAATCTGTTGTTGCTCCCGAATCATTTAGAGACAAATTCAACTAAGACATCAAACTGCGTTTTTTGCAAACACTAAATCCCAATATTACACATTACTAATGGCAAAATGCACATACAATTCTGTAGTATAAGACATAATCCTCATCCTGGCCAATTATATTTAGGTTCGCCTCCATTAAGAAAGGAACTAAAATCTATTAAACTGTTTACAAGCGAGTTTACCGGACATTTAATGATTGTAATTTTTGGAGTGAAGAGAAAAACAACAAAAACCCTGAGTATTAGTTTGGGCTTTGATAAGGTGGTCTTCTTGGCACGAGAGCAGATGGGTTCGAACGGCAGAAGCCATTAACTTTGATCCACACTCGATGGAGCCGAGGCGCCGGATCAAACAGCCATGAAGATGACAAGAGCAGATCAGGAGGAAGATTTCTTAGGCTTCAGTACATCCTCCATGGAAATCTTGCACCATTAGAGACAGCCGAGAACACAGGGGTGCAGAACAATGTGCGGCGAAGCCGCTCGCTACAGCGCCTCCTTTGTAAATAATGGGTTTAGTCGCTGCTAAAGTTTTGCCACATCGGGCTGAGACGTAAACTCAAATGGGAGAGTAAAGGCTTCCTGCTCGATCCACGCCGCCATCGTCTGAAGAAACGCCTCATATGTTTTGTGAAGAAGAAGAATCGAATCAAATGAGTGCGTGAAGTCGAGGGAAACTCAGGAGCAACAAGTGCCACGTTGTAGTGTCGGTGGTTTGCACATGTATGTCTGCCGGCCCCCGCGTTTGCCCCGTCCAAAAGGAATTTTCAGTACCTTCACCTAATGAAGCTAAAATCTCCAGTGCCGTTTTTAGCATTTTCTGTTGAAGCCGTGCCTTTAAATACTGCGAGCTCCTAACTCGATTTTCTTTAGGATGGCTCGATAGGAAGCCTGAATCGGCGCCTCCCCCTGGGAATAATTGAGTAATAAAATATTCCTTGCACATTCTAGAACGATTTGAGCTATTCATCACATAGGAACATTATCAAAAAAAAATCCCTAATTCACATTTCTTCGGGGGAAGTTAACATTTTGGAGACAATTACCTTGATCCCAGAGAGTTTGTTTTATTCCTAAATTGACACCCACATAAACAAAACTCAACTTTTAATGGGTGCAACTGGCCAAGTGAGGTTACTGTTGCCCGAACACCCGTTCAAAGAGCTTCTCTTGAACCCTTCAGGTATGTCAATAAGTCCCTCAGGTGGTTTAAGCAACAGGTTTCTGTCTTTTCCTGAATGAACACAGTAATATATATGCATCCAAACTCGCATCACTCCTGACGTTTTCATGCGTTTGAAGATCTTAAAACCTTAATTAACACTAGCATCAGGTCCTTACAGCTTGTCAGTATGTTGGGTGATATAAATAATTAATGGAATGGCTTCGCTGTGCATTATCTGACTGTCTCTCTTAACATATTCTCGCCTTTATACCAAAACAGACTACAAATCTATTTTTACCTGGTTGTCATGTCTGCACCATTCTTCTCGCTGCGGAGCGTAAAATGTGCTCTCATTTGGTTCTGCTTGTCGACACCAGACAAGCAGGTCTGAAGAAAGCGGAACTCAATATTATTTCCGACAATCAGCTCAGACTTCTTTCCCGAGTCATTTTGCTGTGAGGTGGAGCCTTAAACTCTGTGTCGCCTGATTAAAAGTTGTGCCTCTGGAGGCCGAGGACCGAAATACTCACATATCATTTTCAGATGTGCTTTGAAGGCTCTTGCAGTGGTGGTGGGGGCGGGGTGGGGGGAGTGCACCTTAGCTTGACTCAGTCAACTGTGATGGATGTCAGCCATGTGATCTGGTTCTTGCGTGGTTTAGGAGACGCTCCCGCTCAATAATCGAGGCTTACGCGGGAACATCTTCAGCATTTAAACGTCCTCCACGTCTTTTGTCTCCGTGTTGACATATAAAGACTTACTCAGAGGGCCATCGACGAATGGGGCGATTTCAATTGCTACAACGTGTCGCGCCGAAATCCTGTCTGACGTCGGACACACATTAGTTGCAGACTGGGCGCCTGCAGACCGGTGGAAGAGCCGGACGATGGTGGGCTGCAGGTAGTTGAGAAGATTAAAAATTCACCTCACTCAAAGTGAGAGTCCGTGGGTTTGCATATTCAGCGGCTGAAGTGTGCTTCTGGGAGGAGACTTCCCATCACGGGGGCTTAAATTAAAGTGGAAATCGGGCCTGGACCATGAAACAAAATTGCTACAGGATCGAAAAATTAGCGACATATTATGCCGCACATTAGCAATCTTGAAGTTAGTTTCCAAAACTCTGCATGTGTAATGTAGAGTGACTCCATTTGTTGCTACTTTATCCACATAAATGTCAAATTCCAATCCATGCCCTCGATTTACTGGAACTGTTTGCCACAGATTATTAATTTTTTTTTAATGTATTTGCAACATTCAGTCGGTGACAGAAGAGGTTTTGCTTCACATACCTTCCATTGGCTACAAAGACATGGTGAGGGTAGGAGAGACAGCAGAGGTAAACGACTTCAATTAGCAGGCCCGCGCTAATGAAAGGAGCCTTCTTTGAACCGAGGCGTCAGGATTGATTTCATTTAAATCACGCTGAATAATTGTGTCCGCTGAGATCAGCAAGCCCAGCCTCGCCCACGCTACGTTTTTAACAGCGCTTTCGGGTCAAACATTTTAGCGTTCTAGTCAAGAAGAACAATAAAATAAAAATAATCTCAGTCGACTTTATCCCCCCTTCATTCATTTCACTTTTAAACCAGCCAGAGAGACTCAGTATGTTCGGTTCTCAGATAGTTGCCTTGGTGCTGTGGTTTCATTATGAACCAGGACCAGTAAGACTTGACAGGATGATTGGAGATATAGAGCTTATCTGTTTCAAGAGCATTTTTTTATTAAAGTTCAATATGCATCTGCTGAGGCTTTTATATTTCCTCTTTCATCAGCAAAAGTGTATTAAACTAAAACTCACATTTCACCCATCTTCATTCCGCCCAAAACCAGAACCTGATTTCCAGCAATCACACTCAACCATGGGGATCGCAGCGGCCACTGTAATGGTGTGATTTGTCAGATGTTGCAGTTCAGCCTATACTGCACTAATAGTCGCGCGCGCCCACTTGGAAACAGTCGAGACGCGCTTCGGTTAGAGATCGCACATTAGAGAAGCTGACAAAAGCTTCGGAATTTGTTTGTGCATGATTAGATTGAATTATTCACGGCTGATCCTGACAATGTTTGTGTCATCTTATTCCGCTAAACCAGCAATTATTGTCAACATGCTAGCCGCGTGGAAAGGCGTGGTTTTGCTGGATGTTGTGGGGATTAATCAGTCACCCAACATTTCATTGGGTTCAAACACACAAAGCAACCAAGAGATTATCACAATTGTTGTATTTAAAATTATCGTCGGAATGTGATACTCAAGAATCTGTAACTTGGTGTGACCTTTTCTTCGGCGTTTCCTCACAGAGCCGTAGAACTTTCTTTGATCTAACAGCGTATTGATCCAGTGATAAATGACTCTCGCCAACGATCCTGATGAATAGCGGCTATAACTGAACTTTCTGTGCGGTTGCCCCGGCTGCCAAATGGAGGCCGTCTTCAAGTCGTCTCAAATGCCAACCGAGCGGTGCCGATTCGTTCACGAAAAGCTGTTCTCGGCTTTCTCATCATCATGTGTTTCCCCGGCAAAAGGCACGAGATGTGATAGCGGAATTCATAATAAATAAATAAATGTGGCGCGCAACCAAGCCGGAGGGCTCTTGCAGGTAAAGCATTGTGGAGGCTCAGCTCCCTGATGGCATTGCCTTTAGCTTAGCTATAATATCAGCACATAGCCCAGCCTCCTTACCTTCTGCCAGGCAGATTAGTGCTTTTATCAATAAGCAGCTTAGCACCAAAGTGTCCCTCAATAATATGCCATGATATATATATATATATATATATATATATTTATTTTTTTCCCCCTTGCAGCTTCTTTAACTCCCAGGATTCTCTTCCTTTTACTCTTGCACATTCCCAACAACCCATGTATTCTTCTTTCTTCACACACCCTAAATATTCCCTGGTTTGAGCATTAACCTTTGAGAGAAAGTGTGATACATTATGTAGATACTCGTGTCTTCAGGCCACATTAGGAGCCCAGACAGAGTCCTGGAGGGCCAAAAAAGCAGCATCCCCATCAGACCTACAGTTCCATTATAGAAGCCTACAGCGTACCATAAAAGCCATTAACATCCATTAGGGAAGTGCTGTGGCCCAAAGACACCTTAAAGCACGGCAGCCCCGGAGGCACACAGTTACAGCGGGTGTAAAACTTCTTTCATTTGTCTTTAAAGCCTCCTGTTTTCCACAGGACATCCCCTCAAAAAGCATCCCTTCATTAGTCACTGTGACTGGAACTTAACGACAACAGTCACCTGTGTTTTGAACAGTTGTCCTGATGTTTGCTAGCTGTTTTAACCAGGCAGTAAACCAGGACCAGGTGATAGAGATGATGAATTAGCATAACCATTAAATAACAAATAAATCCGTGTCGAGATTTCGCACGCCTGAACACACTCCTTTAAATGGGACAATCAGCCACTGCCAAGAGGGTCCAGAATGCCGCCTCTCGTGTGGTCAGAGCGCCACTTATTATGTCTGATGAGCCTGACCTAAATCCTCCTGTTAGCAGACACTTTTTTCATTTTCATTGCAACTCTTAAACCCCACAGGAGATCAAGTCTAAGCGGAAACCTCCCATCCACTAGAGATGCTGGGGAAAAAAAAGTCCAATTTGTTGCTTTATTTCTGTAATGAGGCAATTCTTTTAGTGTGTGAGCAGTATTAAAGTGCTAAAAATAATTGTTGTACATGCAGGAAATGCTGGAGCTCTCTTGCTTTGATTTGTATGGTAATAAAGTTACGCTGTGGAAATATTCTCCTTGCGTTACTGGTGCCCATATTGGAAAAGTTTGCCCCTAAAGGGTTTTGCAGCACCCATTCATACTCCCGTAAAGAATTTATGTACTGATAAATGCTTGTATTTATTTGAAAATTATTGTTCCAGGATTAGAAGAAATGAGGGGAACCAGTTGAAAGTCATTGCCTTATGTGCTGCATGCTCTCTTCATCTTTTTCCCTTTTTTCATCCCAACATTCCTTCCCACACTTACAGACACATATTGCAAGTTGGGAGCCTTTAAATTGCCCGAGCATTTCACTTCAAAGAAATTATGTAAATGAAAATCAGTTTGGATCTGCATTGTGGCGCGATGCGACGGGGTCTTCGCTGCAAAATGTTTGCCTGGGTAATTGAAATAAAATGGAGGAAGGGCACTTTTTTTTTTCCTCACACATTTGACTTCATAATAACATTTAATTTAAAAATAATAAGTACTCAATGATGTAAATGAGATTCAGAGTTGGGCTGCATGGAAATAAATACCAATTGAAGGAGGTTAAGGCTAAAAAAAACCCCAAAAGTGGCCATGGTGTTTACTAATTAGAGCGCTGACTGCTCTTATGTCTTTCAAGTGAAGGAAGAAGGGGGGGGGGGGCAGTAAAAGACTGTCAGGAGAAAATAATCTCATTCATTTCAATGTGTTCAACATGTTCAATGTGAATGAAAAGATGAAAAGAGTCCAGGGAAAAAAATAACTTATTAGCTTGTTTACTCCTTTACAATTGTGTCTCTTTTACACAATAATGGTAGTATCAGGTAAATAGAGAGGACTGATCAAGCATTTAGTTTCGGTCCATTCCACACACCTGTAAGTAGGACGGATCAACACAGTGAGTTAGCAGCATTGGCTTGTGTTCTCTAAAACAATGCAGATATTTCGCCCAGCCAAGACTCTTCACTCATATATCTATTATACACCGATAATAATTGTTTGTTTGTAAAATTTCTTGTTGAATTGTTGCAGATAATTGCTGTCATTTGTTCTTTTCAGTAATGCTAAAGTAGATAAGAGCGGTAAAAATAAGGTAAAGACGGTCGAACAATTTCAGGTCCCACATCAAGGGGATTTGTGAAAAGACAGCAAAGTAATAAATAGCGACATTTGTCGGATGCCGAATGCGGCATCAGCAGTGCGGCTTTTAAAATCCCAGCATTCAATCAGAAACCATTGAAAACGCCAAAATTACACTTCACATCACTCGAAGGCTGAATGGCTTGTTAGGCAGATGCCTATGCAGTGGACAGCATTCCATACTTCATGGACAATTCCGGTTAATTATCCCAGAGGAGGATACGTAAATACAGTGTCCACCGAGGAATCAACCCCTGCACTGTGATTTCCCAATTTCTTTTTTACAAGACTTTTTTTTTCTCTAATGGACGAAGCCCCAGCACACTTCTCAATAAAGGGCTCCTCGGGTCGGGGCAGACGTTCACCAGTAAAACTTGGCGGAATTATGTGTGTGAAGCTCACAGGAGTGCGTTATCAGCATTTTGCCTCCCGATTCATCGCAGGGGGCAGAAAAGAAAGAGCATTTTCTGCACTTTTGTTCTCGACGTTCTCCTGAGCTTTGGAAAAGAAAAATAGCTCGCGTGGAAATGTTGCCCCTCAGTTTATCCGCTGATTTGACGAGCTGATCATTTAAAACATGGCTTAAGATCTGACTCCAGGCTATAGGTCGCTTGTTTTACTGGGACAGGCGTTGGGTAAGGAAAGCCAGTGAGCACGGCCACGCAGGCAGACATAATAGCATGTGTACAGAGTGAAGCGTAGCATGGGCTGCATCCTCATCTCCAGAGATCAGAGCAAGGGCAGGTGTTGGCAGAGGTCGGTGGATAGATGGTGATGGGTGGTCGGCTTGACGCAGGGGAATGGGGGGGGGTGGTGGTTTGGGGATCTCGTCCTCTTTGTTACGGAGGAGAAACAAACTGATCTGACGGTGACAAATGAACCGTCTCTTCTTCCTCCGCTGACTGTTTCATCCCTTTTGAAACTCCTTTACGCGCCTTCCGTCTCGCGCCGTGTTCTCAGAACCGTCCGCACGCCTCTTCCCTTCGCTCCCACCATGATTCCGCACCTGTCCAAATGCACCTTCTTTTCAACTTTGCCTTGTAACTTCTTGGCCTCCCAATTATCCGACTCGCGGTCCATTTGAAACAGTATCTGGTCACGTGGTAATTACCTTCTGCGGCCTGTCAAAAACCTCGACATTTCCTTGCATGCCAGAGTCTCTCTCCTCTACCCTTTGAGTGGAATCGTCATAGCTGGGCGCCATTAAAGCAGGAAACACTGAAGTAGCACAAAGGATGAAGGCATAGCTCAGCAGTGATTATTGTTGAGGTTTAATGACTGTCTTGCTCCTGTAATAGACCTTCTGGGGTGCTGAAATGAGATGCCAAGCAGAGACAATTAATTGCTTGGCTTCCCTTTGTCCCCACCCCCATCCCCAGTGTATTCGACACAACCTGATAAGAGGAAGGCTTAAAGGCACCCTAATACCTTAAGAGACTTGCATGATGAACATGCATGTGTAGTGGGCGCTTAGTGTGAACGGAGCTGCATGGTGGGTAATTTTACCTCGGGCTAATCACTGCAGGGGCACTTGATTAAAAAAAATAAAGAAGTTTTGAATCAGAGAAAGTCAGCTCATTGCAGCTGAATCAACATTCAGATATAATATTTGCCGTGGTAACATTAACCAAGGACGGACTCAACACACACATCGGGAATAAATCATGCATGACCATTCTCCTTCTGTCTCAAGGACTCTTTGCTGGCTTCACAGGTTTTTAAGGCCAACTACCTACCACCTATATCTAAATAATAACCTTTCAATCTAAAATAACTCTTCTCGTGGCACGGTAATGACTGACATATCTTTTCTCCCCAAGATATTCAGACACAGTTGTTGTTGTTTCCTAGCCAGCATCCTCTGGGAATGCATTTACATGCCCAGCAACACTCTCTCGTATTAGCAGCCTACTCCAAATAAAACGCTGCTATGTAAACACTGTTTTCTGATTATCTTCCTCCAAATAAAGACTTAATCAGAGTCAGCCATAATTGCATTACGACACTAGGATTATGCTCTGGGAAGCATCATGTCAGTGCCTCGTCACAACAGCATTTCACAGTTTCTGCCCTGTCATTATTGAGCAGGTGAATGTGTTTAAATATGAACATTCCAGTGACTGCAAACACCCCAGTAGATGCCTTACCTTAAACAGTGACCTTAATTGTAATACACGATGCATGTAAACATTGTTAATGTTCGAGTGGCAAAATGACTCACGTCCGTTTGCGTGCGTATGGGGGTGTTTGTTTTGCTGTCATTTTCTCTCTAATAAAGCTGGTATAACATCACCCCTGCATACTAATTGCATGTTCATGTACATAAGTCAGCAATAGTTCAGGTTTGATAGTGGAATCGTCATTGACTACCATGTCAGAGTCATCGTTATCTTCTTTTCTTTTTTAAACATGCTTGTTAAAATTAGCCGAGTTTATAGCAGATGTATGGCTCCTGCTGAGAAAGCAGTGAATCTTTGGACTGCTGGTCTGAAATCTGTTGTCTTGAAGGTGTATTATTAAGATGGCAGCCACCTGTCCAGCACATGGTTCTAACAAGCTGTGAATGAAGCACGTGCTGCAAAAGATTCGACATTTGCAACTGAAACCCGACTGCATCGACCTCGTGCATCAACAGTGATTTAAGTTAAAATAAATCATTCTTTAACGCAATTCGCCTAAGGGAGACACATATCTGACTGGTTTATTGCTTATTATGCCCAGAACATACCCAAGAGCAACCACGAAGAAGCAAAACAACCTGATGTTGGCCAACAATGCAAAAAGCAACAACGCATTTAAACACAACACAACTGTGATAGATGGTGCCCAAAATGCTGGGAGAAGTAATTAAAAATCCTCTCAAGCTAATCAGCATAATTTAAAAAATGGTGGCACAGATCCTTTATCTGGATCTGATGTCTCCAAAATGATGATGAAAAAGCCCAGGACCAATTAAAGGCAAGCTTACAGCCTTTTGTTTAATGGCACACAGATACCGTGCTTGAAGTTCAGCATTCCTTTAAATGTCACACGCACACGTACAATTACATGGTGGAGTAAACATATTCCGTGTGTGTGTGTGTGTGTGTTTGTTGGGGGGACACTCCTGCTTATGAGCATTAAAAATGCATTGGTCTTCTAAATCATTATAATGCAAATTCGGAGCGTGTTAAGCAGCGGTACGCACACATTCGCTGAGTGCAAATCCATCAGGCTGAGCTAAAAAATACTGTGGACTAAATGTAACTGGAATAACAAACAGGGGGCTGTATTATTCAGCATATGGTCAATAACACAGATTGGAGAATGGGTGGAGTTAAAAAAAAGAAAACGCGCATGTTTGCCACACTGGGCCGACACAACGGACCCTAACAGGAACAATCCTGCTGTCTGTGGATCACACTCATTAAAAACTGTGAATAATACAATCCTAAACTAAACGCTGTCAGTCACTCCACCTCTAAAGTTTAATTGCTAACAAGGCAGCGACTGCACAATTCCACTTCTATTGTGTCGCCGTATTAATGCAATATTTGCCTTTTCCTCAAGGCAGCCCTGTAAACAACATTGATTCGAAAATCCGATGGCTGTCTCCTCTTTTCTGTTAATTGTCAGCACAAACAAAGCTCTCTGAGTGAGGACTTAAGCGTCGCAGTGTGGAATCGCAGCTCTCGACATAATGAATCTCCGGGGCTGCTGCGGTGGCTCACGTGGGAAGGGATTGTTTCTGGTTTTGCAGTCATGTGAAATGTCATCTGGAATTTGACAAGATATGAAGACGCAATCCCCTTTGAAAGCTCCACTGAGCAGCACATTTTCTTATATTGTTCTCTTGTTATAATCGAGCCCTTTTGGGTGACCCATATCATTGTGTGATAAAAACTAATTATTTTCCACAAGAATTATTGTCGGCACTGCTGTCTGGAGGTCAGAATAACTGGCAGCCTCCTTATACTATTAAACTGATTATACCCCAGCACTGGCCAAGAATGATGATACCACTTTGTCATTACCAGTTTTGATTTGTCAACAGTTTTTTTTTTAAAGAAACACACAGGATCAGCATTTTTCCCCTAATGTGATGCATGTTTGTTATAGCTATAGCTTAATCTAGACATTGTAATACTGAAAAGTTGCTTTTCTGCCTCCTTTGAAGTCTTGATTTCAAATCCATTGGAGGCATCAAAAAAGAGAATTTTTCCTCATTTCTGTGATGGAACCACCGGGCTCTTGACCGGGTACCTGCCGTTTTCAGAGCTGATTTCTTTACTTTTTAAATTGCCATCAATAATTCATATATTCGCAAACTATCCTGGCTCTATCTAAGGGATCCCTCCCCCAGCACCAGGTAAGGAAAAGAGGCCAGCCAAGGTTTGAGCGAAGCGGCCCAGCTGTTTGAAGGTCCAATGCCACAGCTGGATTGGGTTTGCATCAAAGGCTCACTTTGCACAGCGCGTCGATACAGCCACGGCTGCACAGTTTGAGCTTGAGGGCATCCGAGGACTTTGGTCCAGGCCCCACTTCCAGTTGAACAATGTTCTTCTCCCTGCAGCTGCACCCACTCTTGCATACGTAAACACACAAGTTTCATTCTTTCAGTTGTCATAGAAATGGTGGCTCTTCAACCCAGATTCCCTCAGAAATCAAGGCCATTGTGCGTCAGTCTGACCGTCATTTGGATCGTAATCACCATAACTCACAAAAAACCCTTTAAACCAACTCACAAAATCACTTTTATTAATTAAGATTTTTTAATGAAATGGAGCTGCTTCATCCTAAAGTTCTCCTCCAAGGAGATATTTATCAATTTTTCTTCTCCTATACCCATAAGTGAAGTCCTTGTTTCACTGATATCTTTTGTATGAAAAAGAGCTAATTAGTGTTAATATATAAGTCCAGTATATAAGTCCAGATATTTAACCTTGGCAGATGAAAACACTGTATTTACTGGTATACGTTCCAAACTGGCTGAACGATGGTTCGCAGGAAACATTTTGCAGCACTTGGCGAGGCCGCACTGGGGCGTGACCAAGTTGCAGTGTAATTATCTCTTCCATTAATCAAAAGAAAAAGACAGAGACATTAAACTTAAAATGCTATTCCTTAGGTCTGTGGGGGCTGCATCAGCGGGCAGAGGCTAATGTGGTGGGAATTAGCCAGAAAAATGTAGACTGGAGATGGGTAGCATACTGTATGTTTCTGTAAGCTGTTTTTAATAATTAAAAATTCAACTTGTAATACAGACCTTCAAAGGTTAGGTGTTGTAGTTGCAAATAGCAAGACGACTAATTGTATCTTCTTTTGGTGGCTTGGAGCCTGCGACACTTCTGTGCTCGTGTAAGTGGGGCTGGATTAGTTTGAATCCATTTTAATACATAATAACTGTGTTTGTACAGGTTTGTTAAGGTCTATAACAAGTGTGGTCAATCACATTGGCTCCTTTATCCCCTATAATGCAGAGCTCCCCACCATGACAGTCTGGTACTGGAGTGGAGAGGAAGTGAAGTACCTTCACCTAATATAGAACATCCAGCGTTACATTTGTAGCTCTTTAGAATCCGCGACCTGTCAGGGCTATATGACATTTTAAAAGTTCTCCAGGCCCACTTTTCTCAAGAGTAATAGCTCTGCTCTATGCACGGTTAAAGCCGATCAGGTGGCAGAAAAGTGAACTGTTGTAGAAACCCTTCCTGTATTGGGTGCCTCGTGGATAAGAGGCAACCCAATGCTGAGCAAGGCAGAGAGCCCTTGTGTCACCTCTGCACTGACAGATGGAGCAAATTCAGGTATAAATGAATAAAATCCCATTCTCAAAGGGATGTTAGTGGAGGATTGACCAAGTTACAGGTGGAAGCTGCGGACTGTGATTGGAGCCAAGAAGCACAGTTACAATTAAGGCTTGGAGGCATCTCAGTTCTTGGGGTATTAGGTTACAGCACCCCATTAGGGGTAGTTTCAGATGATTACAAAAGTTATTGAAAGATTCCTCTACCACTAGGAGAGCCAGCACAGAGGTATTGCTGCTATTCCCATGCGGCATGTTGAAGCTAGAACTGCTTACGACGGAAGAAATGTCAGTAATTTGTTTTTGAACTTGCGGTGAGTCCCGGGGAAACAGATCTATGACTACTTGATTTGCACAGGTGATATAACCTGCCACAGCACGCCAGCTTGTAATGGTATATGTTATCTGACAGAAGCTCCTTATATCATCGCTCAAATGTGCGCCTCCTTTGACTACTTCAACCTTGTTAACTGGCAGCAGACGGTCTGCGGAGATGGATAAGCTCAAATATAATATATCACAAACCCCCAACAATCCCGGGCCCATTTGAGAAAGCCCCAAACCCGAGACTGTTCAGTCTGTGCATTAAGCTGTGTTTCTGCACGTGTTCGATAAGCATACGTCTTAAATCAATGTGCTGCAAGTGTGTGATAAGCCTCACATTTGACTAGCGTCTGCTATAAAGCCCCTGCCTTTTGTGGTGCTTGTGCATTTAGCAGTAGCTTTTTGATCCTCGCTCTGTATATTTTCCTTTTTCCCCCTTTACGTTATACAGTTTTTGTACTGTCTCATATGCTGCCTTTTCTGTAGCAAGCAGGGGCCTAATTGCATTTTGGGAGACCTTGTAAGAGAACTTTTCCTCCCCGCGGCATATAGGTGTATCTGCCCAGCGATGAGCCGCGTGAATCATGTTTTTAAAGCGGGATACCACCTGCGAGGCCTCAGCGGCGAGCCTTTTTAATTGAAGGCAGCATAATCCTTATGTTTAATTCCCTCAGAGGAAAAGGGCTGTGACAGTAGCGTCTCTTTTATTCTTCATTTTTATGGCTTCTTAACCCAAAATGTCATCTTTCAAAACGTGTCCGCCACGTCTGCTGGCAACAATGGAGCCGGGATTAAGGTTCCAACGCTGTCGGTTTGATTCCAGCTCTCAGTGCAATTATGGTGGATGTGTAAATTTGTGCACGTATCTCTCCAGCTGAGGGTTTGTTTGTGTGATTTTTGGGTTTTTTTGCCGTTTGTCTGCCTTACTGCCGGCGCTGAATTAGAAACAATTACGCTCGTGTCTTGAATAGAATTCAATTAATTTCCTTCATTTCACGAGTAATAATGCATAACTGAGTTGGCCCCTTTTTAATCCTATGGAAACTATAAGTTTTCACAAGAGAATACCACCGCCTCTAGCTTCACAGATTATTCTTCCAGAGGTTGAAGTCGGTCTAATCCAGTCATTTGAGAGGATTTATGAGTCTGTGGTAAAAGCTCGCGGTGTTTATCAACTTGACGGAGAAGAGGGCGACAAACCCGGCGCGCCCTGAATCTTTGCACGTTGTTGTCGTCTTTCAGGCGTCTGCGGCTCACGGTGTTTTCCTCCTGCCACTCTCACTAGTGAAGATTGAATATGCTGGGAAAGAGAATGCAGCGTACGCATTGGGCTTGCATTTGACTGGTGTTTTAACAATGCACCACAACTTTACTGCAGACAACTTGACGGCTCTAATCTGCAGCCGGGTGGTATTCGCTGTCAGGCGTCAAGATGCGGAATGGAAGGAGTCCATTGCGTCAAATGTTAAAAAGGAGGGGGGGAAATAATGTTACTCATATCAAAGTGGTTCTTTAATAACGTTTTCAACAGGATAATATCAGAGGTTAGGTGGCATCACCTGCAGATCTCACAGTTTTGTTTTAATGAAGCTCATCCTCGCTGTCTTAATTGTTTTGCCACGAGTGTCTCAGGGCTTCCTTGGACTTCCTTGGCCCTTTCTGTGATAATGAAGGCTGGCTGTAAATGTTTTTATCAGTAATGTCAAATCTTACCATACTTGGGAATTCAGCAGATGAAAGAAATTCACCGATTTAATGAAAAAAATAAATCCAAAAGGTGATTTTTATTCCCCTTTTATATCCTCTTCACCTAAAGGACAACAGACCACTGTGGCAACTTAAACAAGTCTGACATTTTGGAGCAAGTGCGACCCAGTTGGCCCACACGAGAATATGACAGCCAATTTATACCAGCAGGAACATTTAATGTCGTTAAAAGCCGGCAGGAGCAGAAGCAAAAGTTATACTGGCTTTTCAGTGATATTTTACCAAGAACGATTTTTTAACTGAAGTCCTCCAAATGCTGCTTTGCATGCATTCCAGGAGTAGATATAGCCTGCTAAAGTCAATATTGACTCAATAGTTGGCCATCTAACATCATGAGCTGGCAGCAGTGACATGGCGTGTGTGTGTTTTTTGAGTCATTACGGCTAATGAGCAAATGACTCAAATCATCTGTTTTCCATCTGTCGGACTCTGGAGCTGCAAAGGTAGCCTGCATTTCCTGAATGTCTCCGCTCACTCCTGTTCACACGCAGGGAAGGATCTAATCCACTCAGACTGGCTCATTTGGTATTAGCCTTATTGATCCAATTTGAAAAGTACTTTTTGGATGGAAATCTTTGTCTCTGGCCATTGTATAATTAACATTTCCATAATTAAACCCACTGATTGAATGACTCGTTTTACATGTATCTGACATTACAGAGATTAGAGTTTATAATATATGTATGTAATTGCCTGTCAAATCAGTATGATATTGATATGTATTTGTTGATTTGCCATTGGATTTAATTCAGTATAATTTAAAGTGTTAACCGGTTATTTAGCAATGCTAATGAACAAATTAGCAAGATTGATTTATTCAACATTAAGAGTGACAATCTTTCTTCCATTTAAAGGCATATAATTTAGGCAAAAAACAAAATAAAAAAGGGTTACTGACATCTTTTCATTTTCTCCTTAAATAGTATTGGTTAAATGAAGCTGTACATCTAATATACCGGTATAATCTTCTGAAATTGAAGGCATTTTAACCAAATACTCAAATGTTGTAGTAACACAGGTTACTTTATTCATATTCACTTGTACCGTTATTATACCTGCTTTTTTTTTTTCTTCAATTTCAAGTCAAAATGGCTATTCGGTTTGAGCCTGGATTCAAAGCAAAAATTTGGTAATTCTTATTCATTAGCCTAATCTATTGCCCATTTAGATTGCTTTTTGAGAGCTGGGATTCAATCAAGAGATTGAGTTTGACTCAGCAGTCACTGAAAGTTTTGAGGTGAAAAAAATCCCCAAAAATCAGCTTTTCAGAGGTTCTTTATAGCTTTGCCAATGCCCTGAGTGCTTTTTTCTTTTTGATATTAGTTCTTTTTGTCGTTTTGACTCCCAAATTGTGTCCCATCAATGGGCAGTTTCTGAATCAATTTTTTAGGATTCCTTCAGTCTGAGGGAATGAAACAGGTTGCGCGAGGGGCTGCGTGACGTGCAGGAGCTTGGAACTCACGGGGACTGGTGTTTATCACGTTGGGATTGTGTTCATGGTGAAACGGAGGGGAGAAAAGACCCAAATATCTGTAGTTGATGAGATGTTCACCTTATGAACGGGTCAGGTGAGTAGAGCTATCAGTGTGGCTTTTGAATGGAGGTTTCAGTTGCTAGGATACCAGAATGAATGCAAATTGTTGACATTAATGGGTATGAAAAGGGTTTTTGCTTCCCACTTATGTATATTGTTCACATTAAATAACTAAAAGAACGGAAGGTTTTGGTCTTTTTACAGGAGGAGAGTCACAGAAGTGAAGTGGGTGTCGGAAGGAGAAATCACGACACAAAACCTTATCAGCACAGAGTATGCATTATTCAAAGGGGGATGTTCAGTAATTGGCAAGGTTTAAATATCATGAGCATTGGTAATTGAATAGTCTTCCCACTAATGGAAATGTGTCAGACATGCTCCAATGTCTACCAGACCTCAGACAGTGAGTGACGGAGCGCCAGGGCAAGAGCCTAACGGGAAGGGGGAGAGAAAGGGGAAAAATTTGTTCTTATTATTTGCTCGTCTGCAGAGGAGTCGTGATAAGAGCCACTGACCGGATGGCGTTGTTCTGCTGTCATCCAGCAACTTGGAAATATTCCAGTTTCTCCTAATATTTATCTTATGATAAAACCCCTGTTAACCAGAGGGCTATCTGAGTGCTGTCGGTTGTCTTTCCCTGTAACCCTCCTGGCTATTTACGGGTTACCGCTTTACCAGAGGCAGTTATTGTTCCTGGAGAGGGAAATTTGTTTTAAAAGATAGTTGCATTCCAGTCCATATCTGGTGTTTGAACTATTACAGAAAGCATTTTTTATACCACCATATTTATTCATTTCTTAACTTTAGCCGATTTACGTGTGTATGCATTTATTAAGCATTAATACATAGTGCATACTTGTCAACATATATGAAATATCATGTATTTTTCCTTTTGATACTAACATGTTTGATCTCATTTGTGTGAGGGATTTGTAAAAAAGCTTCTGATCATTTTTTCCCCTGTAGCCATAATGCTTACTTTCACAGAGATGTTGCCTTGTATTGCACAGATTTTATATAATATACTAGACTGTCCGCCGCCCTTGTACTCTTCTGTTGAACATACCGTAAATTCTGGACTACAAAGCGCACCTGATTAAAAGCTGCATAATCAATTTTAGAAAGAAAATCAATTTTGTACTTATACAAGCTGCACCGGATTTTAAGCCGCAGGTATCCCACGTAGTAATATGAAAAATTAGATCGAAAACATTCAGTACCGGTAGATATTTTTATTACCGTAAGAGACGAGTCACTGATGAGTGACAGACAGGTAAGAAACAACAGCCACTCTTTTCACTTGTATGTTTATACAGAGACTTAAATCTAATTGTTATCACATCAGGATTCTTTAGCTTTTCTTTTAATTTATTCCGCTTAGCAACATAAACAAATATATTGTACCGGTAAATGTTTTTTTTTTTTTTTTCTAACGGTGTCTGTAATGCAGCTACCTTGAAATATACGTTTGTATCAGCTACACACAAATTACGTTGTTTATGCTTTTTTACTCAAACATTGAACAATCTAAAACTCCCCAATGGCACACCTCTAAAATCTTCTAAAATCTTTTAACTTAAAAGTCGCATCATATGCTTTTCTTCTAGTATTTTCTATGTTGATGAGGGTTAGTAAAAATTACTGATTCACGATAGTTGTGACAGTGCGCCACGAAAAAAAAAAAACATAAATAAGCCGCACTGTAGAATAAGCCGCAGTGTTTAAAGTGTAGAAAAAAGTAGCGGCTTCTAGTCGTGAAAATACGGTAATCTAGATCCATTTTTTAGTGCGATGACATGAAAACAGCCGTAAAAATCTGTTGTTTTGGGTCATGTTGCTGCAGTTTATCTTAGATCGATCAATAGGTAGGTAGGTAGGTCGGTCGGTAGGTCGGTCAGTCGGTCGGTCCACCTATTGTAGTTCTTAAAACTTTCCTCTTCGATTTTGTTGTCGATTTTTAGCCTTAACTTACCTTCTTAGGCCCCATGCTGCTTTGTTGACTCATCAAATTAAAAAATAAAAAGACCGGCCGCCCTCCTCTCAGCCAGTGGTTGTCGGCCCCGGTTATCTTGCCAGTGGACTGAGAGTTCTGCCACTTGTTTGTGAAACAGTTTTTTTGGAAATGAGGGCCGTTCGATAGCCGATGTGTGCCTGCGCACAGCACAGTGTGAGTACATGCCATCTGTATATATGTACGTCAATATTACAATGTAATGTTGATCCTTTGCATGCTGTCAGATATTGTGTGCAAAGAGAGGGAAAACTTCTTTTGCTGTGACTAGATCTGAGAAGATTTGACAGTGAGAACAGACTGTGTTCCCAAATGTGAAGGACCTACTCAGCCCTGCATCTGTTGCCTCGCACGTTTACAGTATAGAAACAAATTGGGTTTCTCTGGATATGAGAGTCCCTGAAGTCACTTTATAGAGCCCTTAATAATTGTTAGGATCGATACTTCTTGTTCATTCTAAATCAGATGAACATATTGATCAGCCAGGAAGCCGTTATACCAACAACAAGGAGTGTGTCTGAACCAAATATTGTCATCGGTCCTTGAAAGTCTGCAGCACTTGTTATGGTTAAAGACCCACTCCGATGAGTACCTCAGCTCTGGCCTTGTTTTGCCACTTTTATTCCATTTATTGACAATTTCATGCGTGATAATATCTATCTTATACCTCTGAGGATAGGTGACACTGAAATCGGAGCAGTTTGAACACCCCCTGGTGGCAGGTTGCAGTAAATAAATGTGATTTTTTTTTTTTTTTTTTTTTTTTTTTTTTTTTTTTTTAACCTGCTCTCACCTTGACAACTACTTGGCACAAAAACAAGACAGGACAGGACAAATCTGTCCCTGAAATAAACTCCTCATTTTCTTTTGCTAACAGTCATTCAGCAAAGGTCTGGGGTCATTAATGGAAACCTAAAGGTAAATTGAGGAAAATGGATCAGCGACAGTTTGATCACGCAGGCCGTGCATCTCCAAATCCACAGAAGCTGTTTTTAGCCATTGCAAACAGAAACATTTGGCCAGGAGCCTGCACCAGCATTTTTCTAAATTATTTAGTTCAAGGATAAGATGTGCCAAAACTCAACGGACTATGCAGCATGCTGAGCAGACACACAACACTGATTATTACAAGCTATTAAACGTGACATTAGTAAAAAGGTTGAAGCAAAGATAGACGATAAACAATTTGTCGCTGAGGCGAAACCCAAAATGTCACCAATCTCCCGTGTCAGACAACAGGAGCTGCTCCAGAGTTGTGAAGACGCCTCAGACTATTTCTGTTGTGATTGACTGACATGTCAGCAGCTGAGCAACCATCAACAGCTGCAGCGAGGGAGAAAAAAAAAAGAAACCTCTCATGTGGGGATCTGGCTTGTTTGTTTTATGGGCTGATTTTTGTGGGTCACGATGCAGAAGGAACGCTACAGAGAAAGGAATTTTTAACAATCTGCCAAGGCGGACTGTCTGGAGACACATGCTATTGAAACGGGGACATATTCAACTCTTTCAAAGATTCCTCTGGACACCTACTGTGTCACTGAAAATGGAGTCTCGCGCTACTGTTCGAGTTAACTGTCTGGCTGATCCAAGTATGACAGGTTGTGGTCTGGTTTGCAAAGGGGTGTTTGATTTAATCACCTGGACAGGGCAGTTAAGTTAGTGAAGAACAAAATGCACAGATTCTACCCACCATTATGTCTGACACTTTAAAGCTAATTGTGGCACTGCAGGATGAGGCCCGCTTTTATTTTAGCCATGCTCTTGCTTTGCCACTAATGAAACCCTCCGCATTCAAAGAATGAGTTGGAATTTCAGTGGTGGCGGCGTAAATCACCGCCTCCACCCACAGCATTACGCGCACTCCAGAGGTTTGCTCCATCGTAATATTCCAGCCATTTGTCAGCCGGTGGACAAATAATTGTGCTTCACACTATTAAACTAAGAAATGGGAAAGTCGTTGCAGATACGGAGCTGGAGAAAGATGGATTTGATCGGGCTGGGAATAACAGTGTGACATGAAAGAAATTAATCCTCAATATCCAGTGCTCCCACTGCACCTCTACAATTGCAGGCTCACGCTGTCTAGTCCATTCATGAATCACCGGGCCTGGGAGACACACAGGAGCCAACCACCAGATCTTATAAATAAAGCAGGAACCTACTACTGTAGAGCCAGTGAATCATCAAGGAGTGTTCTTCAGTTTTGGAAGCATGACAAACCACCTTTAAACACCCCGTATTTACTCTCAAAATGAACCTCCGCTGCCTCCGCCGAGCAAACAGCGGTGTCAGCCGCTGGCACAGCGTGAGAGATCGCATTTTAGTTATGAGCGACAGAGATAAAGAGAGGGATGTCTTGAAGATTAGGTGAAGAACACACATCTAATTTCCTTTTATCGATTCAGGCTGGTCGCCGGGATTTTAGGCCTCTGCAATCGAGATAGATGATACAAGGTGGCTATCAGACGCGCACAATTTTTTTTATTTGAACTTATATATGAGATTTCTCCCCCTTACCTCACCCGAGACGCTTCACATAAAAATGTCACTAAAATGCCACCAGGGAAATAGAGCTACCCCCCTCCCCTCCCAATCTGCCTCTAATGTCTGAAGGAAGAAAACAGAGCTGAAATCCAGAAGTGGTTGTTCATTACCTCCATCAAACAAGAACTCGGATGATCAACGCGCCGCAGTGGCGCTAAGTGGGTTTAGATTTAAATAAGCAAAGAGTAGCCGCATCCTTCTGAGCTCCATACCACCGCGACAAGCTCTTCAGTTGTGGTAGACCTCATGCGACAATCCGAAAGGGACAGGCAGCGTGAAAAAAAGGGAAAACAGTAATCTAAAAAATGGTGGGTGCTCCAAGTGCTGCCTCAGGATCAAAGGTAGATATTATAGCTGTTGAGGTCCGTGGACGAGCAGTTATCACAGCGCAGGGGCGCTAATAGCGCCTCACCCACACCGACACCGATCAAGTCCTGTTGACAACAGTCGCTGCGCCAACTACAACCGCACCGAGCTGAACGTGGAACACTTTCAGGAGTGACACAGACCAAAGAGAAGCAGCGAGGGAGCACCGGGCCAGCGATGGAGGCCGCAGCTCCGAGAAGCCCAGCGAAAAAAAGAGAAGTGAAAATGCCACAGCGATATTCTCTGCCCCCCCGACACGTCAGACATCGATAAAAGAAGCGTATTAAAAAGTTGCCGCGCACGACTTTGATGGATTGTTATTTATATTAGGATGTGTTGCCAGGTTGCTGCTTCACGCGTTTCACTTCGCCTCCCCGTGATTCCTTAAAGCCGATTCGGATTCCACGTACGAACACCCTGACACAACTCACGCTGTTAAAAGGAGCGTGAGGGCAAATGTAAATTGAATTCCGGGGGGGGGGCTTACATGGCGGGAAACTCTTAGATGTGGCTACTCGATGACACATTTGTTTCATAATGTATCTCGTTTTTTTGGCGTAGCAGCAACACCGTAATCATAATGCTGACTATGTCTCATCTTACAGTTTTTGTTTGTTTGTTTGTTTTGTGTTGTCTCAGCTCGCTTGGAACCAAATTTAGGGAGGCGGAAAGTGCCTCTAAAAGCTTTCAATCCGGGGTTAAAAAAACAGGAAGGGTTGATACAACATGTGTCACCTTTGGATCGTTGCGTGAGGAAAGACAAAACTTTTTTTTTTTATTTGCATCATGTTTTTTGGAACACATATTCTTCCTTGTCACAATAAAGTGGAGGTTGTTCCATACTAATCATACAGTTGTCATCATATCTGTGTTAATATAGTAAATCCCCATTGTTCCCTCATGAAGGTCATGGGCTTATCTCTAGCTTCCCAATAAGATGTAGGTGGCTATAGGTTATTGGTTTATGCGCTAACAACACCGCAGTCGTGTCCCGGCTGCCGCTGGATTCATGTAATCTAGCACAGTTAATTCATTTCAGGTAGCGCCGAAAATGTCTAGCAGATGGTGATCAGGATTGACATTTAAGGTTGTTGTTGTCGAAGGAACAAATATGGCATCTGGGAAGCCCATCGATCTCCCCTACCGCTGGGTTTGCAACAAGCTCGGCCTTCTGTCTGTCTGGAAAGGCGAAGGCAAGGGTTCATATGAAGGCTGAACCGCTTCATTTAAAAGATGAAATGAAAGGTAAACACCTGAACGTTAATGCTGCCAAAGGTCAGAGTTTGCTAACGTATCAGTACCCGACAGAGGCTGGCGGGAGGCCGGAGAGCATGAGCCCATGTGCCTGAGCGGCAGGGTCTTACACTATGATCTGTATTTATCTGCAGGACATTGCTGCTGTGCTTTAAATGATTGTAAAGCCTCTCTATCTTCTTTACGGGGATTTGCAGTATGGCAGACCACATGTGAATCTCTGCACTTAAGCTACACTATCAGCAGCATCAGCAGGCTCTCTAAAACACACGTAACCTCCTTTTATAAACCTCATCAGACGCTGTTCCAAATCATGGTGTCCTCATAGAGCTATTTTCTTCTAATCCATCTGCATTTCTGTGGAAACTGTCGTTGATTAAGAACTCCAAAGGAGGGAAAGAAATCAGATTTTATTATAGAGGAAGAACACTTCAGAAAACAGCACAGAGGTGTTTACTTTTTTAAATATTTGGGTTTAAATAGGCTTTTTTTGGTCTGTTTTTGTGTTGACACTGTGGGGGAACCAGATGGAGACTGCAGAGAGCCGCATGTTTATTCATTTCACGTTGGAAAAGGCATCACAAAAACTGACAGGTTTTTCCAGCCACACTGCGACTAAAGCAGCCATTCTCGTCGAGGTTTGGTTTGACTAATTAGCTAGAAAGACAATTGCTCAGATCCTCAGAACTAGGCCGAATGTAATATACAATGGGAGGTAGCATAAAAATCAAATGCAGATCATATGCACGGTTGTATTATGTAAGATAAGAGCTGCCTGTGGTAATTACAGGGCAATTTATGTTAAGAATATACAAATGCATGTCCATTTTATTAACAGTAGGCCACCTGCTTGCTTTATTCGGTGAATCATTGATTTTATACTCCAAATCTCCCGTGAAAAGAGGGCATATTTGAATTGTAAAGGTAGGATTTGAATACATTTGATGGCCTTGTGGATTTTATGCTGATCTGGGATGTGAACCGATGGTACGAAAGCCCCTCGCCGACTTCTGTGGTTAAAAATACCCGCTACTGTCGACAAACGTCGGGAAACACAGCTTGTTGATCAGGACTCGCGGATGTTATTGCTCCATCTCCAGCGAACCTCTAAAGCTCCACAGCAGCGTCGTCTCATTGTAGCAATGACTTCCCAACATGACATTATACAAGCTTACAAAAAGCAAAAGGTAATATGTGAGGGAATCTATTTTGGCAGTGTGTTCTGTAACCGCCCAGGCAGACTTCATCGGGAATAAAGAAAAGTGGGGAAGCTGGTGGGTGGGGGGGTGGGGGGGGGCGCATCCAGAGAGGAATCATAGCTGTCAGAACCGTGTCTGTCTAAGCTTCAGGAATCCAGGAAGCTAATGCGTTTTGATGTATTAACCATGATGGAGGGTGGGGGGCAGCGTCTCTGTGCTTGTGCGCAGCCCTGTATGGATTTGGGTACATTGTGCCTGGGTACGTGCGTGGGAGGGCCTACGCGGTGTAAGTTCATGCGTGAGCGCGCGCACATAGACGAGTGGAGCAGGAAGGAGAATTGATGTTGTTTGATGTATTAATCATGCATGTGCGGGCCTGAGAGGCTCGGCGAGGGGCTGCCGAGTCTATCTGCAATCAGGGGCTCATTTGAGTCCCTTTGTGTAAATGCTAAATATTGTTTAGCGGAAAATCGGCCTGCTTGGAAGGCGCCAATATTTGTTTGTGTAGGTTTGCGGGGACACAGATGAGGAGAGTTTTTATTGAGGAGATGTTGCGTGCCATCTGTGCATCAAAGGCATTATGAGAGCGGCTGGCCATGAACTTCCTCCTGACATGGTATTTGTCAGGCGGCCTTTATAGGCTGGATTCCGGCAGGAAATGTGTTTTCTAACAGCAGCTCTGACTATGAGCTAATCAATAATTCAGAGGGAAAAGGTATGACACTGATCTATATGCTATCATGATTTGTCAGCTCCGCGTCCACCCATGTGATATTTCAGAGATTCCAGCTGCAGGCAGATGAATTACTGCCTCCATTAAGACAGCCCGTTTTAAAGCGACACAGCTAATTAGCCGTGTTTACGTTGTATTCACTCGGGCATCCATATTCAGATGCAAATCACTTTTTAAAGTTATAGAGGTGCATTAAATAGTTTTTTTGTCTTCTGCAAAGCACTTTTCCCAATACAAGTTATTGAGATTTTGTCCGAGAGGCACTCCCTCCGCCTGAAACCTAATCCATGTTGCCTTTGGATTACAAATATATTTCATCTGACACTTAAATGTACTGCAGAGCCGAGGTTCTGTTGCCAAGCAACTTAGCAAAGGTACAAGCAAAGGATCATTATAGATTTCTTGAAAGCATCTTGGAGTTCTCTTAAAGACACTGTGCCACTCTGTCGGCAGACGAGGACGGCGTGTTTGCATATGCCTCCGCTATCTCTGGCCCTCATGAATTTCATTCAACATAAAACTGACAATTTTCCATTTAAATAAACAAGCAAAAAAAAGAACCCTCCAAGATGGAGCTTTTTCTGCAAGAGGAGCTAAGTTAAGTGCCTCCTCTTATGCATCTATCAGACGTATGTTACTAAGTGGAGACGACAGCATGGCCCAAAGTATTTAAATGGTTCGTGGTGCTTCGGCTGTGATGGCTACGATATGACATGATGAGCCATAAATATGTCAGATATGACTCAAGTGATCTCTGAGAGGGCATGGCAGTAGAGCTTTGCGACCAGATCGCCTACCTCGGGGGGCTCTGCCTAAAACCCATTGTGGAGCGCTCCACCGCAATTCCATCAGTGGATTAATCAAATCTGTCATTGATATCGCACCAAATCTTTATCAGTTGTGTGTTGAATTCCCCCTCCGTCTGACCACAGCTGCAGAGAGAGGCTGCTCCTTTGTTTTCTAGTAATTTAATGAGACAGAGTTGCTCCAGTTGAGGCCATTTGTTTACCACATAAAAAGATGGGGGTTTTTTTGGTTTTTATGTGTGCGGTTTCGCAAAAATTTTAAGTATGCAACGGATACAAGAATGCCTTCATGTTGAAATGATGCCCCGGGAAATGGAAGATCGCCCTGTCCCGATTTCCTCGGCAGAACATTCATTTATTTATTTGTTCATTTATTTACTTTCCTCGGGTGGATGTTGGACGTTGTGAAGCCTGCAGGAAGAGCAACGCTCAGCGATTATCAGCTGAGAGTGGACGCGGGGCGGAGGAGCAATCAGGGGTGGGATCTGGGAGCGGGACGTTTGCGTGGATTACCCATGCGTTTGGGAAGTGGGCGATCAAGCCGAGGGCAGAGGAAAATGCTGGCATTTGTTTGCAAAAAGGAGGATGATTATAGAGCTCCCAAACATGCTAACGCTTAGCAGCCTGGCTTAAACCGAGTCATCTCTTCATCTGATGATTTCGGACGTGCTGTTTTTCTGATTTATTACAACACGTCAAGCTCCTCTCAAACCCCGAGTCTGCAGGAAGATCAATGTCCACAACGCATCCTGTTTCTGCAATGACTTGGCGCCGCGAAAAAGGTCACTATGAATCTAATTAAGGAAGACTTTTCAGTTCTCTCGTTAAGGCGGACGAGCGCAAAGACTCGCCATCAAGTTGCACTGAAAGGATTACTTTGAGCACAAAGAATGAGATGCAGATGCACTTCCAAACGCATCCCAGCTCTGGGAATACTGTGCCAATCGGCACATCTTGGATGCACAGTAACAAATCAAGACAAGCAAGACCACCAGAGATGCTATTTATAGCACCGCACATTTGCGTGCACATTGGCACATATCACGGAAAGGCCAGATCGCACACCCTCATGCACGTAGCCAGGAAAAAGCAAGAAAAAAACTTTTAAGTATGGTTGAAGGCATTTTCACGCCTCTTCCCAATCCAATTATGTTCCAGTTCAGACAAATGGAACTATATGCACGCTTCTCAGCCAGATGCTGCAGCAATAAAGATATTAACTCTCTAGATGGGAAGTTTGAGAGGCAATAAGGTGCCCAGCAGGGAGGGATACTGGGATTAATTTCTCTCAAGTCTACCTTTTTTGTATTCATCTACCCATTCTCTGACTATTTTATCTTCATGGAGATGGAAACTAAGAGTGCTTTTTGCTTTTTATTTTTTATTTTTTTGCTCACCAAGGAACAGAGGGACGAGATAAATAAAACAGGCTAATTGACCATCAGCACTAAAGTGGGTTCTTGATGTAAATCTAATTTGACTGAGCTCATCGTTCCTTGCAGGAAGTCAGAGAAAGTGTATGCAAGGTGCGTCGAGTGCGCAACAACACCGCAGCGCTGAAAAGGCTAATTATCGACACTGATGTGAGACTAAACAAATCAAATAAGTTGGTCAGCCACAAGAGTCCACGTCCGCGAGGCTGATATATGGTCCTCACAACGGGGCTCTCATTAGAGCACAGTGGGAAGATGGTCATCTGACTTTGCTCCACTTTTTGTTCATGTGACTCGCTTTTTATTCAGTTTTTTTAGGATCTCAGCTGCTGGAGATTGAATTGGAAATGTGCCCCAGGGACATTATGTAGATGGAAAAAAAAGCATTTTGCACTTTAGCCACAGGCTAAAGAGACACAGATATCTCCATTTGCCAAGCTGCCAAAGCATCCGCTTAGTGACATGACAGATCGTGGCCAGATGTGGTCTGACAAATTCCAGATATTTACACATGCGGAATTTGGACCTTTTTTTTTTCTTAACGGCCAACACATTTCTATTCCAGCACTTACGTGATGAAGGTTAAGATGAATCATGTCATGATTGTAAGAGCTTCTAACGCGTGATGCTAAAAGCTCTGAAATCTCCGCAGCGCCATTTTTCCCGAAGCTCCAGTCGGTGCAGAGCCTGATAGATACCACTGAAAATATCCCGATGAGGTCACGCAGTGTCGGGATTTAAAGTGGCGAAAGTTCTCAAGGCATTAGAATCACTGTCACGTCGGGATTCCTGTGCACTGTCTTTGCAAGTGATGATGGGAAATATGGGAGGGATCAGACATTTCCTCCACAGCACTGGCGCTTCGTTAAGGCTGGTAAATCATTTATTATTGTGAGGCCGGTGTTATTTATACTTCACGCTCTTGTATGGTCATAGTTTGAAAAGCAACTCATGTTGGTTGGTCATGTTGCCATGGTTACCACATGGGTCATACATAGCATCAATAAGTACTTCATTAGGATGAATGCGCGCAGTGCAATTAAGTCATTGCCGTCTTTGGAAGAGCTGTGAAAATGTCAACCTCCTTTAGGTAAAGTGTCCAGAAGGAAGCAAATGAATCAAAACATCTGGTGTTCACTCAGCGCCATGTGTGTTATTCAAAGGCAGCAAAGAGTTAAACAACATAGATAAATGCAGCAGAAGTTAACAGCCAGCCGGTGCTGAAATGATAAAGCATGTACGCATTAAAGAGGCTCAGCTACATTCAGGGGTCAGGAGGTCTTCCACTTAACAATGAAAAACATCATTTCTCAGATGTAGCAGACTGGTCAGAGGAGCCAACTATAAAGCTTCTCCTCTGTCATCCTAATCACATTTTGCCGGTTGGATTTCACCCTCCTGCTGTTATTTATCTGGGCTTATTCAAAACATCACTCTTCTTTGATCAAATCTGGCTCCAACTTCACATTTTTCCTGCCTCGCAGCTGTGACACGCTATCCTTTGTTTTCCGCTCGTTTGTCCTTTACGTGTTGCGCAGGAATGGCTGAGGCTCCTGCGTTCCTCCCTATTGTGACTCTTCCATGTGTGCCGTTGTTTATTAACCCCCAGTTTTGCCTGCGCTCACCTTTCGTTCCTGGGTACGGTAAAAGATTCTCCTTTGAGAGTCTCCCATTGTCTCATTTTCGCGCTACACGTGGCTCCGCGTTAGCATATTTAGACCCTGCAGTGTCAGATAATGAGAGTGTCAGTGGAAAACTAACCATCTAAACCCAAAAACCAATCAAAAATTTTAATCCTGCGCCCATCCCAATTAGGTTTTTCTACTGATCCTTCCTCAACATTCGGAAAAGCTTATCCCAACCCCCCTCCGGAATCTGTGGAGAGACCAAAGGCTGCTCCATTCCTTTTTCCTGTGCCACCAGCGATTTCATTCTGGCAAGAATTACCAACTCTCACATGTTACTAATCAGTTCTGAGTCACCGTGTTCATTTTAAAAGCTGTTGCGTACCAGAAATACATATCTGACAATGAATTGGTCAAAATAAGTAAAAATTAATATGATGCTGGCCAATGGGATGAATAATTGAACTTAAATATCATTTGACAATCTTTAGTAATAAAAGTGTATCATAACTTTGACTTTGATCAAAAGTGTAAAGATCTTTTGGTAAAATACCTCCGTAGGTGCCGAGAGTGGCTGATATATACTAATGTGTGGTTTTTTTGGGTTTTTTTTTTTTTTCAAGAAAAGTTGTTCTACCAGAAAAAAGGGATGCTTTATTTTGACACTTTGTTATGGGTGCATTCTTCTTTTTATTTTTTATTTTACTTTTTGAGTATCATTTAGCTGAAAGCAGGTCAGTGAAGGTGGGCGGTACATGTGTGGTAGCTGCAGCAGTGGGACGCGATCATTGTTGGACGATGCCCTGCAGCTGACAGCACCGGAGCGACCAGAATCAGTTTCATACCCTGACTTGAAATGTGTTCTGCAGTGAGAGGTCTTCATATAATGGCGGGCAGGAGCGTGTGTGCGTGTGTGTGTGTGTGTGTGTGGGGGGGGGGGGGGCAGCCATAGCTCATCGTAGGACAGAATGGCTGACGGAGAGCTTTTTGTCAACAGCTGATGCGTTCACACCAGCGTTCCCACATCCTGTTGTATGGAACGGCGCGAACAGTCAGATTTGTCATCAGATGTGGCAGCTATATTCACACATGGTGGAGTCTCGCCGCGGCGGGGCTCGGCTTTACTGTGACAACATTATGGTATTTCAAGGCCGGTGCTCCCATTAAAATGAAAGAAGGAGGAAATAATAGTCCAGGAGAGGGGGCAACGCAGACAGAGAAGGATGCGAAGTCATTCTTGCCTATCAAGACCACTGAAGTCTGTGTGATTGGTTCACTTTTTTTGCCCTCCCTCCATTTACCGCACATGAACATGGGGAGTCCTGCTCTTTATCCACCCCTCACCCCTGCCCCTCCTCTGTCTGATCACTTCATACTCCACCCAAATCCAGGCTGACTCTCCAGCACTCCCCGCCACCCCCCCTCCATCTCCCGCTTATGTTCCTCCCTTCCTTCCTCCCTCCCCCCGTCTCTCCAGCGTGTCCCCTAGTTTTCTGGTAGCTGTGTCTCTTTGATAATCCAAGACTCTTTGAAGACTCCAATTCCACGCTGCTTGCCTTGGAGCTATTGCACCTACAAAAACAACTGTGTGTGGGGGTGTGTGTGAGCGTGCGCGCGTGTGCAGAACAACACAGAAGAGAGCAGGAGATGGGATGAGAATGGAGGACATAATGGCAGGATGGGAACTAAAAAACAGTTCCCTATGCATTTCCTGCACAAGCGCTCCGCTCTTTATGGTTTCATGCTGGCCACGTACACCGAGAGGTGCACTTCTTCATTGTCATATTTGTTGGTGCGGCTCATTTTTCCCCCCCCGCGTGCATTCAGAGGCAGCAGCCTCATTGATTCCCACACGCCGGGGCCAGGATGCGCTCCCAAACACAACGACTAAACAGAAATTATCGTTGAATTCTCAGGGTGCAATCAAAAGGGCTTTTCACGCACGCTCTGATGACGTTCCTCTCAGAGTAACAGAGAGCAAACGCATTCTGGACTTATTATACAGGCCTGAGCGGTAAAACGAGCCGGAGCAAACGCTTGGAGACAGTGAATTTCTCTGCAGATGCTGTGTCAGATGCCGCAAAGAGGCAATTAGAGAAAATGAGTTGGCTTTCCTTAAAATATCGGAGCGATCGGAATTAATCATCACAAAACCTTTTTTAAAAAAAAAAAAAAAAAGCCCGTCCACTTTCACTCCACTCTAAAGCGCCGCTCCCACCTTTGACGGTACCTTCCAGGGAGCCAGCCGTGCGGTCTCCATTCCTCCATTGTTTCCCACTCAATCTTCAGGCCTTCTTCCTCCATCACTGTCTGGAGCCCTCCCCTCTTTGTCTCTGTCATTTCTGCCTCCGCTTGGCAGAGGCACTCGCCATTGGGATTTAGAAGAAATTGAATTGAATTATGAAGGAATTTCTCTGCAGTACGATTGGCATCATTTCCTGCACACAACAGAACATCATTCTCATATCTCCCGGTGTGGGGGAATGAAAATAGGCCATGCACCATTCTTTCTCTCATCCTTTTAAATTGAATTTTTCATATCACAGGGGCACTGAGACATCAGCCGTCTCCTTTAACATGGGCAGAAAACCCATTTCGTAATATCTGAAACACATAACTGTGATTCGGTTGGCAAAGTCTGACTCCCAGCTCCAGTTCACATGGAAAATACCTCAGCTCAGATTGATAAACAGGGCCACATGGGTTCCCAACCAGTTACAGGGAGTCTCGTTGAGCAGCTGGATGCCATCGTAGCATTGAAAGGCACTTTACAGTAAGTTCAGTATAGTGCATGGAGGTCCATTTCTGTCACGCGGCACTTAGTGAAACTGGCATTCTTTCACAATTGCAACTTCTTTTCTTCCTCCAGCCAGGTTGCTTTCATCGTCACCCGAACCAGATGTTCTGCGCTACAGCGCCGCGGCTTGATTGGCTGTTTCCAGATGAACGTCAGATGCGTCAGATTCCGCCTCCGTATCAAATTCTGAATAGTCAGCGTGACTCATTGGCCACGCCGCTACTTCTGCGTCGTGAAAATTTGCCCACAAAACAAAGCGAGCCGCGTCAACAGTCACCGAAAGTCTATTTTTCTGTTTGGCGCCGTCACTGATTATTTCGTCACATGCAAGGCAACGCGGCGTTGTATTTTTCAGAGGGAGGAGAGAATCTAATTATTTTGCTACAAATAGAGCATGGTGCATTTCCTGTCTACGCTACTTCAATCCAGTAGATGTCACTTGTCATTAAAAGTAAACAGATTAACGGATTAGACTTGTTTTGATTAATTCATCCAGATATGATGCACCTCCCTGCTTTGATAGAGTTATGTTTTATCAATTACATATCAGATGCTTTAAATCTCGGGACAAACATTAAAGGGCTGTTATAAAAATCCAACCCCCCCCCATCTCTGCAAGTAACCGCATCCCTCCGCACTAACAATCTGCGAGGCCCGGCTGGATGACAGCACACCTGACGGCAGAGTGGTGTCAGCTGGCTCCGGGGCTTTGACGACAGACCGGGAAGAGCCGCCATCCCGTCAGGGGATCAGCGGTGCAAATCAGCAATGGTAATAGAGATGCTGCACCCCGAACGCTGTCACCAAAAGCCCACAGTGTGATGCCTCAGCACAGCTCTCGGCCATTGTTCTCCCCCTGTGCTCTTTGATTCGAGCTGCAGCCGAACGCGCCTGCTCGACATCACATCCCGCCGCGGACCACCGAGGCTCCTCTTGCTCAGGCTCAGCCACCATCGGACGCTGCGGTCAGTCCGACGGCGTGATCTTCCCCACGCAGTTAGGCTGCAAGTTAGCTTCGGAGATGGTTGTAGATGTTTCCGTCATAATTCAATCATTGTTGCAGTCTTTATTTTATGTAGATGTATACACGCATGCATGTGTTACCCAACAGATGCTTCTAAATTCTGATAAATTAATCCCATAATATTCACCCGAGAATGCAGTTTGACTAGTTTGCAAATAGTTGGCATCCACAAGAGCCTAAAGAACATGTCCCTCCATGTTGAATTGCGAGCTTTCTTTTTATCGCGCAAACTTTGTCAGGAATTGTGTAGTTTTCTTTCTCCGGAGACGGAGCCTCTGTCAAAATAATGTTTGTTTTTTTCAAAATAAGACCTCAATCAATGTGATTATTTTCCTTTTTAATCTGACTAATTTGGAGTGTTTGTGAAGTCGGGGATAGGACATAAACGAAAGCCGGCCATTTCATTTAAATCTCAGTCTTTGTTTTTTTTAAACTGCCGCAGCACAAATGGCCTTTCTTTCCACATCTGCTCCAAAGTGCTATTTTATCTGAGCTACGGTCCAATAGCACAGCAGCAGCCTTGTAAGGAATGTGCCAGGGCAGCAATTGTGGTGTCCGTTGAGGAGAACTTTGATCTCAAACCATTTCAAACTGCAGGCCGTCGCAGCTTTACCCTCCCACACCACATAAAATCATCTTGTTTTCATTTTTGTGTCTCTTTTCAATCAACTATAACTGCTCCTAAATTAAAATACAAGAGGGCTCGTGATTGTGCGGCGCCAATGCCAAGCCGTGCGTGACGCCAACATCGATGCACAATTGCTCAGCCCGTGGAAATTATTTATTTAACACAGTATCCTTGACATGAGCGAGTTCCTCGACATCAGCATTCTTATTCCAGGCGCTGATATCAGTGTATCAGGTGAGTGTTCACTGTTCACTCTTGCATTTAATTAACGAATAGCAAATAGATTCAAGAGCTACATTATCCACATTTCCCAACAGCCTGCAGGAGGTGAGCTGCCTTGTGCATGCAGAGCACCACCATGGATGAGAGCGACTGGTCTAATTGGCTGCGACTAAACTTTGCTGCGCGGCACCTTCTAATTGTCTATTCCTCAAACTTTATCCACGCCAGGTTATGCCAGGGGTGCACCCGTGTGTTCAGCACAACGCAGCAGAGCACTGTTGTTCCTACTGATGCTCTACTCACGTAGACCGCCGTAAAAATAGATCCAGAGAGTGAAGACAGCCTTAGGTGTCATTCTCCAGAGATGTGTTGGGGTGCAGGTTTTTTTTTATCATCTGCACTATCTCTTGCTTTCTTTTTTATCACTGAAAGCGTACGACCGTGACTCTTTATGTCCTGTCTGTGGTGGCGTGGGGCATGGGGTGCTCTTCTCCCATAATGCATTGGAAGACAGTCGAGGGACTAAACTATACAACACACAGGAGGAAATGACCACGCATCGGATAACCACAGGCCTCTCTCCGGCTTCCGAAACATTCACCTGAAACCATGTGACGCTTGGGATCATTCAGACTTCGCAGTCGATGTAATGTTTCTGCCAGAATGAGAAGAGGAGGTCTCCAAAGGGCTGAGGGAGGTCTGTGTAGGCAGCGGATGATGGCTGTTTATTATTACATTAAAATGTGGCTCGGTCCCCTTGTAAAGGCAGAATCCTGTGGTTTCTTTCCATCTGCGTTGGGTCTGTAACATTAGGGCTCTAAATGAGACCATTTTTGCCCAGTCTAACCGGGGTTATGGATTCATATGTCATCGCAAATGTCCCCTCTTTCGTACTCAACCCCACAGCTTCTTACTCCTACAACAATGCCCAGACAATCACGCTCTCCCGCCTCCAGTCTCCCGGAATCTAATCCTTCTGTTTGTCCCCTCAAGCACCGTCCGTGTCTGCCTGACCAACTCCGCGCTCCCGCTCATCCTCCCCGCCCCTCCGTACCACATCCCGGCACCCACCCCCCCAAGGCCTGGCAAAGGATTTGTGCTCTGACAAAAAGGAGAATCTCTTTCCCATCTCTGTAGCCTCAGCTAGTTATCATGCCCAGGAAACATGCTGACTCTCTGGAGTGACGCCTCGAGGTGAAGTCTAAGTAAGAATCCATATTTTAACTGCTAAATGCCCCCTCACTTTTAAATACAGGCAATGCCTCCAGGAACTCCCATCATATTTTAAGAATACACTCTTTAACTCTATCGTTGCTCTCATCCAGCAGAGAAACAATTGCAGATTAATCCGGGAGGTTTGGAGCAGCTCTCCAGTCAGACTTCCAGACAGCTTTTTTTTATTGTCCAGGCTCTTTTATTATTCTTAAGAAAACTGGGATCTGCTGATTGAAGCTCAGGATTCAGCTCAGGATTCACCTTTTCAGACATTTTCACAGCCTCCTTTGCTTTTGATTGACAGACTCCTTCAAAACACGCATTAAACGAGGATATGATGTTTGCACAATGATATAATAGCACTGGCAGGGGGAAATACGTTAATGCATACGCTGTACATCTAAGGGAAATAACCAAGAGCGAGAAAAGTTCTCAATCTAGAGAGAAAAAAATATGGCAAGTTGGGAAATGGGGAGATTAGCAGGTTTAGAATGCCCAATAACAATATTAAGGAAGCAGCGTTGATATCACTTACCTGAGCTCTAAAAGCTTTTCTCACTATCAGATGCGCACGCAGTGAAAAAGGCCGATGCCAGGAACGATTCGGCTCTCTGCTTTGTTTGCTGGAGAGAGTAAAAAAAAAAAAAAAAAAGAGAGCGGCGGAACGGTGGAAAAGCAGCAGCCCCGCGGTATCGATCCGGGCGGACTGGTGCAGCGCAGGCCGGGCCTGTTCTGCTGTATCAGTGCTTTGCCGACTTTTACGAGGGGCGCTCGCGAGAGCCGGGGTGGCGGGGCGAGGGGGTGGAGGAGAAGCGTGGCCACACGCCTGCTTCAAGGAGTCATCTTTCTGTTGTATAGGTGAGAAGCCATTAGTAAACTGATCTTTTTCAGCAGGAAATTTAATGGTCTCCTAACTGTATTTACAAGCTATTCAATTTGATCAAGGCTGTGATCTTAAATCATTTATTATACACCGCTGGGCTTTCCGTCACATATAAGGTTTCATCCGCATTTTCATTCATTAATTTCCTTTCTGCTTCTTATATAATCCCATCAGTGTATAATAGGGGAAGGGGTGGTCTAATCATATATTTTAATGCGGGGAACGCATTGACCCGGCCTGGGTTCAGCCCTTCTGTGTGTCCCTTTAGCAAAAATATTGTCTCGTCTTTCCAGTCGGTTAAACATCAAAAGCCAGGGAAAGGGGAAATGTTAAAATATGGAGATAGGAAGCATCTCACTGGGGCTATACTGATTAGTGTACCAATCATTGTCATCAGAATTAATTTGCCGGTGGCAGATTGAGAAAATGAAACTTTTGTCTGACTAATGGCGATGCTCTTGCACACTCCCGTTCTCCGAGACCCCCCCTGACTCTTGTTATTAGCCTTTCCCTCCACTTGCACGGGCAATGTGGGGAATCTCTTTGTGTGTCTCTGCACACCGCCAAGCCAGGTTGTGAGCTTAATTGAGGAAATGACAATGACAGTAATGCACATGCCGTTGACATTCTTGTCTTATATTCATTAGTCATTTTTTTTCTTCCATCTGGAAGTCGTGATAAGGTTGACCGCCGGTGTCATAAAATCCATAGATTGAGCCCTGGATCACGGCTTTCTGACTTTAGCCGAGTTACACAGAATCATTGTTTCTATCCACATGTGTACAGAGTATCATACAGCATCTTTAAACACATGTCCCAGTTGTTACGACCCAGTCTTGTTGCTTCGCTGGGGACGTTCTTACATCCTGTGTAATTCAGTCCCTTCTGCTGTGTTGCTATTATCGCTGAAGTCCACAACCTCCCTCTGTTTATGTATCTTATATAATCTTCGGAATAATGATTCTGCAAAAGGCTGTTAAATATTTAGGCGTGTTTAATATTTAATAGTATTTTCTGACTTTGGGGAGTGAACTTTATAAGGTCAGAAAAACCTCCCTCACTCGCCGTAAATGATGGAGTCTGGAGATGTAACAGTTGCCGATGGTCCCGCTGAGCACCTACAGAGCGCTGTCATGCCACAGGAAAGTAAAAGAGATGAAAAACTTGCTCCGTATCAAAGGTGTTCATTTGTTGTCTCTCTGTTTGCAGCACCCCCATCGGCGCGTGACCTTCTCCACCGCCAACCCCGTGCAGGACCTGCAGGATGCTTCTCAGCACAGCTATTATGACAGCGGCTTGGAGGAGTCAGAAACTCCGAGCAGCAAGTCGTCGTCTGGTCCTCGCATCGGGCCTCTGACCCTGCCCGAGGACCACTATGAGAGAACAACTCCAGACGGCAGCATTGGCGAGACCGAGCACCCCGAAAACGGTACGGTGTCGATGTCGTAAGGGGCGAACGCTGGCTCCAGGCTGGCGTTGTCAGGTTTCGAAGTTGTATTTTTCAGTGGGCGGCATCAGAGCTGGTTTTTGCAACGTCTCCTTGCTCCTCATCAGCGGGGCCCCTGTCAGACACCGTTAATGACCCTCGCTCACAAGTGTGCTAATTAAAAAGCCCAACTAATGGAGCGTTTGCCCTCTAAATAAATCTGAACCGTGGCATCTGCCCCGGCATCGCTTTGTTTACTTAAAGCCTTTCCTCGCCATTAGCTGGACCCATGTTGCACTGCAGCTTAGGCATGCAGCAGCCATAATTTGTGGTGCAGAAATCAATCCGCAGTATTGACCTGTGAGGCATAATAGTCATTTATCTGTCGCATGGTACAAACAGAACCTATTACCAGTTTCAAAAGGCAATATGATGGCTGATCCACGCGGTGCATTTTTCAGTCAATACAGCTGCACCTCAGTGAGGATCCGTTAGGACGCCCAGTTGATTTATATGGATGTATTTGCTTGTTTTTGGTTTTCACTGCATGAAATGGAATTAATCTCTGCATTTCTTTAGATACAGTTTAGTTCTTTCAAAATAAGGCACCTGTGGATCTGTAACCTTGCTATAATTAGCAAAAAATACTGAAACTAGAACTTTTAATCCTAAGTGAAGCTAACAACAAGCAAAAACAATTAGCTCATAGTTTATCCCATCTCAAAAGTGATGGGCTGCATTTTCTCCATATAACCATGTTAAAACAAGGCATATTCAGCCTATATACATCGTTACTTCACTGAGGAGGGACTTTTACAATTTTATTCTTGTCTTTTATTCTTGTCTTCAGCCATAAAAACTTCTTCTTTTACATTAATTAACATTAAGTGCTTGCACCATAAAGCAAGCACTGGAGGCGTTTAGAGGTGTGCAAAAGAAAATCACCATTTTGTCTGTTGCTACTCCATTTTGTCAAAAGCGTTATTGTACTTCATATAAAAGTGAGTCTCTTTCCAAGTCATTAATTCTTTTATATATGTTTGAATAAGGCTGAGAATATGAGGGCTGAAAAAAAACTACAATTTAAAAGAGAATATTTTGTTCATAAACCAGGAAAGAGGAAAATCTTCAAATAAACATGATCCTCCTTGACGCAACCAGTTGACTGTAACGGTGTAACGAGTTTGGCTCTCGTTATCTTAACAAAACCAGTCCATCCACCCCCTCTCCCAGCATAGACCAGTTACCCTCTGCCCCTGTCTCATTCCAGTCTTTCTGACGTGCTTTAACATTTACACTCTCTTCCAGTAGTACTGGTGGAGCTAAACCAGCTCAGGTTTAAACACAATGAGATTACATTGTGGTTTTTTTCATCACATTAAACATATGCATATATTTTGCCATCATCGTTAAATCTTGTAGTTCCATTATCATTTGGTTTTCCAGCAGCAAAAAGTGGCTTCCTGCTCTTTGTTGTCAACAGCAGGAGCGCAAGATTGTGAGGGAAGCCGCAGTTAAAGAATGAAAGGACGGCACAACATGGGGGAGATGTTAGCAGTGATGATAGTGGGGACTCCGAGTGTCTGACAAGGACGCCAAGCCCACGAGCGCACGTGCGCTAGGAGATGCACAGATGAACCACTAACCAAGGATAGACCTCATTAAAACGCGATTCTCCCTGCAGAGAGATAACAAAGAGCCCACGTAAACTGAAGGATTAGACGGAGAAATCAAAGGAGATGGAGGAATTCCTCCCTGGTTCCACCTGAATAGAGATGAAAAGTCTTTTTCTTTTCTTATTTTCCTGTAAGCATTTGAGTGGCAGAGTGACAGGTCGCACTGATGGGAGGCTTTATTCATGACAGGCGAGATGACTGACAGGCAAAAAAATTGGAAGGTGAGCACGACGTGTCCCTCCATTTGAGATGGATAAAACACAATATACGAGGGCCTCGCTGTCAGCCCGTGCATCACTGGGCCCCGGAAATATCGACACAGACGTGATTTGTTCTACAATTTGAACTCCGACTTTGCTAAATGTACATTTACATACGGCGCGTCAGTGGCCAGCAAAGGAGACTTCGACACCCCCTCCCCAGCTGCCCATTGGAATTAAAGTCACTCCAACTGCATTGGTCTTGTCTGACATGAGGCGAACACATGAAGCTTCTGCTCTGATCTCGCGCAACTCGATTCAAGCCAAGCTAATGTTAATTAGCGCCAGAGCGATCGGTGGCGTCTGATAGCTTTACTTGAAGTGTCCAGAATCTCACAGACGTCATGTGATCTGGTTTTATTGGATCGGACGGTGGAGAGGCTCGCTGGTTCACTAAAGCAGACATCAGCATATTCCCCACGGTGCTTGTCTTTGGAATTCAGAGGAGACTCGGTCCAGAGCGGCAACATTTCTGATATATGTCATGTATGCTGCCTGATCTGCAGCAATTAATTTCTGCAGATCTTCTTTCCGTACGCCTGAGCAGCTGCTCCCCCACTTCTAATTCCTGTCTTTAGGCTGTGTTAAAGCACACTCCATTTCAGTTCCCCCCCGTGTGTGTTTTACACTTCTGTTCGTCTGTGCTGGGTGCAGATTGCCCAGCTCTCAGCTAATCCCAGCAAATTTATTTATCACACGCGCTGCTGCGTAAGTTATTGGAATTCCATACGTTTAAATTCAAAACGCCAATCCTCAATACATTTTAAGCGGTTTTAATAGACTAGTGATAATCACTTAGCTTCCTGGCAACGACGCCAATCGACTGTTACTGTAGTTTTGTGACATCATTCATTTAACGTTTAGTCTGCATTTTAACAAAATCCTCCTGCTGGACATTATATGAATATAGGAAGGTGATTTAGGTGCACGTGACTCCTCCCTCTCATCCTCCCCCCTCCTTTCTAGTCTTTTATAATAAACACAATTTTCAGTACCTGATGGTAGGCATCGTGTTCCAGACCACCTTGAGCGGCAGCCTTGAACGCCTCCTGCACGCTTGTTTTGACAGTGCTGAGCTCATCAATAAGCCACACTAATGATGTAAAACCTGTGTTTGTATCAGGGCCCAGATGCCCACTGTGAAATCTTTAGCACTTGAAGCTTTAAATGACCCAATCATGGCCACTTGCAGCTATCTGAGACATCCGTTTCAGGTAGGCGTTGCTGTTGTGCAGCCCAATAAGCAAGTTCAGAATAAATTCCCCACATAATATATACACAGTGGTTTCCAGGCAATTTAAAGGCAATGTGTGTTTTATGAAATAAATGGTTTAATCAATGTCTGAAGCAGCACTAAAAGCCAAAAATAGACCACAGGGATCGTTTTCATTTGATATAACACTCGCATGCTTTGTTGTGGGTTGTTTATAGGCTCTATAGGGAAAGCTTTCTCCATTCTATATGACACACAACTAGAAGAATGGGTATCATTCCAGTATTTGTATTTCTTGAATACCGGTTTGATACGAGAGGAAAGCTGTAAATGTGATCTGAAGGGATGGGGGGGGTCCCGCCATAGACCTGGAGCAACAACATAAAGCCTGTAGATGGAGCAGACATTTTACCAATGCTGGCTGCAATCACGCACGCTTTCAGTGCTTCTCCATCAGGGCTACGCTATGAAAGCAGGCATTAACAGAGTGCACCGTATGCACAGATACCAGTATCTGCACGCGCACACGCATACACACACACTCATGTTACACACTCCTCAATTGACCACAGATGGAGGAATTTTGCTGTGGCCGGTTGCCCAGTGTCAGGTGTCTTCCCTCCTGCAGACTCACAGCCATATGGCCTATTAAGGAGGGTGAGGTGAAATTGAATAAATGGCAACTCGATGGTAATGGAATTCTTTAATAGTCCTGTCTGATCCGGCAGTTTTGGAGACTTCTGCAGAAGAGTGGCGTTAGAAACGATCGGCCAGGCCACATTATTGAATATAGGAGGAGTGTGCATATTAATATGCTCATAATCTCGGGTACATTGCTCAGGCCATGCTCACAGGGCTGCTGTGTGTTGCCCTCCACTCCACCGCTTCTATTGATTTCATTTTTTGTTGTTGTTGTTTTCAGATAAATAGGTCACTATAAGAGCCTAACTGGAGCAGAATTAAAGGTGTCAACCCTGGATTAGGCTTTGACACCACCGACAATGCAGCAACCGTGCCCCTTTCAGTAATAACTTTATGGAACGCTGCAGCTGAATCCAAAACGGGACTGATGATGTGTCAGCGTCTCACGGTTAGCAATGCGTCTGGGTTTCCCTTCGCCTAATTTGAGCGTGGCCGATAACAATGGCAGTGGCGATCATCCGTCCCCAAATTTGGCCTGCACACACTGTAGCGTAGACGAGATGCGTATCATTACTCAGACCAGTAGCTGTAAAGAAGTGCCTTATTTTCTCGCAGAGTAAACTGGCACACCGTGATTTCTACGCATTTGCAGCTACATTTAATTTAGAAGGAACCTGAATAGTGCTCCATTATCCCACATATAAATCCACCTCTTTCATTCACTTTCATACTACCCGTCTTTTCAACATAAAAGAGATTTCTCTGTAGTTTCATCATTGTGTCCAACTGACTCCCAGGCTTCGGTAACACTGGTAAAAACACTGTGCTTTTATCATAGCCTGAGACCTATTCGGTGTAGTAGTCTAACTGGGGGTCATTTAGCATGTCAGGATGAAGAAAAAAGGGGAAAATGCCTAAAAGAAACGTGCTATTTTACACTATTTTACATCTGTTGAATAGCAGAGAAATAGTCATATCAAGTCATATGAGTTATGTCCTAACTGATTTAGTGGTAGATTTGTGGAACGTTTTTTCCAAACACTGTATATCTAAGTCCGATCTATGCTAGCTCTCCAGGTCTTAGCCACCATAAATATAACATGGACAAAAACCCAGATGAGTGTTTTTGAATTATGCCTCAAGTGACACATTTAAGCCCACATTAGAGACCATAAATAGTGCTTTTAACACCACCATGCCACAAAAACTGTCTGGTTTTAGCTCTAAGCTTGTAAAATGAATGAGTGAGCAGTATGCCTATATGCTTTAGATGTTTCACTTTAACAAATGTAGATGACTCTGTACTTGGGATGCAAAGAAAAAGGTTTTCTAGCAGCCTGCTCTCACCGCACCACGTGAGTCTGGCCGACATCACTCTGAAGCAGCAGGTCCGAAGGTGGTAATGTACATGTAGACGATGGTATAGCAGGAATTAGAAAAGCCAAGTTCCAATGAATGCTTTGTCCATGTAGCTGGTGGTTGGGTTGGATTATGAGTGTGGAAGACAAATAAGGAAAGGAGATTGTTCCTCTAAGTGGCTCTTACCCAGGCACCCCCGGCTCTGACTCACAGAGCAGGTGAAGAACCCAGCTTTGGGGAGGGCTGCCAAACTTCCCTCTAACTAGTGTTGCGCCCCAATGATGGGTGGCACTTGAGGGACTGGAATTGTACCAAGCAATGCTGATGAATTCCTGACTTCCAGGGAGTCAGAGGAGTGGCTCCACTCAGTCCGGCATATTTCCGAGTTCCCTCTTAATGAAGATGGCTACACTCCGTAGCAGCTCTCGCTGCACCATGTTATTTATTTATATATAGTGGAATTGTCCTCCTGGCATATGGATCAATGCTTAATTTGCAGTTTTGTGTTAACATGGTATATCACACAGTCGATATTTCACATGCCTTCAGCTAAGTGGAAATGACTTGAATTATTCTTGCTCAACCCCACGGCCCAGCATATTACAGTGTCATGCATAAAATGTGACTTAACAAACATTTTACTGCTCTATTGGCCACAAAAGCGTGGCTGCCGGAGCCTCGGATGCATCTCCCACGCTGGTCCCAGGAATTTGGGTGCACTTTAAAACCTCATCTTTGGCTCAGAGTACGTTTGTTCTCACACCTAAAATGGTGTAATTTAGAAAGACTTTGACGTTTGGGCACTCTGTAGCTAGCACGTGTACATGTCATATGTGCTTTTTGTTGTCTGCCTTTTGCTCAAATTAAAGAGCAAACTTGTTTGAGTCCATATGTTTGTGGGCCACTTCCCAGTTTTCCCCCTTTTGTGTATTTACCTCTCGCATGGTTTTCTCCCGAGGCCACAAACACTTGTCACTCATCTTGACAAGCTGTCTCGCCTAAAGATGAGCTTCCGTCAAACTCAGCCACCGCCAGAGCTGGAAAATAGATGGCAAAAGCAGCCACAGGTGCTTTTATTATTCCATACAGCCATATGTATTTGTGTTTGTTTTCCCATATTATGCAATTTCCGTGGTTCTTGAGACAAAACCATGATGAATATGTTCAGTATTGAACAATATTGTGCTGCATTCAGGGTCACAAACAGATCCGTTTAAACGTGCATGACCCAATTCGCCCATTAGTGCATTCATTTTTAATGCGTCTCTCACACTGCAGTGGATGTCCTGTCCATTTATGTTACACTGATATGCTAAAACATTTATGTTATTCTCTTTTAATGTAGACAAAAGATGGTGTATTTTAAAAACACGGTCCTCTTCCAATGACCCAGAACCTTCCCATAATGAAGCGTTAATCCCTCATCCGCCTTCTCATTCACACATTAGGTCAACTGTATTTTTAGGCTGGATTTAGCTGGTTCGGGTGTGAATGGAAACAGCAATTTATTTGTCGTATTTTTACAGGCTGGAGCTCAAACTCTGTCAAACAGTAGGAAATGATCTGATGATCACCCGAGGAAGGCGAATTGTGGCTGGAACCACTGCGCTGACCTCAAAGCCCGGGACGACGGACCCCTTTCCATCGTGTTTTGCATTTCTGTCTACATGCAGAGACCAGGAGTTGGTTTTTCTCTAATATTCTATAGGTTCAGTATAGATGAATATGCCCCGTTTCTTTAATGAAAACCTCTTCAGGAAAGCAATCATCTGGTTCGGGATATGGAGGGCTACAGCAATCTTGTAAATTCACTGCCGTGGCCTCTCTGTTGCTCAAAAAGGCAATTTTCATATTTCATCACATCATAAATTTGAATTGTCCTGCTCCAAATGCAGCGCTTTTCTGTTTCGGGCATTGTGGGAACAGAGCTTTCCGTCTGGCCGCATTAGTATGCTGACTTTCCCGGAGAATTGTCAGTCATGCAGCAAGTCTCCATCTATCGAAAATGGTCAAATAAAGCTTTGCCTCTCCGGAGCCGTTATTTAGCTGCCGCATGGACTGCTTACATGATTCCAAAAGATCAGATTTGGAGAGATTATGCGGCCGGTTTAACCATATTCTAAACACGACGCACCTGCTGCGGCTGCATTATTTAAATCTGGGCGTATTAAAGTTTATCTCTTTATCACTTGTGCTGATGTTTTGCCTGGAAAGAATCCAAGCGGCGCGTTGCTCCAGTAGCAACCACGGCCGCCTCGTTTCCCTTTTTGGGTTGGATGTGATTTACGATCACATGAGCGGCGGCGGCAGCCAAAGGCCGACCTAAGTCGCCCCAGATGGCTCAGGAAATTGTTGAGAATACGTCACCATGGCGATAGCTCTTAACGCATTCATTTTTTCCCGCTTTTCCACGTACATTCGGGCTTATTCGGACCGTCTGTGGTCCCGCAGGCCGCGAAAATCAAAGGAATTAACAAAACAAAAAGAGAGGGGCGCTTTTGAACTTTATCCATTTAGTATGTCAGTGAGATCAATGAGTGAAAGATAGCGGGCATAAAAGGGTGCACAGGACTTAACATCAGGGGAAATCATCCGAGAAGAAAAATCACATCCTTTTTAAATAATTAGAGCTGTAGATCACATATAAATGAAAGACTTTGATTTTCACATTGATGAAAATTACCCATGCCTACGTTATTTGCCATGGCCGTTCCTGCCCTCCACTCCTTTAAATCAAGACTGTGAAATCAGTAATGGATTAAATTGAGGCTCTCCCATGCAGGTTAGGACGTGGGCAGCAGGGAAAAATATCAAAAATAGAGAAAAGATGAGAGCAAATCAGCAACGCAGCACAGCCTGAACACAACATGTCCATTACTTTAAGTGTTTCCTCCTTAATGCGCGCGGGGGACAGGGAAGTTAGAGCCACATTAAAAAGTCAGTCTGAATGTTTTCTGCAAAATGAATCATCTTCTTTCGGCTAATATGAAGCCGTGGAACGCCGCCACTGCGAGGGGAGCGGGAGGAAGGCCTCAAAGGCAGGGACCAGGAAATGGTTCTTTTCATGTGGAGAAGAAAGAAAAGTTGAGCGTCAGACAGAAATAGACGACTCCTCACCTTGGTGTCAAACACGGCGAAGGGTCCCGTGATCAAACCGTCCGTCTAATTACGATGACATCATTGACTAATTACCAGATTTCAGCCCGGACCTAAAAAAAAGGGTGTTTTTCCTTCTGATTTTTCTTTCCCCACCATTTCTACCCTGAGCGGCACCACTAATTATTACTTTTTCATGGCTCAAAACGTGGCAGAAACAGACCTCTGGAGCTCATCCCAGATGTTCAAAAGCTTTGGTGTCTGTGAAGTTACCTTCCTCACTCTTGACCTACGTCGTTATACTTTAATAGAGTTATACTTTCTGGCAAAGGGGGTGGGTGGGTGTGTGTGTGGGGGGGGGGAATTAAAGGAGAGATAAAATGAGAAAAAAAACCAGTCGGTCTATTGGGTGTCCAGTCACAGCCTCTTGCTGCAGGGATTTAGTCTACATGGCTTTGAGCTTTTCTAATTAAATTACACAGAAAACTGAATGGGAAATGTGCGATTTCTCATTTCAGGAGAGCGAGAAAAGGAAACAAGGAAAAGGAGGATGAGAGAGAAATTGAGTTTGATAATGCCAGCAGATTACTACATTTCTGCTTTGGATACATGAGCAATGTGCTGCTGTACTCCAAAAAGAAATTAGTTTTTGCTAATTTAGCTAAGGAAAATATATAGAAACTGCAGATCACTTATATAACTACTAATCAACATGTTAAAAAAGCAGTCATTAATTGGGAAACGAGCAGCAGGGAGCCAACCTGCTGTGAAAAACTGTCAAAGAAAGCAGTCCTAAAAAAACAATTTAGCTTTATGAATCAGTTATCACCTGCAAAAGACACTAAGCCTAAGCATGCTAACTTTGGTGAGTGCTTTAAAACATTAAAAATGTTATTGGAAGTAATGGGGCAACATTCTGTGCACTTTATTGTCGTTAGCTTTTAGTCTTATTACATTAAATCATCATCATGTTTTAGCAATGTCAAGCAATTAGCTTTGTTCTTACTTCTGAGTGAGGAGCAGCATTCAAATCGAGATCAGTGCATCTGTGCTTGCAGCATGATGCATCAGCTCCAGATCAGCCACATTAAAGATAAAAAAGAGAAGCGTGTTAATAAAAGACCTGCCTGGGTTAAAGAACAAATGCAAATTTCTAAATTTGGCACTGATGTCACCGTTGCTTTTCAAACTCAAGATCCTCATTTTATTCTGCCTCCCCGAAGGGTTCCCCGCATGAATATAAGATGGAATTCAGCATATAGAGTGATGCTGTTTATCATCCAGGCTGACTGCTCTAATAAAAGATTTAGACACAAGCATGGAGGCATCTTTTCTTCTGGAGTTAACCCGGTGGGTTGGCAGTCGACTGCAATCTGTTAAGTCGCAGATTAATCAAAACATTTTGGGAAATACAACAAAACACAAAATTCCAGTACAAAATAATATTCAAGTTCCCCCTTGGGCTTCTGTATAGAGGAAAGCTGATGACGTTAGAGCCTCAGCAATATGTGCATCCATTTAAAAGCCTGGATATAAACTAGGCTTTGGTTCTGAGGGTCATTACTGTAAAACAACATCAACAGGCAGGAACTGGTCCAGGTGACCCTGCAGGTGTAGCTATAGCATCATTATTTGGACTGGTCAATACTGTTGGTGGGCAGATTGGTTTTCTATTGTTTTTTAATATGGATGCGATTTTCAGCCAGTATTTGACTAACATCGCGTGCATTCTTCAAGCATGCTAAGAACGCCGTCAGGGGTTTATTGCATCGTCATTGAGAAATGTTGATGTCCTCCACTGGTGTTCGGAATCCGTTTTATCATATCGCGTCCTGACAAAACCCCACTAGCGGCTGACATTTCACATCGCATATCAACTTCTCAGCTGAAGGAGCTGGTGCATAGCGTGATCTGTCAGCAGGTGCTTAAGCTTTGTCAAACCCAGCGACACAAAAGGCAGCCTTCACATAAACAAACCCAAAGGCAAAAGCGGAGCGGATGGGAAGGGGAACCGTCACCCACTGGACCGTCCATGGGGGCCTCGCCCGGCCTCCTGCTGGAGGACGCGGCCGCTCATTGGCCTTCGATGACCCGGTCCGCTCCGTAAGCTGTGACTCAACAATGAATCGGTGAAGGAGACTGACATCTTCGGTGTCGACAGCAGGTTCTGTGCAGCGTGACGGAGAATTGATCGCATCACTTCCACCAAGCGATGAACTCCTGCTGCTTGAGGACCAGCGGCGATAGAATTATCTCTGCGGCTGTGATTGAGTTGATCGGTTAAAGAACCAAACACAAGAATGATGAATATGTGTTATAGATTATATATGGTGAGCTGCAGATGTATCTCCAGTGTCACTCGCTGTACAGCAAAGGTAGCGAAGCCTCCAGGCCTCCACAATCGAATTTTGGCCAAGAAATTTGAAAGAGCCCGCCCGGGGTTAAAAACCCCCCCGACCCTCTACCACCCTTCTTTTGTTTTCCTTTTCAATGAGCAAGGAATGTGAGCATGTCAACACTGTTTCTGTGCTTGTAGCAAGTTTTCTTCCCCCCTAAAAAAAAAAATGCAACCCTCTGGAGGGAAAACAAGACCTGTTTTTGGTAACTTGTGCTTACAGCGAGAAACTGTACCGAGCACCTGAATAACAAGGCTCGGGATGTCGCTGCTAAAGAAATACAAAACCATTCTTTCGTTTTTTTTGTCCCCTTTTTTCGAGAAGGATGGCTGCATTCGTAGCTATGTGCCATCACATCCATGCAGATCTGACATCTTTCTTCTCCTTCCCATTTGTTTCTTGGATCCATGCAGTCATTTCCCTCATAAAGTGGTTGTAGAGACCACAAATGTACCATTAAAATCCCTCCTTCCATCCCTCTGCGAGCACCGGGTCTCTCATATTTGTTCGCCATCGATCATAGCGGTGTGGCGCACATGCTTGAAAGCTGCCGACGGGGAGAGGCACCATTTGCAATCAAACAGTGAGGAGCAGTGTGAAATCTCAGGAAGAGGCAGCCCCCCCCCCAATGCCCGTGGGCTGGGGATCAGATGATGAGGAAGCCTGCTTTAGACACTCAACACCTCCCACTGGCGCCCTGATGCAAGCAGCATGCAAACCCAGCCCTCACATATATCTGTCAGCCGGGGGTTAAGCTCTGTGTGCCCCCACTCCGTAACTGTGAAGCACATGTTATGCCACTGCAGTGGAGGTGTGTTTGGAAGGCACGCTATGATTCACTTTAAGGCGCCGGTGTGGTACCGAAGGTGGAGAAAGGTGGAAATAACTGCTTTTCTCCTTACCCCCTCCCCCTTTTTTGTGGTATTGCTTTAAGCAAGCAGATGGGACTGACTCAATATACAGAAAGACAGCGACAGGTGCAATCCATCTCAAAGTGTAGAGGAAGAAAAAGTCTGCGCCGAGTAAGAAATGTCATTGCTCCTCAAAACCAAATCACAAGCTCTCTAAATCCAGCCAGTCTGTTCCAGTCACTGGCATAATAGAGCTCTGCTTTGCCCATCTGTTCTCCATTGTCCACCTTAGCTCTCCATCCATGACATACAAGACTATAAACTCTAAAAGGTTTGTTCCAGAGTGTGAGCAGATTTATTTCAGGTATAGGTGCTGGAGAAAACAGGCTTGAGTGGGTGAGAAAATACCAATTTTCTCGCTGAGTCCTCTGGTCGGCTCTTTAGCTGTGACTCATTTGCCTCATTCATCGCGTCCACCAAAAATCCAAAGAGTGAGGGTTTCGGTCGTGTGGGAGGATGTTTTGGGTGGTGCAAAAGTACAAATACAAGTATTCATTGAAGGATATTACAGCGACCCGGTGAGCAAACATTCTCTGTTCATAGGGCACTGTCATACCAATGGATTATTAGTAGTAGTAATAATACTAAGCCTACCCCAACCTGCGGTGCCAAATTGACTTTAAAAATAAAGGCATATAAAATCTAAATGTGAACTTAATAGACGGGGTAATGGGCTACTAAAATATTTGGCATTAGAGCAGCCATGTTCTCCTATGACGACGTGTGTCATGAGCTCTGGCGTTGTCAGAAGAAAAGGACACAGTCTGCCAAGCTCCGCGATGCTTTTAGTTGTCAGCGCCGATTTTATGGTCCTTGACAGTGACGAGCCCGGCGCGGCGTTAATTCCGGCTGCCAGTGCATGGTTTAATTTTACACAAGATGTTTTGTTTTAGCCGCAAAAGGTTCAAATTATGTATTTGCGAAAAATACACTTGCCATAAATCCATTACTGACCTTTGGGTCAGCATTGATGTGCTGTTGAATGGTTCTGAGGGGAAGCAATGCGCTTACCAGGGAAATGTGAGGTGTGTCGACTCTGCATGACACTGAGTCATTAGGAGCGAACATGTAATGGCGGGTTTAGACTCCCATAGAAACAAACATGACCCCCCCCCACCCCACCCCACCCCCTACACTTGCATTGATTTTCATACGTGCGGCAGCACTGTGAAGTTTGCATGAAGCTGCTTGGTGTAGCATATAACCCTCCTGGAAGCTGTGCTGAGGCTTTAATCAAGTGTGAAATCCTTTTGGAGGAGATGCCTACACATCTGCGCTTGTGCTCGGGAGCAAACTCCTCATCCCAACTCTCTTCCCAGCAGAGATCTTTTGTAGCTTGAGCCCATTTCTCACCGCGCATCACACTCCTGACGCACACACACACACGTGCGCACACACCTTGTACCAGTCGCCTCTCAGAGCTGTGAACTCCTCCTTTTAATCAGGCATACGTAATAATGTGAAGTTTATTAATTTGAGAAGACAGCGAAGTGTAAGAATTGAGTCATAAACAGAGGGAACAATTTGCTTGAATCACAATGATGTAATTACTCATGAATAAGGCAGGACATTGTTCATTTCTAAGGTAAACGTGTCAAATACCCTAAACATGCAGAAATATGGGATTATTGGAACAATGAGATTAACAATCACAATAGGACAATAGATCAAGCTGTGCCTTTTCCGCTTCTTGAGTGGGCTAATTATCTTTGGATTACTCCTGAGAAATAAATATTTTAGGCCCCAGAAAGAAAAATAAGGACAAAGACCTTTCGTTTATTCAATAGTTACTTTGGCTCTCAATTGACTGAAGCCTTGTTGCAGTTTTTCCATGCTCAGCATTCTGATGCATTGTGGGATAATTACCTCACCACTGGTCACGAGCACACGGCACCTTTCCCAAGCTCAGCGACAACCCTGCCCCTCCCCCCCCATCCCCCCCATCAGCGCCGAACCCTCGTCACAGCCTTTGAAAACAGCATCTCCTGCGGTTGCGTCACTCAGACCAAGCGGGGGTCTGAATCGCGGGCGCATGCTCCAAATCCTCCGCTTGCTTGTTGAATGCGTTCACAGCTCCCCATGCGTTGTCCTGCAGCCCACAGAACAAGACGGAGCGGCACTGACGGACGCGCTCATTAATGCCCCAGACGGCTTCGAGGTGTTGCCGCGGTGAATTTATCACAGCAATCAAAACATTGCATGTGGGTGACGCCACAGACAGCGCTTCGTCTGTCAGCTCCTCACATCAGGGACATTGATTCGCTCGCCCTCTCTGGGCGGATAACTAAGATAAATCGAGTGGTATTTCCATGAAATGTTGGATGCATGGATTTCAACAGGTGGGTCGGCCGACTTCTCTTTGAGATGCCAGCTGTGCAGTTCTCCGAAAAAATAAATAAATTTGCGGGGCCATCGGACGGCAGCTTCACATTCAGCTCTTGTGCCGATAAGTGAAGCCAACTTATTTTGAGACACTCACAGCTTGCATGTTAAAATGAGGTCACTGGGTCATGGATCCATTATTTAATTAGGAACTGTTAAAAAGAAAATGGATGATAATCAAGGGCAGGGAACTCATTTCGGCACTGTCAATCAATAGCTCATTCGATGCCGCTTTTGCCCAAAGGGGACCAGCCATTTACCAACCCTTGCCTACATTATGTGTCTGTAGGCTTTTATCCATTTTGCGGGGTGGGAGGGAATGAACATTTATGAGACATTTATTCAACATAAAAGAGACCATTCATACAACAATGGTCAGAAATACTGCGTGTGACACGTCCAGATCCAAACAGTTCAGTTTGGAGCTTCAACAATACAGAGATCCATCTTAAAGGTACCAGAACTGCTTTTGGACACTTCTAAATGACACAGATGCCGCATGCCATCTCCTGAATGCAACACATCAGTTTGTGGACGGCACACATGGTTGTTCTCATTACACACTGCATAGCAACTGCTACATAGCAACTGCTGTCGACTGCTTAGTGCTTAGCAACAGCTGCAAAGACATCGGGGGGGCGGGGGCGCTTGAGATGACACAATTTCTGTTCAGAAATGCCTCATTTTTTCCTAATGTTCAGATCAATGTAAACCTTTCTGATGGAACAGTTTGTTTCTCTCTCGCCCACAGATATCCGTTCCATCCCTGACGTGGCAATGACAGGAAATTGCACAAACGAGTGCAGCGAGCTGGGCCACTCGGACGCCTGCTGGATGCCTGGCCATCCCTCCCCGGTACGCAAAACCAGGAACCCCCCGAAACTCTCCACCTTCGTGCCTTACCAGGAGAGGGGGAGCCTGGGACGCCTGGCGAACGGGAGCGCCAGGCTGGGTGGCGAGGAGCACCGGTCGCGCCTCCCGCCGTCGCGCAGTGCCTATTCCAACAGCGGTCTCGATGCCAGTCAGGACTGCCCTTTGGAGGAGATGCCCCTCAGCGTCGCCTCTGAGTTTCCGCCCACCTCCCCCACCGTCCACACCCCGAAACGAGAAATATACCTGTGAGGGAAAGATCATTGTCTTGTTGGTGCACAAATGAGGAAAAGATACACACACTGGGAAAGAGAAACAGGCCGTCCACACACTAATGCCAACACCCGTTTTGTAGGTAACAGGCTGTGACTCGGGACACTGGCATGAACACTTGCTCTTCGTTATCGTTTCCTTAAATGATTAATTTATTAACCTATTTATGAAGAGTTTCACAAAAGTTAATTGGTGCACTCAATCATGTATTCATGTGATTCAAACCGATCTAAAGGAAATGCAGATGGCAATTGCTACTTAAGTAGTGAGTAATTATCGATGTAGTTAGCCAAGTCCCATTCTGTGAAGTGATCTCTTGAATTTGAAAGTTGTGATCAGTGCTGTGGTGCCATTATTAGCTATCATTAAATAGGGAGCCATCCAGCGCCTATCAGAAGGCAGAACTCTTTGAACCAACAATCAAATGAATTGGTTTATCTTAATGTACAGAGCTGTAAATACATGAATGGCGTGTTCAACATATATTTTTTGTCTGGCAAAGGCTGGAAAAGAAACGGTCTCAGAGTTTGAGAATATTTGAGCTTTTTTTTGTTTTCTTTAGCTGCTGCTGTCTATGACTTGATTGAGACCATTTTCAATTCGAGCTTGATTTGGAGGTAGGCATTTATCTGCTCCATTCAATCACCGACCCACACCCACACACACCTTTGACCCCTAATCATAGCAGAATGGCCTTTAGCCCCACTCCCCGCAGAGCTGCACCACCAGCAGAGAAAGCTGTGTGGCAACATTTAAACTGACATTATGTTTCACTGACTCTCAGCACTGTGACCTATTGCTTCTCATGAAAGCGGTTGACTTGGCCACAGAAACCCCAGAGCCATAATGACCAAACGCAGACGACTCACTTGACACATTCTGATTGGCCTCCTTTGAAAGAAGTGGTTCATCGCGATGATGGAATCCCACCAGTGCATCACTTTAAACTCTATCATGGCGATCTGGCGTGCTCTATAAACCTTTTCCCTTAAAGCCCATCATTCTTTCTCCCTCACAATCTCTGACAAGATATTTACATGAAAGGGCGCTTGAGTGTGAAGAGCCTCCGCCGATATTATGGAAATTCCGTCCCTGCGATGTAAACTGCATCGGAGACTTTTTTTTCCCTTTCAATTCTCACAAAGTGGTCGGATGTGTCTGTTTGCTGAAGAAACATTGTTCTGGAAAACACATGGGACTTCAGAATAAATATTTAGATTGAGAGCATTAGCACCGCAACGCAGACAGGAAAAAAGGTTGAACTTTAGATTGTAGAAGTCAGTTTGTTTTACTCCTGCTATGATTCTGATCTTGGTTGTTTGGAGGGCAGCACGCTTCATAAATTATTAGGCATTTTCCCTCCTCTGGCTATTGAAAAGAAGAGGGGTGGGGGTGGGGGGGTAAATAGGACATGCCCATGGGCTTCATTTATCTTTACAAAGATTTTTCAAGTGAATCTGAAGGATATGTCTGAAGGACACTGTACTAGACAGTAATTGGATGGTAATGATGACAACACTAGCCTGCCTTACACTGTTGGTGAGCTTAGCAGGTGTCTTTGATTTAAACATTGATTTGATTAGATTTGTAGATACCTTTGGCCTCTGCAGCTTGGTTCCATAGTGAGATTCAGTCTGTGAGTGAGGGTGAGAGAACCCATAATGGACGTTTCCTAATTATGGTGAGTAATGAGTCCTGAGCCAGGGGCATGTGTGAACACACCCCCAGGACAAGGCACCCACCAGATAATGCAAATCCACCCGCAAAGCTACAATCAGTTTAAGGAGGTATTTTTATCTGCACTCGCCTGATCGTGGCGTCGTAGAAAGCCACGTTCAGAATAATTAAAGTGGAAGCATATGGAAATTGCTGGACATGGCCATGATTAAATAAGATGGGTGATTATCCTGCCTTGAAGGGGAGAAAGCACATTATGCCATTTTCAAAGCCATTTAGCAACTGGAATAAAATTTAAACAACAGCCATGATACACTGTGATTAAACCCCTCCCCCTAACAGCTTCCCTATTTGCACCATTCCCAGAGCCGTGGACAGCCGTTCATGAATATGAAGTGCAGATAGGATCACTGACCTGGAATTAACAAAGTGAAAAGTCGGGAATGAGCGCTAAAACCAGTGTCACGCGGCTCCAATCAAAATGTTATCTTTTCAAACGCTTTGACTCGATTACAATTCACGTCTGCTTTGCATCAAGATTCATCTGTGGGGGTTAAACCTTAGTGAATCTAGAATGTATCCTTCCTTCTCTGAGCTTACGGGGTGACTCGGAAGGAACTGCAGGAGTTTGATCTGTCTGGGCTGCTTTTAGCCCTCTCCTAACGGGTGGGACTCCAGTCAATAACGGCCTCCTGCTCGGCAGCCCCGGAACAATATACCACCGGGTTTGACCCTCTGTTTGAACTCACACTGAATGAACTGTGTTTCCTACTCCGTCAAACACAGACCGGTTCCCCCTTGATCAAAGAGGACAACACGAAGCACCTAACGGCACCCAAAAGTCTGTTGGATAATGTTTGATTTGTACTTAACCTTGATTTTAATGTTGACTTCACTTGAGTATCTTTTGCCTCTCTGTGGTGTGTATTGTATGGTGATCATTTCCGTGGACAGATGGACAAATTATTGTAAAGAATTTGGCGAGCAAATTCCCTTTTTTTTCCTGTGCTGATCAAAACTGGTTGTGTCGGAGGGGAAAAAAAATATAGAAATCTTTCAGTGGTGTAGTGTACATAGATCACAACCCCAGAGTCCGTTGAGAAGGTGAATATATGAGCATGGATTCCAAAGATGATCGGTAGAAGGTGTTTACTGGCTTTTTCTTTTTTAAAACATTCTCAAGCGTCAGCGCTGGCTCATGATCAAAATGCCCTCTTCAAAATGAACTGAAAGTTAACTGAGCTTTTCTTTCTCCACAGTTCATCTAGAACAAGATAATTGCCTTGAAAATGTCTTTGCAAGAGAGAATCTAGTTATCTTAATTGTTGGTATATTTATATAGGATAAAATGCTTGTGATGCCATGTTTTTGTACAGTTTTATGTACATACAAGTGAAGCTTTCTAAAAGTTCTGAGAAAAGCCGATGGCATATAAAAATTGTAACATGTTTTCTTGAGATGTGCACATCTTGCCTTGGTTGGATTGACCTTTGCTGAGTCAGTGTGAATGTGGCCGTTCTATGCCTGCACCGTAGTCATTCACCGGCTCCCACCTCCTGAGGACTTAATCAGTTTTTATGTTTATCGTGAACAGTGGATTGTCTTATCTTACCAGTTTGTTAAACTCCTGTGTTCTGCTTCTTTCTGTTTTCGCATGTAGACAAATTCTCTTGTAATACTGTAAGTCCTCATGAAATTTGTAATAAAATCACTGCAGGGAAAAAAAAAAAAAGAATGATGTCAGTGTTTTCTGTGTTTATAATTATTATGCATCACTTTTGGTGTTGAACAAGGCTTCGGTTGTTGCATTTTCATAACTTGTTTTGCAGCCTTGGAGCTATATTGTGTAAAATTCGTCTCACTCTAGAACCCAGGCTCATTAAGGAGAACTAGTATTCTTGTCATGTGGGGAACAGCACCTCATTTCTGAGTCAGGGAGACCCAGAATGTTGAGAGAAAAGCATTCTTAGTGCTTGAAGTAGGAGAGTCCCAGGACCTTGGTTCACCACTTTAACCAGAAAAACAATACACCAGGGGTAAACACACTTACCACCATGCACTCGTCTTAATCTAGAACCTTCTTTAAAGCATTTTGAAACATTGATGAGCTGCCAGTTCCGATGTATTTAACGGGAAGAGTATAAAGATGCTGTGTTCTGATGCTGAATCTCTTTTAATGGACAATGAGCATTCGGTAAAACAAGACCTCTTTCTCATGTACCCACTCTGTCACAGGAACCATATTAGACACTTATAAGAACTATGATGCAGCAGGAGACAACTTCCAGCCTTCTTCACAAAGTTTCAAAGCCAGGGCCACTCAGCTGCAGCCTGGCCGACATTTATGAGCACACATTGCTTTTATACCTGCAGTCTTCTAATTTCAGACCATGCGCGTTTCAAAACTTCCAGCTGAACCACAGAGAATAACATCATCCTTGATAATCACTTTGAAATGTATTGCCTTATATTTCCCTTCAAAACAGCATGAAAACGAAAAAAGGTCAAGATGGAAAATCACAGTAAATATTCAGTCACTGGAATAAAAATGAAAAATCACTCAAAGCGCATAGCTCAAATCACAGCCCTCAGATATTTGGACTTTACTTTTTAATGGAATTCTTATTTAAAAGGAGGAAAAATTGGACTTGTGAATATAAAAGACAAATAAAACAAATCGTATGTATCCCTATTTATCAGGTCCATATTATGGACTTTAACAAAGGCTTTGAACTTCATTTTCCATACAAATAAATAATTTAACAGTCTTAACTTGTTCAAATAGTCAAAAATGGCCCAGTCAAGAAAAAGCTGAGGACAGTACATCTAGACCTGCACTTTATGAAAGCCTTGTGATGCTTCAGAAATGTCTCTTTAAACTGCAAATGTGAAGAATAAATTGCTCAAACACTTTATACTAATTAGACAGAAGGACAGAGTTGGAGCCTGACAAAGGAGGCAATGCTCCAGATGCATGAATGGGCAGAGAGGAACTCACAGCATTATAGAATTAGTCTCATTCTAATTAATTTCAGAGATACATAATCAATTTTAGAAGCTGTTTTAGAAGGTTTAATGAATGTCTGGGATTGGACATTAATAAAACAATGCTTTAGAACGCATAATTGCCAAAAGTGCACTAGTTTGCAGAGCTGAGCTGCAGGTATGAGCTCTTCTGGAAATAAATAAAAGCAGCACTGTGTCTGCATGAGCCTGTTAATCTGTGCTCATTAGACACTAGTCATTAGTCAGAGCTGCTATTGAGCCTCATGGCTCAGACTTAAGTCAATGCAGGGCTTTGTTGGAAAGATTTATGTGCTGTCAATAACTGTATGTTTTCTCTGCCAAAAAATGATGTTGAGTACCGCACATACTTTATATGGTGCATCAGACCTAAGTGGTTCTTGTCAGTGAAAATGCAGTCTGTTTTTGTATTACATTATGAATCTTCAGAAATATGAGGCCAGATTCCAATAGAAGCAGAGGAGAGAGGGGCAGTTAATACAGGAGAAGAGACATATAGCCTCTATAAGCAAAGGCCATCAGATCTCTTGGGATGTCTTCTTAAGATAAGGGTATTTTATATTACAGCCTTTTTGCCTGTGCTAGGCCCACGCTAAGGCGGACAAGCTGCTGAAAACAATGCACTCTCGGAAATGGAGCAAAATACTAATAGAGAACAAGCCAGGTCTTATGGATTACCCAGGTCAAAGTTCAAAATAAACCATTCTTTAACAAAAACCAGAAGCTGTAGGGTTCTAACTCCAATCTCCTCCACACAGACTTGTCACAATCCATTTCCCAGCCAATTTACAAGCGCTTCTGACAGCAGCAGAGACCGAGCGCTGCGGTGTGCAGTGTGGTGCACCAGTTCATTGTGCATAACAAGCTATGGCATGCACCCAGTGTGAACCATTCTGGAAAATTCACCGCTTTTGGGTGTCAAAGATGAAATCCTCTGCTGCGAGGTGCAACTTCAGTGCAGCAGGTTGAGCCCGTGACTTGAGAGAGCAAAGGTCTGTCGCTCTCTTAACTGATGTTAAAGCAAGCAGAATAAGCTGTGTCTTAATAAACGGCACCTTGAGTGGAATTCAATTGATGGGTTCGAAAGACTTCCCTCCCAAATGAGTGTCTGGAGACCGAATGCACAGCACTATACATCATATGTTTTTGTTTGTTTGTTTGTTTTTTGACACCAAACACAGGATTTGTGCATATGATGTTTAAAAATGGAAGCAATTAAAACATGAGCTTTGCTATTAGGTCATGGATTATGAAAATGGAATTAATAAACCATTTAAATCAATAGGATCTGAGCGTAAATGCGCAATAGAACTGCATCGCTTGAGAGATGTAAACTCATTTAGAAACACTTGCGCCAAAGTGCAGCTCATTAGATGCATCTTTAGAAAGCTTACGCAGCTATTTAAAGACCCAACACCCCGAGGTGAGATCCATTATGGCAGCACCTTATCACTGACTGGGAACAAAAGTTCAACAGGGCAGCTCTCCTTATTGGGCAGGTTAAATCAGTCGTGTTTCCTCGAGGTCACTGTCGTAGTTCGTGTCTGAAGGATAAATTGCCAATTTGCAACCGATCAAAGATTTAATACAAGAGCAAATGTTTCTTGAAGCAGATTAACACAAACTCAATGGTTAGTATTATATAAATGGGGAACTGAGAAATGAAATGTGCACTTTGATAAGTAGACAAATCCTACTCCTTGTCAATAATAGAAAACGGTAATTGAGTCTTCTACATCTTTTGTCTCTCGACCACATACAGTAAGAAACACACACAAAAAATAACCCTACAGTAGCCTTTTATCACTCTACCCTCAACACTTCAGAATGCCAACAAGAACACAACACAAACCTTTGCTCTGAGAGCCTTCCTGTCTTCTTGACCATCGCGGAGACATCATAACAACTTACATTATAACTGGAGTCCACCTGAGGTATATGTGGACATGAAGGACACAAACCCATCTATATCAGGTGGCACAATTATGAAGATTAGTGTTGTGAATGTAATGATTCCGAAGAGGATTCCATATATGGGCAGGTGTATGTGTTGTTATTATGGGACTATTATGAAATGTAAGATGTAAACTCTGAATTCCAACCATGATTATTCTGCACACCATCATGACGGGTGGCTTTTCGACACCCACCACTAACGAAGTTTTCCCTGTTTGCACACCCGTCCACTCTAATGTGCCGTGCACGTTTCCTGAATCATCTTCTGCCTCCTTGTAGACTGGCATCACTCTGGGCTTCTCTAGCATTTAGTTCCTTGATTGATTAATGGGGTTGAACTCCAGGCAACTATTGATGGTTATTTTAATTGTTACCTTGCTTTAATTACGGCAGATTTGGTGGCTCGGACTGGACGATTTCCCCCGGTTCTGAACCCTTCATGTAATTGGACTGTCAGGTCAACTGCTGAACTGAACCTGTGGCACACAGAATACCTGAGACAGACAAAGAGTTAAGCAGCCAGCGTGTCCATTTATAGTTCAGATGGGTAATAAGAGAGATGGAACATCTGGAAGAATTTCTCTCAAAGTGGAAAAAGAATTATGGTGAGAAACGACACCACAGAGGTGGTGTTCTCATCAAATGGGGTGAGTGAAGGCAGAGGAGGGGTCGACTGAAGGCTCCTCGCAGGGTAGAGTCTGGGTTTAGGGTTGAGCTTTTGGGAGGAATTAAACAGTTCTTTATCCTTATTTCTAGTTTATTATTCAGTAGAGTTTTTTTAAAAAAAGCTGCGTGAATAACATTGATAATAATAAAAACTATGAAACAACTTGTCCTACGAAAGCTTGTACCAACTGTGGAAATGCTGAAGTCAGAATGGAATTCGATGGAGAAACAGATATAACTGGCGTGTTTTTGTTTTTTTCTTCCCCCAGAGACAACAGGGGCTCCAGTTTTTAACTTATATGGTCTATTAGACCATATTTCACTTGCTGTTGCAGTAAAAGTTCACAGAACTGACACCCCGAAGACGTTTGCTGAGGCAGAATTCTCCTGTGGCAGATGCTGGATTCACAAAAATTGCAATAAAATGTTTGCTTCCCATTACTAATGTTCTACTGGTGACCATCCTACTTCTGCTGTCTCAGTATTAAGTGTAGTATCTTTTCCCCCCAGGAGATTTACCTGAAAATGGGGCCTAAAGACCTATTTCGGTAATTACCCTATGGTTAACTAAAAAAAAAAGTTTGATTGTGCAAATGTGACAATAAAGGTCTACTAGATATTATTATACAAGGGCTAAAATCTGCAAAAAAGCAACAAATTTCATGAGATTTAACCATCAAACCACTTACCCGTCTGATATATATCATCTGAAGTGTCTGCTGTTAATGAACTATCCATGTAGACGGGACAGTGAGGTTCCTGGACTTCGTTAGTTACAAGTGGTTTCAAGTACACATTCAGGTTTCCTTCTGCAAATTGAAAATGAAAGACACATACAGCTCACCATGGTCAAATTACCATCCTTTCTCAACATTTTGAAGAACTGGCTCATTTCATCATCAACTCGCATCTCTAATAATGTGTTATTTTTCTGTAGCATCATACATGTGAATGAATATAGATTCTAATAATACGGCTAAACATATACCACAGATGCTGTGCATGTTAAATATTGGTGGTTTTCTGGACATTGTTGGATGAAAAGTCCAGAAAACCACCAATATTTAACGAACAACTCCACAGCTTTATTGCTTTTTTGTTCTTGTTTTTACTCTTTACTGACCAATGTGCCCGACTATTGCCCGCATTGTGTTTCTCCTTCTTTCTTTCCTTCTCCTGCTGGGCATAGTGTGTCCTACTTGGAATACATGACACACATGGCTGCAGACCATTGGCAAAAAGGAAGGGGAGAGCAATTCCTTTACGAATGATATTTGAAAATAACCAAGTTTGAACAGGACCTGAGGCAGGAGTGCAACCAAGAGAGATGTGTGTGTGTGTGTGTGTGTGTGTGTGGGAGGGGGGATTCACTGTTGGAACATTTGGACTCGGGTCACTTACAGAACTGTACTGCAGGGGCAATGATGATCCATGTTGGACACCTCTGGTTGAAGAGCTGCAAATGCTAAAGCTTTTATATTAATATCGAGCTGTGAGATAAGAAAAAAGAAGAGACTTTGTTCAGATCTTAAACAGAAATCTTTCAACTTCCCTCGCAGTAGCTGCTGAGGCACTTTTAGAAGCTGCGCCGCTGCAGCGACATGCACATGATCCCAGCCTTTGGAGCAGAATTGCTCCTCTGGTGGATTGTAGAATCCTCCACTGGCTTGTGTACATTATTATTATCTTTTTTATTCCCTCAACAATTTCAACAAACATATCTTATGACTGTATAGATATTCACTGTGCAGCCGCCGGAAGCACTGCAGGGAAACTGGGCTCTCCTGTAGCCTTTTCCTCAAGATGAAAACACTTCTCGACTGCCGCTGCTGTTGCCTTGGAAACCTGGTCACTCTCACTCTTTAATCCACAGTCTTCACTACTTGCTTCATTAAGTGTGTTGCTGCCGGCAATTAGAGTAAAACCAGCGGCGGGGCTGGCTGTCTAGAAATGCAGTCTCCAATTAAATACTTTCAAATGGCGATGTTTCTCCAGGCTACATCTGCTCTCTATATCATAAAGCTTGCACCTGGGAGCTGGGATTCTGAAAGCAGGCACCATGGTGACCGGATGACTTCAAAATGCGCGTCCTTTATCAGCACAAATACAAATTTAGCGCAGATCTGACGCAGCCCTGTTACCGTAATGCGTCCCGGAGCTGCTACGCGCTCAAATGAGCACGACCAATGTTTCAAGCATCGTCACTGTGATCCACGGGGGGGGGGGGGTGTTTTTCTACAGACTGGACAGCAGAGCGGATGAAGCACACCGAGATGCTGACTTGGAAATGGAAATAATGAGGGTTAATCTGGATAAGGACGGGTCGGTTTATGCAGATTTATCAAGTCACATGTGCTCCCTCTTGGTGGTCAGACTGTGAACAAGCACACAGTTAGTCTTGGATCAAATATCTATTATCTGCTGGTCATTCAGAAATCCTCACACAGCTGATGAGTGTCAAGATGGGGCATCGGATGCGACGACTGGAGGGATAAAATCTGGCTGTGAAACGTTGTGTTTGTCTTTGGAAATGCTGTACTGGCACTCCGCATTTGTCCATCTGTGCCAGTTTGGGAACGCTCACACAGATGACTCGAAGGCGAAGTAACGCCAGGCGGAGTCGAGTCCGGCGTCGAGCGGAGGGTCGTGCACATGGCTCAGACGGGGTGACTCGATGGGAGGGGGTAAAGAGTGCCAAAATATAATGAAAGCGCAGCTCGGTGCAACAACGACTCTGGGCTTCTGTGCCCATTATTTTCCTGCTAATTAGCTGAGAATGCTATGACTGCATTCAAATTAACGAGGTGAACTTCAGTCCATCATCATTACAACTGATTTGCGGTGCACTTTTGAGGAAAAGCCCTCATGTTGTTTTGTGTTCATCGCCGCCAATGTGTTGTTTAATGAGAACATGATCCTGGTGTCTCGGTCGCCTTCAAGGCAGTCGCTGCAACCTCCATCTGCACTGAGGTGGGTGTGTGGAGTCCTGCACCACTCATTTTACACTCTATTATGGCCCACCTGAGCACACTCAGTCATTACTGAATTACCTACACGCCATCCATTTGTGATGACAGACCTGCAGAAATTGTGCTCCATTTCTCAGACAGCCATCGCTAATTTCAGAACAACCGGAGGAGCCACCAAAGGAAAAAAGGAGAGAATTGGCCCATTACACTACCTTTATTTGACCACTTTTCATCAATAATTTTGACTGTTTGCTCACAAAGGCAGCAGGAATTACTGGCAACACATCATTAGCAGGAAATCAGATTCACTTCCGAAGTTTCAAACTCCAAACAGTCCTGGGAGACAATTACATTTAAGTCTCACACTGTGTTCATCCACAATATCAGAAAACAAATTTCAAAGGTAATATCTCCCGTAAATCTCTGTCCAAATAGAGCGGTTGAGTGTGTTTCAAAATTAATTCAAAGGATTGCCGTGCGCCACTGCAGAGATCAAGGACTTGTTATGATGCGAGAGCACCAGTGAGATTAAATTTGAGCTTGTTGTAATGAACTGGTTTGTTTTTACAAAGGCAACGGATGGTAATTGTGAGGTTTGAAGGACAGATGGTTTAATCAAAAGCGCATCTCTTAAGTACAATGTGGCAGCAGAATGCCTTGTATTTTAATTATGGGAACAGTAACTGGTCAGAGTGGTCGGATCAGACATCTTCTCACACTTACTGTGAACCAGAACGTCTATATTCTCCCTAAACGTGATGCTTTTCAAAGGGCGCCGTTGGGAATTGCTCCTTGACATTAGCTCAGCGCCTCGCTAGGTGGTGTGAAATAATATTAATAAAAATGTGGGTGTGGGTGTTTTCCTCCGATTTAAAATAGCCCTACTACCAGCCAGCTCTGTGAAACAGACAGATAACCACACGTATTCCCAATATTTGAAATGATCCATGAGCGTTTCTCTTCATTTTATCCAGTAGAAGGTCGACCTCGTCGACAAGAGCGGAGTTGCACGTTAAGAGCAGGTGAATTCCACCAAAATAATATATGCATCAGAGAGGTATTGTTTTTGAAGCTGCAAATCCTGATAGCGTGAATGTTTTATGGTTTTAATGAAAAATTCAATAGTTTTAAGATATGCATATCCATTATTGTTAAAAGCTGTAATGGGCTTCCCGCTGTTTTCAGATCAGTCATTCAGACTCCATTACTCAGTCCTGAATCTCACTGAATGCTACATAAAGGGAGAAAATTAGCAGCAAAGCAAATTAATAATACAATTCCATCCCTTTGACATGAACCAGGCTTTGTTCAAAGGCCCCGAAGAGACCCTGAACCCCTCTCCGGTGCTGAACCGCTCTTACGGTCGGCCTGAGGCGGTAATGCGGCTCAGGTGTTGTAAACATAGATTGCTACCAGCAGGTTGTGGTGATGGTTGGCAAGGACGAGCGGAGTTGGCCGTCGGGGTCGGCTTCCTTTCACAACAAGCTGTTGGTCCTTGGAGAGACCCTCGTGGCTCCAGTGGTGAAGAAAAGGAGTGAGTGCGAGGGCTTTATCGAATGTTATTCTGGATATGAAAACACTCCAAAGTGAAAACCAACTAACCTCATTAGCATCATCTCATCCAACGTTTGAAGTGTGTGTGTGTGTGTGGGGGGGTGTTGTAGGGGGGCAGCCAAAATATAAAACAGGATTTTTATTGTTCAAATACTTTCTGGGCACCAAATATTCACTTAGTGTTATGTAAACCACCCTTGCACACAAAGCCATTAAGGCCAGCAGAGATTGGATTTCCAGATTAAATTAGCCACAAATTTCACTAAAACTCCACACAAGCACGCCGCCAGCAGGGGAGAGCTTTCCCACTATGGCTTGGTAGCCTTGTATTTAATGATTTCCATTTACGTCTCTAAAACCGATAAATATGACATTTAAGCGGTAATCTAATAAGCCGCCTCTACAGGTCCAAGTGGAATTAACGCGGTTTGCATCTTCTGAAGATGTATTCAGAACGGACGTCTCAGCTACTTTAGCACTTTTCCCCTTCACTCACGGGCTCATTTCCATTTTCCGTATAAGCTGCATTTCTAATATAATATGGAGCCAGTTTGTGCAATAACTAATAACAGCTTCAAAGGTTGCGGTGTGAGCTTCACTAGAGTTTCAGTTAGATATATATTGTTAGAACTCCGGCCAAATATGGGCTTTTGAAATTTATGGCATTTCATTAAGGCCTGAAGTGAAAACTATCCAAAAACAATAAAAAGCATATCAATAATGCGCCTTATACAACTGGGATAGTCCAGAGTCTACATGCACGCAAACACAAATTTTCTTTTAAGTGTGATTTAGCTGTTGCCTGAGGGACTCTGAATGAGTGAGCAAAAGGCACAAAGCCAGCAGAGCCCTAGAGGGAGAAAAGTTTAAATTCGGTGTTTATATGAGGGGCTTTTTATACCCAGAATTCCCTGCAGTTGTAAGGAAATTTGATCATTGCATTGGCACACTGGTCGGAACTGGTGCGAGCCAGAAAGTACAGTGGCACTGGAAGGAAAGTCAATAGAATTTTACTTGGGCCAGTGGGCTGATTGTCAGATGCAATTATAGGGAAATACACATTTTAGAAAACGGACGCTGCACCACTGAACATAGGTGGCGATAAGAATGGAAAAGCGAACTTAATTGATTGGAAGGGTGATACGGGTGAGGTAAGTGTAGCACTTAATGCCGTGAGTAATAAGATCTGCAGGAAGAAAACCACAAAGACTAAGGCTAGACTGGGCTGGTCCCCACAGCGGGGGTAAAGTAAAGAACGCAACATGAAATATGCATGCTAGTACTGAGTGTAAAGGCTCTACAAACACACATCAGCCTGAATCGGGCAGGAATGTGATAGACATGACTCCTTGTGTGGTAATAGTTTTGTATTATGATAATATCAGAGGAGTTTCCCCATTTAAAATTCAAGGTTTACAAATTGAAGCGTGACAACATGACACGTGCAAAGTCGCGAGGAAGAGCCGAGGAAATCTCGCAGCAAATGAAATGTTAAATGAGAGTGTTGTGTCGAACAGTGTAAAGCCCTCCGGCATTACAGTCTGTTGTTGGGAAGTAGTCTTGCCCTATTATATCTTACAGGCTGTGATTTGTAATTAAATATTAAGTCTGATTAGCAGAATGTTTCTACGCGAGCGATCCGGCACTTCAGAGCTGTCATCGGGTAGCCGGGATGCTAGATTTGGAGTCATCACAATGGAAACCCAGTGAGAAATCTAGCGTTATTTCGCTTATATTGTGTGTGCCACCGCTGCCGCAGCGTGCAAGGCATTTAAAGTGCTGTTTCTACATTTGACTTGGTTTCAGTGGGTTTGACTTAAAGAGCAAGGAAGCTTGTTAGGGAGCGTTTTGGAGCAATATTAACTTTCCGTCCGTCATAGCTCCCATAGTTCCTGGAGTTCACAGCCCTATCATCTGACTCTTGAAACTAATCACCTGCGTCATACATACTGTCAGCTTTTAGATGCCTGTAGGTGATAGAATAATTGGTTACGGTTCACTTTCTTCCAGCAGCGCGATGCTGCAATGCATTTCTTTAAAAGGCGCCATCCTCCATGTTATGGAGGTGGCAGTGGATCCTGGTGGAAGACAGAAGCACCAGAGACGTTTTGCTCAACGGTGGAAGCCAACTGTCGCTTGACAGCTTCCAAATATTGATCGGCCTTTTATCCTGACATCACATTATCGCTGCGTGAGACACAATTTGGTTGCATTTTCTTTTCATCACTGGAGGAATTTGCTGCCACGTTCAGCTCGGTTTACCAATTTCAGAAACAAACGCCGTGGTGTGTTCTGTCCCCCTTTTTAAATACCGCTTTATTTGAACATGGTTGAAAGGAGCAAATTTTCTGGGTTTTACAGGTTTTTTTCAGCATTGTACCAACAACAACTACAAATATTGACTAATGCTATCTGGGCTGAGATGCACTTTCACTGAGGATCGATACTGCGCAGCAGCAAAGTGTACATTATCAATGTCCTACAACCTTTTAGATGCTATTTTCTTACTTATTGCAGTACACTTTACCTTAAAGAGCAGGCGGTGTACAAACATATTGATGTTAGTTCAATACTGCGGGGTTGTGGGGGTGGTGGTGAATTATATTGTTACCTGTGGTGTCCCAACCTTTTATAAGTCCGTCGCTGTACCACAGTGTGATGGCTGGCTGAGTGCTGTGTTCCCAAACAGCTACCCCTGAAGTGACAGGGTGTAACCTTTATATGGGGCCAGTCCGTCTCCTCGGGGACAGAAGGTGAAGACAGCAAATTCACATGACCGCGTCTCTTAAGCAGCCGGGGTGTTGGTTGTGGGGCACTCGCTCAGCTCGCAGATGTCAAAGCCTTGGAGCTTTGCCTGTTCACCGCTTGATAATTGGTCATCCATCTACTCTTCTGTGATCACCAGTGAGGCTGTGGGCTCTTTGGGCCAGACATTTATTTCACATCCTATTGGTGCTTGTTTGTTTCCAGCGGGGTAGTTAGCCATTCGCTTCTGGTTCGCGGATGCATTCGAGGTCGCAGCAGTGAGTTTGCGGCCATTTTCTGCCTGATTTTATTATTTGGTTATTTATTCTAAGCAGGGGGTAGGCAGAGGAGGGTATAATTGCTGACGTTGACTGCTGACACAGAGCTAAACCGCATTGCTTAAGAAGCTATAATGTAAACTGTATTGGTTCATGTATAGCTGGGAGCTGCATGGGACTGCTTGATTAATGGGTTGGAGCTAAACGGCAATGCTTACTTTGTCTGAAGGAGCAGCTGTGTGTACAGAGCGGAGGTAGAAGGACAGGGATGAAGGAAGCACGCTATAGTGTTTGGCAAGTAAGTGAGAATCTGATTTGAAATATCTCTGCGACTCCTGAATGCGGCTGTAAACCAAACTGAGATTAATATAAAACGCACTTCCCAAACTCTCTCCCCACAAGAGTAATGCCCCTTGCCAAAGTTTTTTGGAAGTCTCCTTCATCACATTGTAGTAAGAAATGTGGTCAAAAATCAGGGAAATAAAGTTCCGTTGCTCAGCGTTCTGTTCTTAACAATTCCTAACAATTGAACAGATGCGGATTGGCCCAATTTGCAGCTCACGGCACAAAAGGTGTAAAGGTGGCGGCTCCCCAGAGTAATTGCCATTGTTAGAAAAACTTGCTTCATCTCCATTCAGGTCTTAACCTCGCAGGACACTTCAGCTTTGGCACTAGCTAAAAGTTCAGCGTTGCTACTCTTCAACACTCCTTGTTTTAAAAGGGTTTACATTAACAAATAGATGCATTCTTTCTAGAAATGCTTACATATGCATGAAAAGCACAAAAAAAAAAAAACTCTCAGTACATGAGCTCTCCTGGTTCCTGAGCTCGGACTGAGAACCATGCGTCCAAACGCAGGACGCAGAGGGTTTGAGAAGCTGTTGAAGTTAATGCCTGAGTTGGCCTCTGGCTACATGCCATGACTGCCTTTTTCCACTTTTTTCAGTTCCTTAGTCCATTATTTTGAATCATTTTTGTTTCCTTACTCACAAGTGCAAAATGAGCAAGAATTCCCAGCATGCCTCAGCTCCTAATTAGCTAACAAACTACTGCGAAACTTCTCCTGATGAAAATCTAAGCAAAAACTCTTATCTGGCATTTTTTTAATGTGGCGTTTCAGACAAGAAAAACCTTTCTTGTTTTGTATTTGCACTCATGGAGGCCACAAAAACAGGGAGAAATAAAAATAAACTAAGGATATCTTTAACAGACTTATAAAGCAACGATTCAGCGTCTCCATACAAAAATCATCTAGTTTAAATAAGACCCACAACAGAGTAGCTCTTTATTTTTTAGTTTTCCATCTCTTTTTTTTTTAGAAAAACTATGTATACTTATTTCAATGGTTTGTGGACATGTTACTGTACTTAGCAACAACTTTTTGTCAAAAAGTGACTGGAAATAAGAGAGGAAAGAAGGTTTTTCAACCACGTAAGTTGTTACTTGTCAGCAAAAGGTCAAGACGCACTCATTTGAAAGAGCATAATATTCAAAATGCCCAATTTGTATTGACATTTCTCCTGAGTGCACTCTCCCTCCCATTTTGGCACCATTCCGTGCCATGGAGAGCCATTAAATTACTAAATGGGTGCAAGCATCAGGAAAATACCTGCTCCTGCTTGACACGACTGTCACTTTACAAGGTCACCGAGCTTGATCTACCCCTGTGCAGAGCCGGGGGCCCCCCTCGCAGTATCACGGAAACTAAATTGACAGGAAATTCATCCGCTAATGAAAAGACAAAAGAACTAACCACGTCTTATTTAAAATGTCGCCCAGACTGATTTTTAAAGCATACCATCCATCTCTCCTTTTCTTTCCGCTATAATGAAGTCTCTCGCTCAGTTGAGTGAACGTTCCTTCCTTCAAACATGCCTAATTGGACTTCACTACCTCTCACTGTGGATTGTGTCTAATTAAAGGTCTTTCATTCTTCCACTCACCTCTTGTGTCACTTCCTCTCCCACATCCACATAAAGTCTGGGACTCTTTTTCAACACCCCCCACCCCCAACCGGCAGATTTTTATTTGTTGGCGCTGTTTTGGGTTTGCGCCTGCTCCTGTAGATGTTCAGCATCTCAACATTTCGCCTGTATCTCTGCTCAGGGCGCCATTTGTCTTACTTTTGTTTGCGTAGACATATGGGCTGGAAAGCTGTTCAACATGGAGGCTGAGGCACCACCTTATCTCCTCCAGTGTTCTTTCTCCTGTGGCGCGAAGACAAAACATATTTATTCGGATATTATGGGGTGTGAAATGCCACATTATGCCCACTGTAGGCATGGATTTGGGATGGTGCTAGAGTGCCTCATTAAGCAAACTTCACCTTAAAATGGGCTTTTCAGGCTCATGACAACAGAAAAACCAACACGGATTAATAAAAAAGAAAGATTTCTTACCAAACCTCTGCATTTATAATCTGAGGACATAAACACATGTGCTATGCTTGTGTATCAAATATTAATATGCACAAATTGCCATTATATGTTAGCCGAACACTCAATGGAGTGCTGCTGCTACTGTAAGCAAGTTTTAATGGCGCAATATTGTTCCACAAATCACCCGAATGTTTGAATATAGCCAGAAGTAACGATTCACAGGAGACGTGATACTGGGTTCAGACTGCACCCCAGATACAAGATACAGAGCAGCATGTTTAAGACTAGCCGGACTACCGGGCCTACGTTGAAACTACGCACATTCGGAAGTCGTGGTAGGACTCTTAATGAGCCTCAGAAATGGCACAAAGCGGGATCACTTAGGTGGCGAACCTTATCAGCTGCTGCTGCATCAGCTCCTCTGTAATTCAGGGCTCCTTTGGCCTGACTGCTGATCTGGAGCATTGAAAATGAAATGGAACCGTCTGCAAGAGTAACATGGAGGCAACAGGAGCAGATTGCTGGAATGAATTGAGAAAATTTGCTGACGTCACTCCTGTAATGGAGGCCGATTATTAACGATTGTGCATTCCGTGCATGGCTGATTGAAAAACCAGACTCAGATAACTTTGTGTTAACAGATTCGAAGAGTAGACCAGCTCTATTGTTGAACTGGATGAACAGTTGTAGAAAATTATCTATTTGATGCATAGAATTTTTTAATCAGCCAATTCCAATCTTATTTTTTGACATAACGCTCTATAATTACTGCAATCTGACTGGCCTGCATTGGTTTTTCAAGCTGGGCTCGTGTGCAGTAAATCAATAGTGGTTCAGATAGAAAATGTGACTTCGGTGTCTATAAACATGCCGGGAAAACATTTTTAGGACTACTAGGAATGTTCACGTTTGCAACTGTGGCTCTCCACCGCTGGTAGAGGTGGGAGTATTGTTCTATTTCTGGGCTGACAGAGGAGGTGATAACTGGTTCAACAAAAAGGACTGAGCCTGGTGAGGCAGCGGAATGAAACAGGGTTGTGATGTTATGTTAATGCACCGCATTCAAGCCACACTGGCAAGAGCAAAGAAGCAGCTAGCAGCAGGAGCAGAGAGGGAACACAAGCACCGACGGAGGTCACAGCAGAACACGTCTGTCAAAGCCTGCTGCTGGACAATGTAACAGGCAAAAGATGTTATTACCATGTTATTATCAGTTCCAGCCAGTGCTGCTGAGTGTCTACATAGGCGTGCACAGTTGGACCCACACATTGACAGGATTACTGATCTGTTTTGACTCGATTTGTGCTGATTCGATTCAGGCTCACCTCTCAACAAGCCTCACCAATTTGTTTGAACCTAGACATTAAGTTGTAGTTGTTTATTTGACAGAGGGAAGGAATCTCTGGAAGTTTGGACGCCATGCTGTGGAGGCGTGGGGAGCACAGCAGGAGAGAATCTGAAAGTCGGGATAAAAGGCTGAAGCAGCTGCTCGTGTCCTCTAGCCTTAAAGTTTATCTCCCACCAAGCAGCCACTGTCTCAGGAAAGAGATGTAGTCTCTCCATGTGGCAGGCAGAGTTGAACTTCCCATTCCCATTAAAGATTTATTCTACAAAGCCCGGCTGGCTTTTTTTTTTCTTGTAATACCTTGTGTGAATTTCAGCTAATTTGAGCTATAGCTCAGAAACTAGAACAGTTGGGGATGCTGCTTGCCAAGTGCGGAATGGCAGCATTTATGAGTGGGAGTGAGCATCCTCGATAACAAGTATCTACAATAATGCGCACCAGAATCTGGAAGTTGCGTTTGCCAACTTTGGTGTTGACAACGCATCACAAAGCTCAGAAGAGAGACTGAAACAGTCACATCGGTTTAGTTAAGAGATGCTAGTGAAATGTCGTTTGCTGGGGCTGCAGCCTGATAGTTTGGTCTTGATTAAAATCATCAGTAATTCATTTTATTTTAAATTTGGAATAAAAGAAACAATGAAAAGGTTTATGTTAAGTCCATGTGCTGACTTTAAAATCAGATTTAAACCCTTCGGGTAGCAACAACCGAAACATCGTGTGCTGTTGCTATCGGTCACCTGTCAAATCAGCGTTGACACTAATTCCACATCTTCGTTAACGTTAACTGTTAATGTGACACCGAGTAATTAATTTGTTGGGTGAGAAGATGATTTGCAGCGCGGACAATGAAAGACTAAAATACTGATGCTTCCTGTCAGACCTAATGTCAATACTTGTTGCTGACATTCAAGAGAAAAAAAAAAAGCTTTATTTTCAAATACAACAAATTTGCAATTGAAAGAAAACTTAATTTCCCAAACTGTCTCAGACTGCAGATGGGCTGACATATTTCACTTTCATAACAAGACATCCTTTCACGCATGACTTCACTTGTGTTCGCCGCCCCTCTTTCCAGATGGGGGCCATCTTTTTGTTCTCTTTTGGCCATCATAGTAGCGGTGAAGATGATTTGACAAGCCTGCCAGGTTTCTCCCGCTCATCCCGGGGAAATGGCGGACAAAGAGGGAGCAACCTGTGAGGCCAATTACTCAAGTTTTCCTGTTTTCTTTCACTCCACTCCAAATAGAAAGGCTTCGATGAAAACTTTAGCGGTGGCTGCGCTAACGTGACCAATGTTCATGCATTCGCTCATATTCACATCTTCATTTTCTTCATTTCTGCACGCACAAATCTGTAAAAAATAGTTCAGAGTAACTGTTTTTCTGTGACTGCGGCACGCCACCGAGGACTGTGACGTAGAGCTACTTCGCAGCTTTTAGATAAGATTTCGATGCTAGCGACAAATCAAATGCAGTGCCGTGGGACTGTGAGAAGGCGGCGGTGCAGCCAATCATGCAGAGCCGTGCTGCCAAAAATGAGATTCTTATCGGTAGTCAATAGCTGTTTTCATAAAATGCGGCGCCGGGCAGCATAAAATATCCTTTTAAACATCGGGGGAACGGGATGTCTTCACACCAAAATATCTGCAGTTACTTTGAAAAAGAACAATTGTCTGGAGAAACAATACTTTTTCCATAAACCGTGTATTTTTGGGAGGTTTGGGACGTATATGCGAAAGACCTTTGACTCTGTCAGAGGGCTAAAGTGGAGATGGCCCTTCTCTCTTCATCTCTGTGTTGGCCTGCTCTTGGCCAGAGGGGATGCAGTCAAAGAGGGGAGGAGGTGGAGGAGCTTGCTTGGTATCGAGCTGGGCCTGAGCAGTTTCTCAATGTTCTGACTAACTAAGCACAGCAAAAAAGAAAACAACAACAACCAAATAACCGCGTTTTACCAAGTTACCGACATAAGAACGAGAGCAAATTTGCACTCTGGGAGGAGAATTATTCTGCAAACGTGGCAGCTGACAGAACACGTGTAAATTATACTGGCGCTAAATCCCAAAATGGGGCTGAAGCTTGGATCGAAGACGATGGCGTTGCTGCACACGTTTTCACTGGCTAACGGGGCTTTTGCCCTCAACTTCAAAACTGCGTATATCTGTAAATAGAAAGTGGTAACAGGTCGCTGTGGGGCTGACCTCAAGGCAACAGAAAAAGAAGCAACGTGCAGAAAAAGAAAGAGAAGAAAATTCACACATCAAGCATGTTGCAATCTTTGCAGCAGCCACTTAATGGCATCAGGCTTCTCTCGTGGAGGGTTATTTGTCGGTATTCTCCAGAATTTGAATGATCATTGTCCTATTTTGAGTTTATTACATGGAAACCCATCCTGGTATTTGTCTGTTTTGAAAATTGTCTACATCATCTTTTGGGCGTTCCCTCCAGGGTTCTCTAAAGAACATCCTCGATCAAAGGCGCTAACCCTCAGAGATTGCCCTGGGGAGCATATACTGGAGCGAGGTTTGTCTGGGCCAATCACAATTTTGCTTCTCTCCTTCCCGCCGGTGCTTAGAAAACTGAATTGCTCATTCATAGAGGAGCAATCATTCTTTCAGGCAACTAAGGGACCTGATCTGTTGTATGGGAGGTAAATAACTAGAAATAAGGGACTGTCCACAAAGTAAAAAGATGGCTTTCATGTGTGCATGGACTTACGGGACAGGTTTTTCTATTGCATGGCCACATTTGTCCACTTAGAGGTCACTCAATCCGGGGAAATGTTGGGTTTCTGGCTGCACCCGTCACGTTAGGTGCACCCTCTGCTAAGTTAAAGAACCCGCGTAAGCTGACAGCGTGTTTCGTACGTGCAAACAACGGCAAGATGCAAAATCACTCGTCGCTCCGTCACAACGACGCCGCCGACGATATATAAATGTAACCAGTTCAGGCTTCGCTGGTGTAATTGATTCTGTGTAGACAAAAAGACGGTCGAAAAAAAAAGAAAATCCACATTCATTTATTCAGCAAATTGTATTGATCATCAAGATGTCAGCCTTCACTCAGATTGATGGATGGCTAGAACTAATAAAGTTAAACTGTGTTTTCTCTTTAATCAGCCTGTCACTCAGCTTGTCAGTGTTTCCCCCCCGCTGGCCCGTCAGATCTATGATTCTGAAGCGAACATCAGCCAGCATCATAAAAATGAGGTGGAATATCAAATTAAAAATAAAATTGATTCCTTGAGGGGAGACAAAAGTTATTGTCCCATCAAACAGAACTCTTCTTTAAGGGGGGTGGGTCAGAAACTTTTTTACAAACAAGACAAGAAAAAATGTTCTCTTCAAGTGTCCAAAACCCCAAACACAAAACAACACACTCTAAGTTGTACTCCAGAGAAACAAAATACCATTTAATATATTTGAATTATTCAGGTTAAACTAGGGGGGTGTTCTGTAACGGGCGATTTTTACATATTTGGAGTAGACCATTCCACACTCCAGTCCAGAGGGTGGCAGTAATGCACCTGAAGGAGCACATGTGTTTGAGAGATGACACGAGCAGAGAAATGTGTGTGCTTTGTTCATTTAGACGACACAGTTCTTGGCGGTCAACAATGACTGATTGAGCACAGTGATTATGTGCAACCTCTGGAGTTGGCTTTGAATACAGAAGTTGTCCAACAGAGTTGCAAACTTCTTTTTCTCGGTGAGTACATGCTAACATCGGCTTCTATGCTAATTTCCTTGTGTGTTTTATTTTTTTATTTTTGTGTTTAAAATTAGCAATCTGTTATTTAATAGTTGTCATTTTATTGCCAGCATCAGTTGCTCGGGATTAATTATTAAAAAGGCTGAGTTGTATGTGCATACATATACATTTACATATGGTTAATGCTGTGCATGTTACACAGGGTAGGTTTTTGCGATACCTCTATATCTGAACACTGGAGTCTCTCCATGATGACGGGGTGGTGAACCACCATTTATAAGAAACAGGTATTTTCTCTCAACATCCCATCTGTCCACTATTAGCATGGTATGACCCTTAACCCTAACCATCCCCACCCAATCATAACCTAAGAGGAAGTCTTTTCCTTTTCATTAAAAGTGAATTAATTTCATTTAGTTCCAACCCAAATTCATGAAGGACATCGAAAGACAATTTAAAATTCTCAAGCTGTTCTTTTCTGGAAGTGTTCAATAGATTTTTAGTATTTATGCTCACTTTTCAACTAATTTTGGTCCAATGAGCACTTGCCTTTCAGGTGGGTTACAGGACTTTATGATATCCACCAAATAGGAAAAAGTAAGACATTCTTGGCACATGTTTCCAACATTTGCTTCCGTTTGAAATTGGAATCTCTCTTAAAGACAGCACCTGGGCTTCACAACACCACCAAAGCGAAACCATGCTGTGCAGCCTTGGTTCTGGACAATGTGACACTGCCTTAAATATTAAAAAGAGTAAAACTACTAGCTAGCAGCATTATTCCTGCTAAGTAGGCGCACCAGGAGCTCTTAGAGCTAATGCTCCCAAACTCTATTGAATCCAGGAGGAATGCGATAGGTGAAGTTGATTTTATTAGAATTGGTCAGAATATTTTCACGAATTAATTTGTTTCCTCAACTGTTGTTTTTTTCAAATTGGTTACATCTCTTCAGCTTGTCGGATATGTTTGATAGAGTTGAGATTCAACGTAATCTCAGTATTACTGCCATCTGCTGTGGTGACTGGCATGACGGGAGTTCTGCACCTGTGAAGCTTCTATAGGATCCAAGAATTCTTCCAACATTGTGTCAATTAAAGGCAACACAAGTATGTCTCAAGTGGAATTAGTCAACTAAGTCTAGAACGAAAGCTTCTGGTAGAACTCTAGTGCAACTAAAAGCTACAAAGCATCCACAAGATCATAGAATACCACGATGTAATTTTAGCAACACTGTCCACACCCTTTCGTGTCACTCTTGATCCGTGAGCTGTGCACTCTTATTTCAGCAGCTTTTTACCCCGTATTTTGAATTCTAAATTTAACGCGAGGCTCCTTTCATGACACAGTCGTGTGAATCGTCCTGATACAAAAAAGACATAAAGTGTATTCGCTCTGTCGTGCGCCGCTTCGGTCCTTCAAAGCACGCCGTCATGACCAAAGGACTAAGTTTACCCTGGACTTAATCAAAACTTCTCATTTCCTTTCTCACCCGGTTGTGACATTTAGGAGCGGTCAATTACTCCTTTTGTTGGAAACCTCCACTAACTCTTCTGACACAGTCGCTAACCTTTAGCGGAACGCAGACGACACCCAATTCATGTTGCTGACCTTTTTCCCATTCCACACACCGCTGACAGTCGGTCTCCCGCTCCCAATATCAGCTTTAATTTGATAGTTTGCATCTTTCTTTGCAGATTGAGCTACGCGGATTTTTCTTATCCCATCTGTGTTCAATAAATGATTAAAAACTTGGGAGTCGCTGTGTTTCTGTGTCAGCTGTGCTTTTAGTCCAACTCTGATCATTCATTTAAAAAACCAAAGCAGCAACAATGTTACATTACAGACGAACGATGTGAAAAATTAAAAAAAAAAAATAATTTAAATAAAAAATTCCAGCATTTGTCTGTCAGGCAGACCTGTGAGACGACTGCAAGGGGAACATTTGTTTACCCAAATCAGTGCTTCAGAACATATTTGGGTGCACAGGCACCCGCAAGGCGGAGTTGTGCCATTGTGTGCGAGATGAAAGGGGCAGACGCTTTTGCCTCCGGAGACGGAAACTCGGCCCTCGGTGGGCTGTTTCGCTCTAATTAATTCAGCTTCATGTGTCGCTAAGTTCTGAAACTCCGCATCAGCCTGGAAACAGCATTGTAAAACTTTTAGAATTCAATTTGCGTGCCCGCCGCAATACGTGCAGCAGAACTGAATGTGCAGCAGGCATATTGATGAAAGCGGCCTCACATCCAGGCGTCTTCAGCAGACGGGGCCAAGGCCGCTTCCTTTCGCTGTCTGCGAGCTTGTTGGCTGTTTAGCAACTGGATGTAAACAAATGGACAGATTTGCCTGCAACTGACGTATTATGACCTATTATGGTTGAAAGTGGTCAGGAAGACTTGAGGACAGTGCAGAAGGGAGCAGAATAGTGCTGAGTCGGCGTATTTCAGGGAGAAAGGTGGTCAGGATCATCGTTGTATCAGACATTTGAATGTTGAACTTTACTAATGGTAGATGAAGCAACCTCAGGAGTTGAACTCGGGGCTTTGTCTGCTAGTGAAAGCAGGAGAGTTTCCGCATGTTTGACTCAAAGATGACTCACAAAAGTGGCACTAAAAAGCTCGGAGGCTTTTAAAGACAACTGTTATTTTAGAGACTGATCAGAAAAAAAGGCTCCGGTTCTGTGTGTGAGTTCAGCCTTGCCCCCTTCCAGGGTGATGGCTGAATCAGAGGCAGATAAAACAATGCAACAATCAAGTCTGTCACGCAAGCCTGCAGAGGCACCGTGATGATCTGGCGCCGCTTCATTTGTCTCGGATCAAATCCGTGATGTGCCCAAAATGAGAAGTGAGTCGACCACTAGAATCAACCGAATGAGCAGACTTCTTTCCTGATGAGCTTCCAAAGACGACAAGGCCAGGATTTGTTTTGTATCATTCCAGGCACCTTATCCAGATCTGGGTCACAGGGAGAGCTCGGCCACCCCATCACCAAAGCCCTGTTATTGGGCTGAGCCAGGCCGGACCCCGTGGGCAAAGGCCCGGTCATCGGGGTCCCACCAACAGACATGGAGCCTGGATCTTGTTCCCCCGTGGACAGTGCCAGGATTATCTGGCAGCAATAATCCACAAATGGCTCCAAGCACACGAGGCATGATTTTAGGATCAGCTGTAAAAGCAAATTTTATTTTCTGGAAAGTAAATCATAAATCAGAATCGAGCTTATGCAACCTCAGTCTTTGCGTCCTCCCAGATGCAAGAAACTCTGTTTGGGGCACCTTTGATTTACTTGTTAAACAAATGAAATGAACATGCAAAGCCTGTTTCCCATTTTAGAAAAAAATTAGAGACTTAATTTGTGTTCATGCTGATGGGCTTTTTAAGGTACAGGAGGGTTTTGAACAAAATTGTATTTGTTCTCAACTAAACTGAGCTCATCACCCTTGTGTAAATTGTTTTAAAATGAGCCAACCTGTCAGCTGTACCGGCAACAACGTGACATTTAGTTTTTTTTATTTATATAGAGCGAATCGGCCAAGATTGCCGGTGCGACTTGGGTTTACGAGTAATTTGCCTACACGTGTCGCTCACACCCGTGATGCCCGGCCTCCTTCTCCTCTCAGACCCTTCCTGTCTGTACCTCCCATTTCCATCATCCTCTGACGTGAGCCCTCATTCAATGGGCTGCACAGAAGGGGCTGAAGATAACAGAAAACAGCTGCCATCACGGGCAGTCTTTGACATTTGCCCTGCCACCTATTTGTTTGGACTGACCTTCAAACTACGGCCGTATAGAACAACTCATCTTCAGCGGTTGCCTCCTTGCCACCTCTGTAACAACACGGTGTATAATAGCGACACTCTGAAAATCATTCACATTTTAACCTCTTTCTCTTCAAAGATCGCCCATGAGCTTCTCAGAATATGTCTGCTCTCATTTTCAAAACGTTATGGTCACAGTAATTAGCCTTGGAAAGTCCTTGAAAGTCTTTGGTGTAAGAAGGCGCGGGAGCTCCAGTCGGCGCCGGTTTTCAGGCTGCAGGTATCGTGAAGACAAACAACTGGGTACATCAAACTAGGAAGAACAAATAACATCCAGGGAAATTAATAATATGAGCTGCATGGCGTGACAGCGTGGGTGTGTTGTGGGCAGTTATGTACTGCTACTCGCTACCAGTGTGTGTGTGTGTGTGTGTGTGTGTGTGTGTGTCTGTGTGTGTGTGTGTCTGTGTGTCTGTGTGTGTGTGTGTGTGTGTGTGTGTGTGCGCGCAGGTGAGCATTTGGAACAAGCCTCACAAACTGGAGTGGCCAAAATCAATCGTGCGTGCCAAATCAAAATGTATAACCGGCCAGATTCCACCTGTGCCTCCAGTGTGGATACTGTGAATAATGGTCAGACAAGACTTGGAGAGGGTAATCAAGCAGCCCCAATGAAGGACCCCCCCCCCCAAACGATGCAGTGAAAATAACCCTAAATCAGGAATCTATGATGACGTAACAGATGAAAGTGAATAAACAAAATGAATAAATGAATGAAAAGATCTGTCATCATTGTTCATGTCAGCTCTTGGGGGGGGGGGGGGGGGATCGAAAACGTTAATGTTTATGTCTATTTGGCAAGTGAGCAGCTGCCTCTGCATGCGGCTGTGGTGTTGATCTTGGCAAAGCATCCCGACAAGCATGTTGCCGTGGAAGCGGCTACTTCCACAGTAATGTATTTACTGTCTAATTTGTGTCTCAGTGAGAGCCCATATATCCTGTTTAGGGAGTGACACCTCTCCTCCTCCACTTTATGAAGCGGTGCAGGCATTTGATTGGGACTTGAGCATGCTGTGCTGATGGATGAGCTTGTCATAGCATCCCCGTGATGCTGCGTTACCCGCAGAAGGCACAGGGCTCAGTAAACTCAATCATATAGTGAGACATCGCTTGAAACATAGTTAATAACTCATTCATAACACTGGAAAATAATGTCCTTAACAGTTAAGCCTCCCTTTGTGAAGATAAAGTCTGAATTTATGGTGGGGGAGGGTGTCAGACTTTATGCTTGTCAGGAATACAAATTAGGGGTGTTTGATGAAAGCAGATATTTCGTTTTTAAAAAGACACATCGGGAAGTTGGGGATGTTTGGGAGTCAACAAGCTCATTTTGATTTTTTTGTATCTAAATTTGCTGCTCGCACTATGACTTGCCTCCTCTGCCTACCAGTGCGCACGGTTGAACGCTGCGCTCCCAGTGTCAGGGATTCAGCTAGAAACGCGGGTGCCGAGTTTGATTCCCCGAGGCAGAAGTTCTCATTGGCTGACAGGTGTTACAAAGTGTTCAATTTGTGGATGTTGCAAAAACAACCCGTTGAAACGGTGCACTTTCACAAGCCTCTTTGAATGACTCTTCGCTCTTTTTATTTTGGTCTTCTTGTTTGTTGGGGCGTCTATTTTCGTTGCCGTTTTTGCTGAAAATCATCTCAGTCAACAACACCTTGAGCGCTGTCGCTCGTGCAAAAAGACTGATGAGCGGGACTAATGAGAGTTCCACTGATCACCGTGCGCATCGGGGTTGTATTGGGGGTGTAAAAATATACAAACGCTAAAGGCTAACCCAAGCTCGACCCTCATCTTACCTGTCGTTTATCCTGCAGGAGCTAAATTAGCAGCGCGGCTAATTAAATTAGCAGTGCGGCTCTTGTGATGCATTTGTGAGTGCAGAGACATGTGTCCTCACCCTGGAACCAGCTGAAACAGACGCACGGTGTTTACAGCGCACAGAAGGTGGCTCTGTCCACGACAAGCCTCTTTGAAAATGGAGGCAGCTGACACAGCTTTTAAAGTTTTGTGTTGTGGGTAATTCTCACATGTACTCATCTTCGCTACTCGCCGTTACTGACAGACAGAACTTTATTTTTTAATGAGCATCCGGGGCCCAAGGTCCTTGCACATTTTGAATGGATGGCCTCGATTCTCAAGCCTCCATACCAAGCCTGTAGCCTCAGATTAAAACAAAATAAATAGGAAACACTTTTTATTGTCTTTGCTTTTTTCCAGTACATGTGATTAACATAAATTTCCTCACCAGGCACAACTTCCTTCAGGCGGAATATGCAGTCTTTTTTTTTTCTCTCCCACAGCTGATAACCATGTCTGTGTGCACAATAGCAGAATATTTAGTTGGTACACATCGCTGCAGGCTGTACATATCAATATACATCATTTTTGGTTGAGCACAGTTAAACGGCTAATGCGTATTTACAGATTTTACAGCAAATCTGAACATGTTATAGTACAGGGCTGATGCAGGTTTGATACCGGATACATCCTGCAACGCTGCCATGATGCATCTTGGGTACCATTATTCACAGCCATCACGCACCGTTATTTGAGCCGTAATACCTATTGATTGATGTCACCCTATCCGAAAAGTTTTAAATCAATTATTCACACATAAACTGAGCAGCTGAAATGGGGATATGTAATTCTACACAGGAACCAGAACGCATCCACACGTTAGCAGAAACAGAAAGTGCTTCTTAATTGATAGAAACTCTTCAGCGAACTCCGTCTGCACATAAAATGACACTCCTGGTGAGCAACAGCATCCGAGGATTTATCCAATATTAATCATCCCTCAGAGTTTTATCCTATAATTCAATATCCCCAAACCGGTTTTGGGTTGGATGCTAGTAATGCCAAAGCCACTGCAGTATTGTCACAATATAGTTTTACTATTTTCTTTTATTTAAGTGTTTTACAGTTGTAATACACATTCTTGGAAGACAAATTTCCCATCCTTCAAATTCATAGCAACATTGATTCTGTCGCATGCTCGACTCCTCTGAAAAGTCCATACGCAGTATTTTGTGGACGTGTGACCCTGAGAGAGTCAGGGAAAGTTTATGATAGTCCAGAAGAAGAAAAAAATATTTGGCAGTTTTGCTGACTCCAGGACCTCCAACAACAACAGTGGTGAATAACTGGTAACCCCCCCACCCCCACCTCCCCGTTCAAATCAGCTAATACATGCTGCCTCCTTGCACGCACTATCGGAAACAAATAACTAAATGTTGGCTAGTAGGGATGACAGATCTGGGAAAGAAAACTTTCACACAAACAAAATAACCTATTGTTGATGATTGATTTATGAATGTTGTTGTGTTTTTTTAGTTTTGGGGTTCTTATGCCTCTTCTGATGAATAAGTAATCTCAGCTCTGCCCCTCCCCCACCCACCAAAAAGTCACATTCTAAGGGAATCAAGGACGCAACAGAAAATCAATATGTAGAATGAAAGGCCTGCTGGGTCAGCCTATGAGGCAGCATGCAGGCGCAGACGTTCCATTCAACACCATAAATGATTTAGAGCTACATCGCACTGAGGACAGTGTGTGCCTTTTCTGCTCTATAACGAGTTAAGAAAGAAAAATTTTACCTTCTGCTTCCGACCGCTTTAATTACCAGTTACAGTACAGTGAATATTTTACACTAAGACTATTTCGACAAGCAAAAATCCATTCGCAGCACAGCTGATTGAACAACAACAACAACGGCAATAATAACGATGCCATCTGGTATTGTGATCACACGGCTGTAATTTGTGAGATGTTTCCATCAAAACATGGAAAAACCTGCAGGGAGGAGGATGGTCAGTGACGACGCATACAGGCCACAACGGTGACGCGATGCTTTGTTTGCTCTAAGCAATGAAATGTGCGCCTGGAATCTATCTTCCGCATCATTACATCAGGCCGGCGTGAATTGTAGCTGCAGGTTGCCTTTATTGGCAGCAGGGGCGGGACGTGTGGTCTTCTGCTGCTGCAGCAGATCTGCAGACGCTCGGGGTCGTGATAATGAACGAGCCACGGTTGGCCGATCGCAGGTGGCGCCGACTCTGCACCCGTGTCATAACAGAGGCTGATCAGATTTAACTGTTGCCTTTTGAATCATTGCCATCTTTAAAAAAAAATAAAAAAAAATAAATCTCCTCAAATAAATCCAGAAGTCCTATTATGCAGGATTCAATTTTGCTCCTCATCGGATCTTCCACAACAGTCCAAATTTCAGATGTGGCCCCTGGGAAAGAGCAATTGCATACCCCTGTCATGTTAAAATACAGCATTAAAGTAAACAGCGCAGTCGTAAAGTACAGCAAAAGAGCTGCGTAAACAGTGTTCCTGAATATCTGAACCAGGCTGGAAGTGAAAATAACGGATAGACTCAACTGGGACACGATTTTCTGCAATATAAGAAAATTAAACGGCATTTATTAGTGCAGCTTTTGTCTTATAGTCATTTCTGCTCAATCTCGCCATGATTGACAGGAGTCCTTGAGGTGCGGATGGGTAGCCATCTTTAAAGTGAACTGGGAGTGAACTTTCCAGGTTGGAAGCAGCGTGAAGGAGTAATAAGCGTATTTAGCTGTGGTTTATCCCTCACCACAGAGGGTTGTTTATATCTAGCCTCAACTCCGGCACATAAGGAATGAGGGCAAACTTTTCCGCTGCATTTTAAATATTCTACTTTTTGCCCCAATGTGGCCAAAAAAAAAAAAAAAAACAAGTAAAGGAAAGGAAAAAAAACGAAAGAAACGGCGATGTGAATTCCAATTTTTACTCGGAGGCAAACTTTCGACAGCGTGGCATTTGTATGCGTGGATGGAGATGTCAGGATGACAAAACGCGGCACGTCAGTTTGGAAATCTGACCAGATGATTCATGAAAGTACATCGCTCAGTCAGTCACACAGGCAGACCACACAGGCGGCGGTTGGGCCGGGGATTACCTGGAGGCAGGGACGCTAACACAAAGACAGAGCAGTCGTGATACAAGGGTGCTCTTTTAGTTAAAGATAAGGACAGTATAAAGGAAGGTCCACACAGCCCAGATAAGGACCCAGTGACCTTTATAAAACTGAAGAATTACAAACAGAAACCAGCGTATATGGATGCTAATTGTCAGAGAGACGGTAGAAACACCATAAAATTGATTATTTTGCCGCAGTCTAATGGTGCGTAGCAAAACCTTTGCCCCCATGTGGATGCCATCTAGTCAACCCCCCCACCCCAAAAATGCTGCAGTGACATTAGGTCGCCGCTGCGGGACGTGTAGGGGAAAATCTGAGGAATCGTGGCATCCTCAGACTGACCCAAATGTGATCGCGCATCCATGACATGTCTGGAAAATTCTGAGCGATGGACGCCCATCAAGGCGCAGACGCACGACCTCCGTGGGAGTTCCTGCGGTACCTTGTGTCGGCATCTGTGGCTGAGGGGTGGATGTCTGTCGGCAGAATGCAGCGCCTGTGGACATTTTAATTGCTGGGAAATGTCCAGGATCATTACAGTCAGGGGAATTTTTTTTTAACCTGGACTGTCATCGGAGTGTTGTTCCGTGGTATGGAAGGGTGCATCGCACCACCGACCACCAGGCAACCGTCGTTAGCATGCGGATGTTTGTTTTGAAGTGTCAGTATGGTGGATTTTCTAGGTCAAACATCATCTTTCTGCTCCACTAGGTGCTCCACCGGAAAACTAAATAGCAGCCTGATAATTACCGTCTAAAGCGGAGCGTGTACCAAGTAGCAGCTTTATAGATCCACCTATCATCTCTGCTATTACAGGTGACGGCTATAGGCTATCCCATCATGCAATGGGAAAAACAGGCTGCGGTATTGACACATTTTGACCTCTGCTCACCATTTGCTATCACAGGGGCCTCCCCTGCCTCTCCTGAGAAAGGACGGACGCACATGTGGTGTGTCCCTGTTAACAAAGAAGAAAAGGTGCACACGCAGAGCACCTATCTGGGTTTTCATGTAATTACTCTGCATGTAATTCTTTTCCTAAGTTATGGTAGATGCATTTATTAAGGGCGCTGAATGATGATAAGGGAATAAATGCACAGGCATGTTAATATACTACCTCATTTCCTTTCTCCCTTCGTTGTTCTCTCAATTAATCCGGAATGAGGACTGAATTTGTCTGGCTGGCACATAATAAGCGAAAAGGCACCAGCCCTTTTCTTCCACCAACCTCAACCAGGAAAACAGCCCAGCCCGGCAAAGTGATTCCGGGGATCATTAAAGAAGCTATGTTCTATGATTCATGATAGCCTCGCCGTAGATTTCGTATAATTGGGGTGCAGAAAAGTGGGAGTTCTGCCGAGGATTTCATCTCCCTCATCGGTTACCGTTCCAGTGGCACTTGTTCTTTCCCTTTCTACTTGCAAATCATCCGCACATCAAAGTTCTGCAGCAGCAGTGCACCGCAGTAATGAATGCCCCACATTTCTGCTGCTTAAATTCGATGATGCCCTGTTGAAATCTTGAGGGTTCCTCTCTTCTTTTTTTTCCACAGTTTTTCGTCACGGTACAACTTTGGCTGTTTATTTGTGGTGAGGACAGTTGGACAGTGTCACAGATGTTTCCAACAAATAAAAATAATAATAATAAAAAATCTATCCAATTAGGACAAATTAATCGGGGTGGTGGGAGCTCAGTCTGTTTGGAACTAGACTGAAAAGCGGAGGGTTGTCTATTCGAACCCCTGGTAGACCAAACATGGAAGGTGTTCTAGTAGTAGGAACACCTTCAGAGCACTGCTGAGGAACCCTTGAGCAAGGTACCCAACCCATAAATGCTCACATAGGGCGCTGTGATGAACTGGTAGCTCATCCAGGGGTGGACCTGCCTTCACCCATTGTCTTCCCTCCCTGTGACCCTGAAAGGGATAAAGGGCTTAGGGGGACAAGACCTTCTAACTTTGGTCAGGGATCAATTTATTCCTAGTCACGATCACTTTTGATGCCTGAATTTTGAAATGAAGATCTGCATCTTCAAGGTGCTTTTGCACCTTTCGTGATGAGTTTGTTCACTCATCAGTATCCCAAAGTACTTAAAGGTGTCACGTCAGACTATGTGAGAACATGCTTTGTCCGCCTCTGCGAGATATCACAGCCAATTTTTGTGTTTTATGAGAGAACTCTGGGATTTTATCTGCTTAATCCTTGTCTCAATAAAAGATTTTATGCTGCAATAGCAGTAGTGTACTTGACATTAGATGGGGTGGTTTTTCCTGTGACAAACTGGAGGCTTACGCTGCCATTTGTCCAAAGGCTCCCGCTGTTTTCGACTGAATCGGGGGGAAGTTTCTTTTTTTTGGATAGAAAATAGTGATAAAAGTGGACAGAATTACAGGCCAAAGCATTACAGGACGTTTGCAGTCAAGGTTGATTTGTCACTGGAGTCTCCCTGAACAGAATGATAATATTTCACAGTTTGCCATAAAGAAATATCAATTTGCGGGTGTGCGGGTCACACCGGTGTTTTGGGGGAAACCCACCGTAGATGGACCAGAATTGAAGCAGGAGATCTATCCATTCCAGACAAATCTCTGCAGTCAACCCCATTTTGCGCAGCCATTGATTCAGAATTAAGAAACAAGAGGGAAGGAGCAGAAAGTAAAGGAAACGGTAACGTTGCATAAGAAAACAAATCTGAAAAAAGTCAATATTCCGAGCAGTGCACTTTTTTTTCCTGTCTTTAAACGTCCCTGGAGGAAATCTTAAACAGACTCATTTCAGTTTCGGCTCGCTGGAATTTTTAAAAAAGGCGGTAGACAACTGGCGGCGTTGTTTCATCTGCAGACAAAAAGACAAGTAGAACTATTCAACATGTTCCCGGTCTGACATCGGTTGATAAAGCATCTTTGTGCAGGACTGTAACCTTCAGAATTTGATGTCTCACTTGCCATTGGTATTGCATGAGGTATTGCTAAAACACAATTAGTTAGTCTCAACATGACGTTTAATCATGCAAAAAGGAGCACAAAGCTTCCAGGTGCTGGCCCAGAAAATGCAGGACAAGTCAGGGGCACACCAGACGAGACTTGTGCTTGTGCATGGCTTGCAGGTACGTTTAATAATGTTAATTTGCATAACTGCGTCGTCTGTGAATGAATAACAATGGCACTGACGTCCACAGCTGTCACCGCAGACGGCTGCCCTGCAGATGCTGACATTTCATTGTGTCAGTCACGCACATGCACACACACTTCCTGACACTGTAGCCAGCTGAAGCAGGCGTTTCAAACCAAACCAATGGGAACTTGCAAATGTTGGAAACTCGTGTCTTATCTACTACCAACCAAGGACAGTTGTGTTTGAATGCAAGCTAAACTAGCAGCATTTCAATGTTTCCTTCTGCTTTAACAAGCAACTATCTTTTAAAAAACTAATAAGTAAATGTGTGATGATAATTTCCTCTATTGTGATTCAACCTTAAAGTGGTTGTGCTGCCAAACGGGTCACGCCGCTCAGCTCTGTTGTTCTGGCGCAGCCTCAGCAGTAAAGACTCGGCTGGAGTCAAGTGGCTAAAATCTGATGAGGAGCAAAGGCTCAAATGATGAGATATGAAAAAACACATTACAGTGGGAACTGTGGATGGGAGCCACGCTGACCTTTTTAGGCTCCAGAGAGAGGCAACAGAAGTCAAAGCAAGGCGAGTTAAACGTGGTTTATTTCACAGAGTCACTCTCTCCTCTCAGGTTTACTGTTGTGTTTATTTGCATTTTAGTCGCGCCGGCGCTGCGACTGTATAAGAACCTTATCTGACGCGGACAAAAGTGCAAATGACTAAAGGGACAGGGAGTAAAAATGCCCATTTCTGACACACACGGTGAGGGAGTGATTTAATTACTGATCGGTATTCACTGGGCCACTCATGTCAGTTCATGTGGGAGTTTTTTTTTATAAAATAAAGCAGAGGTTTGTGTTGATTATGTGGTTTTCTTGCAAGGGAAGACGTGTTTTCTAAATTTCCAGGGCCGACTGGACCTTCCCTCTGCGACATGTGCTGTGTAAAAACTTTACACCTTTATAAAATCAAGATAATTACATTCTCCACAAAGGTAATTACATTTCCAGTGGGGGCAAAATATATTGAAAACAGAACACAATTAGAGACGAGTGGACAGGTGAGCTGAATTTAAACAATGCATACAAAAACTTCTCATATATTTACCTTCCTATAAGAGATAAATGGCTTTATGGTATTATCTATCTATCTGTCTATCTGTCTATCTGTCTATCGGTCTATCGGTCTATCTATCGGTCTATCGGTCTATCTATCGGTCTATCTATCGGTCTATCTGTCTATCTAGCGGTCTATCTAGCGGTCCATCTTTCTTTCTATCTATCTAGTGTTCTATTTATCTAGCATTCTATCTTTTTATCTATCTAGCGTTCTATCTATCTAGCGGTCTATCTTTCTTTCTATCTATCTAGCGTTCTATCTATCTAGCGGTCTATCTTTCTTTCTATCTATCTAGCGGTCTATCTATCTAGTGGTCTATCTTTCTTTCTATCTATCTAGCGTTCTATCTATCTAGCGGTCTATCTTTCTTTCTATCTATATAGCCATCTTGTGTCTGTTTAAATTCAAAGAGAACCTTTAAATATCGCAGCCACATTAAAATATGAAGATGTGATTTTTTTTTTTCTTCCTCTTTAATGTTCCCGGTGTATTTTAGTCACTTAGACCTCATGAAATATTTCCCAGGGTGCAATGGAGCGGCCAAATGAGGTGAGTGTTTGGGTCCTCGCAGGCCTGGCCACAGCTCTCACATTAGACAGCCCATCAACAGCCACATTTGCAGAGGAAAACATCGATGGTGTGATTAAGCTAGAGGTGAAACTCAAGGCCTCAGACGACACTTTCCATTTTTGGCAGCCAATATCTACAGAAAACGCATTATAGCGTCTACTGTAGAGCCATACGTGGTGTTTATTTCTGAATATGTCGATGCCTGGGTGATATGCTAATTAAAAACAAATGCAGGGCCTGATTGCTGTTTCAGGAGTGTTGGCAACATAATGCTTGAAATTTAAAAGGATCTAATCACAGCCTCAGCCTAGTGCTGCTAATTGATAACTTAAAATACCATATATCTGTGCATCATAACATTTAATCAACATGTCAGTTAACCTAATCAACGGATTCATCTGAAATAGATTTCACAGCTTGATTGCAAAATATTTCTGGCGCTGGTGCACGAAGGCATAAAATAAAAGGTGCCTAGTGAGTGAGTGAGATTGATCAAGCGGTGGATAATGCCAGTTATGTGCCTGATCCCGGCCTCTCCGGATCATTCCTCCTACTGACATCATTTCCGTCTTCAGAAACGGAGCGAAGTTTCCGACTGTGGGAGAATGCTTTTTCAGCAGCACCTTGCTGCAATAATAGCTCCCAGGAAGGGTAGAAGCCGATGCGAGGTGCCACACACGCCTTTGTTCGCCGTGCTCCCATTTCACTTGCGAGCAGGTCCTTCGCAGCCTCTGCCATGTGGCACGCAGAGTGTTGGCTGCGGCTGGAGTCTGAACCCGAGGCAGAAGCCCTGTGATGAGATTCCAAACATTCTTAGAGGAGGTGAAAAACAATCCATACTGCTTTGGGCAGTCACTTAGCTCAGAAGTTTCAATCCTGCCTATTCAGGAGTCAGCATATGATAAAGCTACCTGTCCAAATATCGTCCTGCAGCTGCTGGAGAGCTTAAACCCCGCACTAGCACCTCATAGGGGTATATGTTATACGAGTGACCTGTGCTCTGCTCACCACCGCGGCCAAAGCGCCTCAAAACGGAGCACGAGGAAAATGCAGATCTGCTCTGGAGCCGCCAAGACGAGGCTGCACATCCTTGTACTCGCTGGGTCCCAGCAGTGAACACCTCCTGCACCGCTCTCCCACTGCTATCGCTGTAAATAGGGAAGCATTTTTGCCTCGTTAAATCGGGAATACTCATCCTGGCGTACGGAACCTTGCCTCTCCAGCGCCAGAAGAGCCAGTAAATCCGAACACCGTCTTGAAAGTAAATGCCCCTTGACTCTCAAAAGCGGTGCATTTTTCTGTGTGTGTGTGTGTGTCTGTGTGTGTGTGTGTTTTCTGTCTAACTTGTGAGCACAAGTTTAGTCAGTAGCCGCATGTAAATTTGGTGTAATAGAGTGTCACCATCCAAGCTTCTTGTGCTCAGCAGGAAGCACGTTGCCTCCCCTGTGCTGGTGTTGTTTCCATTCTGACATGCAGCATAAACGGATGACAGGCTTGTAGTTTTTTTTTTTTCCTTAAGAGTTGGAATAAATGGCGTGCATGTGCATGTGCTGTGAAAGGCTTCTGTTGGGACTGTGTAGGAGGGAGAAGCGGCGCGAGGAAAGGGGAGAGAGGGAATAATTGTTTGAGAGCTTGTTATGTCATCACTGAGTAATAATTGCCGTAATTAGCGAGAATGTGCATCCGTCTCCTTCAGATCCGCTCATGGAGAAAGGGATGAATCTAACAATGTGGCGAACGGATTGGTTTGTTGCGAGAGTTTAAAATCTTATCAGATGTGGGGCGAATCTCCTTTGCATTCAAGCGGCCCGCGATAAGAGTCTCTGGCGATCCATAATGTTTGTCTGCAGTAATTAACTGGAGGTGAAGATTACGGGAGATTTCTTCTCTTGCGTGTAGACATTATGCAGAATTCAGATTCTGACCTAAGCTCAGAACAATGAGCCTCATTTATAGCTCCTGCTGAAGCTGACGGGGGAAGGGTTTGACAGTGATCAAAAACCGCATGCTAATCCACCCAGTTGGCATTTGTCACTGGTGTGTATTTATGGCAGCCGTGCCGTGTGTTTTAATGCGCTCTTTACACGACAGGGAAGAAAACAAAAAGCTGAGATTTGTGATGTCGCTGCGAGCGCGGCGCTGGCAGCAGGGGGTCGCGATGCTGAGTGCCGATCGTCAGGTGATCTCCGAGCCATTTCTGTCACAGATATGTCTGGATCACAGCCAATTACCTTAAGCTGCTGCTAAGCCCTGCGTGTATTCAATGACTCTTAAATACAGATCGGACCGTATCAGCAGCCGGTCGTGGGCAGGAGTGACCGCCGTTACACTCCTGCAAGCAAGCGAGCGGCGTGAAACTCTTGATAAAAAGCTGAGGAAATAGGAATGTTGGCACATCCTCCATGTCATTTATGGTCTGCGCAGGAACAATGTCAGACAGTCCAAGGGATCAGCGAAAGGAGAGTGTGCCCTGAAATTGAATAAAACAGCTTTCAAATAATCAGCAGTTTCTTTCAGGGCAGGAAGAAAGCCCTGTTCCATTTCGCTAACGTTCCTCTAGAACCTCTACGTCTGGGTTTTTATGCCAGGTCATGAAGAAACCCTCGACCACTCAAAAGGAGCATGTCGTCGCTCCGGATTTTTAGTCAATGTGGGAGGTTGGATTAAATCATCCATTTTTAAGTCATTCCGCACGCTGCAAACGCAACCAAGAAGGGTAAAAATGAGGGCTCAGCGAAGCTCCACAGGTGGTTCCTTCCTATAACTCAGAGTTAAAGCATCTATCTAGGGCTTGGGCTTTTAAAACATAAACCTGAGTCACGGCTGGCGGCGCAGCGGATTGTTATTGTGGATTTACTCTTTGATTTTATGCGTGACCTTTCAGTTTTTCATGTCATCGAATGTTGAAGATGTCTGTCTAGTTAGCTATCTGAATTGTCAGCTAAATCTGAAACTTTGAGGGAAACTTTGAGGGAAGTCGCCACCTTTAAAGAAGATCTCTACAGATGCACCGACCTTTATTTTTAGCCAATCACGTGCAGCCAAAGTCGAAGCGTGCTCTCAGTCCTCTTATCCAGATGCCCGTGCCTACGTCTCCACCCCTATCCCCAACTCCTCCGTGGTCATCCAGAGTTTACCCACCCCCTTCACTTCATATGTCATCTGCTGCCGCTCCAGCAGCATCTACATCCCGGGGGAGTTTCTTCCTCCTGTTCTGGGGACTAATTGCCAAAGCTTGTGCTCAGATAAGTCCTTCATCTATCAAGCTCAGAGTTTTCCTTGGATCATCAATCACAGACTTTAGATTTTTGGTTTAATTGTGAGCCGTGCGCTCAACATTATGACAGCGAGAAAGCATTTGTTCCCGCTGAAACGCTCTCGCGCTGTTAACAATCACTATCTACTGTTTTTTTCAAGAAAAATAACCAGAGTTTTTGGAACCAAACTCTGATTTGGTATGCTTGGTTGATTTTCTCTTCTTTCAAATGTGTTTCGGCTTGTTTAAAAGGCCCTGAAGTCCCAAGAACAATGCTCTACATATGGAGAGCCGCTCCGTCTTTATGATTTCAAATTAACGGCTTCAAGAAGAGCTGTAAGCTCTGCGCGCCACTTTCCAGTTAATCCATTATACATCCGTCATCCATCTTGGCGGATCCACCTCTTGTGCTCTTAGAACACTGCCCAAGCAGAGAAGGAGTTTGACTGGAGAAGCTCCTGCTATTAACAGAATTAACTCCTGCCAGGAGCGCAGCTCTGGGAGAACACACCAATTCCATTATCTCAGCTGGACGGAGGCCATTCCCCCCCAGTCACTCTGCAGCCAAAGTGCTCCGAGCACGGAGGCCACCGAGCCCATTGTACAGAGACCCAACATGCACCGACTCGCAGTTGCACTCTATCAAAGCTCTTCTGCGTGAAATATTCATCTGGCTTGAAAACCACATTTAAATCTTTTGGACAAAAATGCATATATAAATAAATTACATATATTTAATTCGTTTTTGCTTTTACTGACTCACTAAAAGTGCACTGCATTAAAACCAGGGAAATTTTTTTTGTGTGCGCTTCTGTTTACATGGAGACTTTGTCCAAGAACATTCTACAAATAGTGTTTTAATTTCATTTTAGCATGAATAGCAGACACAAGACGCTCGTTTCTGATATGAGTTGATGGAGGAGGACACGTCGTATGGCTCAGGCATAATTCAACGATCGCCGCGGTAACACTGATGAAATCATGAATACACAGATGTGATTAAACACGAAGACATTGAGGACAATGTGGCTTAATTGCAGCTGAGACCTTTTCCATGTGACACTCGCGGGTTCTCTTGTGTGGCCTTTCTCCCAGTTTCTCCAAAAACATGAGCATCAGGTTGATTGATGACTCTAAAGTGCACCCCACTGCGACTATGTCACTAAATGACGTGTGTGTGTATTGTGGGAGACTGGCGAGGTTTCCAGTGTGTATTCCTGCCTGTCATCCACTTTCTGGGAAAACTCTCAACTGAGACCCTGATTAAGTATCGGTGCTGGTTCACAGTAAATGGTGACACAAAAGTATCAGGTTGCTTAGAGAAATGATGATAAGAAGATGATTTTGGGGTCCCCACATAGCAAAAAACCAGATGAATCAAAAGGTGATATTAGTATTGGTTTCCAAATTGACGTCTGCTTGTGGGGGAGTTAAAACAGCATAGAATGGGGTATAATCAGTGTGTATTTAAAAAGTGGATCCCAAAATGAGCACATCCGGTGTTTCGCGCTCGTCTTCTTCACTGAAATGAAAATGCTGCACTTAGGTGGAATGATCTTCTCTGTAAGAGTGGCTCGGCTCCCGCCTTCCTCCCCTGTCCATCAACCTACAATGTTAGCGTGACATCTGTGAAATGCGTCGGCAAAAAAAAGAATTCTGGCTGAAACTGGGATTTGGTGGCGTGGGTGTATCGGGGTCGGGAGATCGTCCACGCAACTTTCTCGTATTTGTTGCTTACTTCGTGCGGATGTTGGAACCCCGCATGAGAAACGGTGCTAAAATTACACTGCCTCGTTAACAGGGTGTCAAGTTCAGCGGCAAAGCTTTCAGGTGGTGCAAAACGCAACGATGCTCTCATTAATGAAGTGGCTGTTGCGTCGTTGCTTTTCTTCTTTTTATTTCAGAGTCAGCTTCCTTTAGGCGGAAAGCAAGCGCCGAGACACCGTTTTTAAAAGCAGTAGCGAGACCTTGCCTGAAAGCTGCCGCTTCGCATTTCCTACATTAAACACAAAAACAAAATGCTATTTTTTTCTCGTTCTTTCTCTGAAAATGGGAAAATGACAAAATTTGCTTTTCCTCCCGCATAATTCTCCATTTCCTGGTTCAAAAAGAACAGCCGCAATTGCCTTTGTCAAACAGATGGGGACGAATGCGTTTGGCTATCGTAAACAAGTCAAGTTTTGGGGGTTTTGGGTTGGTTTAGTTTAGTTTTAGTGGTGCATAAATATGACAAACCAATAAAAGAACAACCTTCAGAACAGACTCAATAAAACACCCAATGCAGGGACCAGAAGTCACTTTCCCAATTAATAATTCATATAAATTGAGTTGACTCAGTAACACCCCACCCTACAGCAGCACTTCCTGTCTCGGCACGGACGGTGGGCCCAGCATGGACCCCCCCCCCCCCCACCACCACCACCACCAAAGCATGAGGATGAGGAAATACAAGGGGGGAGACAGTCAGACAGGTGAGAGACGGATGAACAGACCACTCAGGTAATTAAGGTGCAGGAGGAATTGACAGGAGAGAGAGAGAGTGCGCCACAAGCTTAACAGACAATGCAGACAACAGAAGAAAACCTCCGCGGAAAATCAACGCAGCCTCGCTGACCCGAACCCACTGATCCACATGGGCCTCCAGTGAAGCCGCAGGGTTGCGAAATAATCATCCGATAAAATAGAGTAAAAATACTGCAGCTAGCTCCAGCGTACGTGAAGCCTGTCCTTAACCTTAAGAGTGCTGAAAGTGCAGCTGACTTTTCCTTTTGAATGTGAGGCAAAGGCAGCGTCTGTCTGGTCTTTCTCTCATCGCACAGCGTCTAAAGATCGAGATCTTTTCTAAAGGCCGTCTCGGATAAACACGAGTAATTCAAAGGAGAGTTGCCTGTGCGGCGTCTTTGGGCTGCTGCCTCCTTTATAAGAGCCAGCCATTTGACAGGAAGCGGTAAAAGTGCTTCTGTAGACGCTGGGATTTTAACAACACTGGCATTTGGAGTCAGTTCAACATTTCTCCAGTTATGATTGCAAACGTTCAAATAATCACCCCCGCCTGTCGCCTGTGTCGTTGCGTCTCTATATGGCGCACAGTGACAAAAAAAGAACCCCATTAGAGCCAGAACAACAGTGGAGATGTCACCGTCGTGCACGGGCTTGTTTACAATATCCAAAACTATTTATTGCCATTTGTTTGACGCTGCACTTGACGCAACCGCTGTTGTCTTTGCCGAGGAGGGAATAAGTGGTAAAAAATTCTGAGGGGGCGATAAAAATATTACCATCTAAGTGTCAGGCATCAAAGAGCAACAGGCGCGACCAGAATCAGTCAGATGGCGTGTCGGGGCTTCGTGCTACGCTCGGCGCGTCGTTCCCGGGTCGTTTTTAGCAAACACGAGATCTGAACAATCAGATAAATTGTGGGAGAATCATGCCGAGGCTGTCACCAGCAGCTTGTTGGGGGTGTGCGTGGAGGGGGAAGAGTGAGCGTTACAGGGAAGACAACTGTCCAGGTATAAATATGGACTGTTTTAAAAAAAAAAATAAGCCTATTAGTTTAAAACGTTGTTTTCTGTGCCTCCCTCCCCGGGCAATTTATGTCCACAAACAGAAGCCGTTCGTGATGTTGCCTCCTGACAAGATGTATCACTTCCACGTCATTATGTGCTGTGGCCAAAACCAATACAGGAACGCTGCGTTTAGCCCATTTTATTAAATTTACTGGAGATGCGACTCGCCTCATTTAATGCATGTGACCTTTTGGGGAAGCAACAGGAAGCTGAAACTAAGAGTGGATTTAATGAGGCTTCGCTGCGACAGAACAGGGCGAGCCTCTCCTGTCCTCGCCGACTTCCGAATCACTGAAAGCAGGCAGCATTCCTATAATAAGAGTAAAAAAAAGGGAAACAATAGATGCACTCCAGCAATGAGACCCGCATTCTTGTAGAAAGAACTTTTCTGGGCACGTTGTTTCCAATTTAGTTTGGCGCAACATCATTGCAATTACAATTTCAAAAAGTCACTTGGCAATTACCAACATATGGTTGTCTCCCACATCCCCGTTTTTTGGTTCAAAACACTTTTTATGCCGACTCAATCTGTTCCTGCATCAGGGAACATTGGTTCTGTGGGAGGCATTAGAAATGGTGACAAAAACCTGCACAACAGGCGCTGAATTTCCCTTCATCGGCTTGAATCAGGCTGGTGTGCAAAGCCTGGTTTTAAACTGGGGGAGTCGAGACCGCTTTCTGACAGCCTAATTAAAGTATAAAACTATGACAAGAAGCCATTAGGAACAAAGAAACTGTCAGAGTCGTTAAAACCTGGAGTATCAGACTGAAGCTCGAACCTGTGAAATCTGATGAAAGTGCTCCTCTGGGCCTCGTTCAGCCGTTAGGACTCATAAATAAAGAAAAAACAACACCAAGCCAATATTCAAACAACAAATCATTCAGGATGATGAAGGGATGAGGCTTTTCACTGTCGTCTCCTGGCAACAATGATATCTTGCACGCCTGATAGACATTACACTGTCCAAAGGTCTGCAGATCCAGTTGGCAAAACAAGAGGGCGAAGAACAACACGCACTTGAATTAATGTCGTGTTTATATCACATTTTCAGATCGCCACACATCCCACATCACACGTGTTCTCACGGCCGTCCTCTCACCTGTGCTGTGTTGTTCCTGCTGCTAGCATATTCATGTCCTGTGCCTGCTCTGTTTACGTTCCCCTCTATGAAGCAATATTGTGCTCGGATTTCGTGCCATGGCATTATTTCTGCTCATGCACTTGCAACTCATCCTAAAAGTTTCAACCTGGCATCGAGCAACGCGTTTAAGAACGCTTTGGAATGTACATGTCATTCTAATATTAGTTGAACATGTTAGTGTCTGGCACTAATTTCTTGCCATCTGTAGGCAGCTAAACTCAATTAGCACAGAACCTCGCTATTTACATTGCAGCTCTAACTAGCCAAATTGGCCGTTTTCTATAGATTGCATTGCATTGAGTGACAAAAGTTCCTGGCTTAAGTTTCTGCATTTCTAAGAATACACAAAAGTCAAGACAGTAGGTAGATATTATTGCAGCAGTCTAATTTGGTCATTAGCATTAGCCATTGAGCGCAAGAGCGATTTCAATGAAATCACTTGGAAACACTTTATTAGCTGGGAAAATGAGATGAGTCCTGGTAGCTGAAACATGCTGTAACATCTCTTTTGTCTCTCTCTGGTATATAACAGTTAAACAGAGGTGCAGAGAAAGATGTTACATGGTGTAAATGTATACAATAACACCATTTTGGCTGCATACATACATAAATGGGCAAAAATAGCCCTTGCATCCTTTGTGAAGTTACCGCTTCCCGGCAGGTAGGTTGGTATATTAGATTCCCCTCTTGTCTGAGATTAAAAGCTGATGTGCGCAGTTTTTAGGCCGTGCGAGTTCTGGAAATGAGCCCTCGGAGATTCCAGTCTCTGATCCGTGATGTCACACTGATGTACAGCCTGGAGCTGTTCCACGACACCAACGGCTACAGATTGGAACCCACTACGTCTCCACAAGTGTGGGTATTCTTTGAACCCTCTTGTGTTTTGTACAACCCTAGTGCGACAGTGCACTGCATCCTGGAACGGTTTTATGATTGAATGTTAGCGAGAATCCGATTTGACTGTAAGCTGCAGAAGACAACACCACACTTCACTGCATATAAATGATTAACGGCGGTTTAAAAGCTGCAGGAAGCTTCAGTTGTAATCAGTGTATTAAAAAAATAGAACCCTCAACACGTACTCTCAAGCCTCGCTGCGTGTTTTTGCACCTTATTTTAGTTTAGTTACTCAACAGCAAACACGTATGTAGTGTAAAAAATAAAAAATCCTCACTTACACTTTTCTTTTTTTTTCTCAGGGATTTTTAGCAGGTTTGGAACCTGAAAAGTTTTTGATTCGGTTGCCTGTTTGTGCAGCTGTTCCCCATTAGCATAGCATTTATTTATTTATTTAATTTTGCGATTCATACCAGCCAAGTTTATCCCTTAACTCTGTTGTAAATCTGTTGATAGCAAAGGCCCCGGTCTTGTGCATCAAACACTCTTTGGTTATGTCACGCGTTCCTTTTTCTGTCCTTTTCCAAATCAATTATGCATCACTCTGGCATCACAGATTTGAGCAGGACAAAAAAAAGAACAAACAACAGGGAAAAAAAACAGCCTTCTGTTGTATTTTGGCTGGAGAAGCAAACAGCAGCAAGTGTTCGCTCATTCACTATTCACAAAAGAAAAAGGCGCTCGCGCTCAAAAGTCACTCGTGCCGCCGGAACAGCCAAATTTCCAGCAATCAGGTGGGACCAGATGTTGCACACGCTATTCCCAGCTCAGGGCAACCGGAAACTCGGACCGGCGGCAGGTTTTTTCCCTCTGCATCAGCTGATGACACAGCGAATGTTGTCTGCTTGTCGTTAGCGCGACGCCAGACAGCAGCGTGAGCTGGATCCTGACCCACCGGCACGGTTCAAGTAGCCCCTACTGAGGCCCAGCTGGCTGAATGTTCCTCAGACCGGTATAGAAAGAGCCCAACAGTTCTAATTTACCTCTAAAAGCTGCAATGTGTAAGTCAAATGTCACCGAATCAGCTCTGCACCTGTGCGGACCAGAGGGTTAAAGGCTTTCCATCCATGAAGGAAAACATGGTAGGTATGCATTTATTTATACCCTGGCTCTTGCCAAGTGTCCCTACAGAGCTGTCTGCACTTCCAGCACCTCTCCACTTTGACGCACTTCCCCTGGCGGAGGCTGACTGCTCCGGCGAGCGTGTTCCGCCCCGCTCAGAGCACTCTCCCCGCTGCCTGGGGAATGACACCCTTAAGAAACACCTACATGGAAATGCAATTAAAAGCGCCTTTTGCTGAATAGTACAGGCTGTTTCCAGGGATGACAGCAGGAAATGTAGTGTGAAGGCAACATGGTGTGGGATGGACAGAGGATGAGGGATCAAGGTGGGGAGGCGAATGCCACCCAAACCTTCCATCCGAGACACTCCGCTCCCCTCCCTCTTTCCGGCCCTCTTAATTCCGCTGTTTTTATCTGATGAAGCGTGTTCACGCGCCCTATTTATAGCCGCTGCCTTCTCCGCCCGTCAGGAAGATATGTAGCAGCGTTCCCTGCCAGGGCTGCAGAGCGAATGTTGGAGAGTCCAGAGCTCAACTGTTTGTAATTAGATCTGAATCTGTGTTTTAATTTATCCAAACTGTAGAGCTTCCCACCAGCAAATCCCACCTTTGAGAACATTCTTTGAGTGCAAAATGGCGAGGGGAAAGATGTACAGGAGCCAAATATTTAATTAGACAAATGTTTCTGTAAAGGATTAGTCCGTCTCTTAAGAATACTTGGACGGGGGTTTCAGCCATGTGCGTTTCCACCTGTATTGTAGTGATGGATTTCAAGTGGCTAACGCTTTCCCCAGAGCAGCAGGTTGTGGGGGGAGTGAGAATTAAAGGTCCGTCTTCTCCGTCAAATCCCAATTTTAAAAAAGCTAACTGCTAGAAAATAAATAAATAAACACACTAAATTTGGCCGCTTGCAAGCTTGATTAACTTGCTTTGCTAACGTTATTGGGTCCACGGTGGCTGCGTCTGCTGTGAGTTTAGCCTTCGCCAGTTATTTGAAAGTGCATTATTGTATTTGTGTGAGATTATTTAAAAAGAAAGCTGTGACCCAAAGTGTCTTACATTCTTTATCTGGAAACATCCCAGAAAGAAGCAGAAATGACCCTTGAGAGGCTGCAGTTTCTCTGTATGATCATTACTGGCTGAAGGGGAATGGCTTCCATTCCACTAACATCCCAGTTCTATTTGAATATACTGTATATTTAGTGGCGGGCCAACGTTAGTACGACACTTGAAGAGGTTTCTGATGAATTTGCAAGTAGGATAGCCAGTGAAAACACACTGAAAATGAAGGACTGCCCCCCTCAAAGGCCGGACTTCAACCCCCTTGAGCAAATTTGGGACAAGTTTTCTAAGACGCTGGTCAACTCAGGCAGTAAATGCCAACAGATTTCCTTTTAAAAGAGTTGCAGGCAGCAGAATTCCAACGTGGTGGAGTTGCTAAACATGGCCGCTCCTTTCCTGATACTTGGAGCTAACGTGCCTCCTCTGATGAAGGCTGACTCACTTTGTTTTTATCAGCCTCCAGTGGAATCCTTCGGCTCGGCTCGGATGACTTCATCGCAGCTAGTTTCTGGAGTTTATTCAGCCCGAGGGAGGACTGGACATCGAACGTGGCGCTCACGGTGATGCATCGCTCTTTTATGCCTGCGCTACGCCAACGATAGCCTGTTTAATGGACTTGTTTTGGAAAAGCAGCATCCTCGTCCAGCTCCGCCATAGAAAAGTACATCACGAATGATTTGCTGATGGTCCTTCGCTTCACATCCCAAACTACACAGTAGTTACAGTTACATCTCATTAGTTAAGCACGTCTGTTCCGATCGTGGGGGGAGCCGGGGATCAGGTCTCGCCGCTGCGCGTGCCGGTTTCAAGGAAAACGTTCCCATTCCAAACGTAATGACCGATTAAGCTAGAACATTTCTTTAGCATCAGTCGCCACAGAATCCGTCTATGCTCCATTTTGCCTCATTTCTTCCCTTGTCCTGCTAGAGGGCCGTTTGAAGGAATCATTTCCACGACGCCGCGCAAAACTGTAGCTGTTGTTGGAGCGTGAGCGGCGGCGACGAGCGCTAATATGATTTCAAGATTAGCGTCGCGATTGTGACACAGCCTTATCCTCTCTGTCAAGGCCCTCGCCATGCTGCGGCTGCTTAATTGTGCAGCTCATTAAGTGCTTCAGTATCACTCTACAATACAGACAGTCATCACTGATATGGCTTAATATCATCATTCCCCCCCTCCCGTTTGAGTCCTTTGTATTTTTCCCCAGCCCTGTGGTTGTTGTTCAAGTTAAACTTCAAACATAATTGAAACGTGGCGAGTTTCTAAGAATCCCTCCGAAGTGCGCCTAAGCTATTTTCCCCTTTTTTTGTGGGGGGGTTTTGCCCCACTCTCTTTACATTAGCACGGATAGCTTAATCTAGCATTATATGCAGCGCGTGATTTCGATCGCTCTTATTACGCCTCCAAAACAATGTCGGTCGGTCGTGAGTAATAAAATCAAAAGAATGGTGGAAAGCTAGAAATGGCCAGAGGCCCCTTGTCACACCTCTGAGTGTCATTTGTAAACCCCCACTCTACCCCACCCCATCCACATTTCGCTTCGGGGACAAACAGTGTAGGGTATTGTGAAACATGTTTGGTACCAATTATTATTATTTTTTTCTCTCCGGTGCTTCTCTTTTTAATGACAAATAAGACTGTCGTGCTTCCAGCCGTACGGCAGCTCTCTGCATTCATGTTCTCCGCTGCACGGCACACTTTAACCTCGGGTCCAGACCGCCTGCTCTGCACTTTACCACAGGCTCCTGGTCTGCATTAATTGCTCCGGATGCTAATTGGACTGCGGAAACGGTCCCTCGAATTGCCAGTTTGCTTTGGGGATTTCTACCATCTGAATTTAAAAATAAGAGGCAAAAGTGGTATTCCAATTTCCACAAGACATCTGGATCTTCTTGCCCTGAAAGCACATCCATAATTAATACACGACGTCTGGCGGAAGGTGGCTTTTTTATTTTTTTTTTACTAAGTGGTCTTTCCACATTACCCCAGCTAAATATGAAAAGAAGACGTAAACTTTGCATGCAGGAATATGACATTTGAATTAGAGCATGCGGCTCATTAATTTTAAAGCGCAGGGAGCCGATGAACTGTCCACGTGCACAGACGTGACGCTAAACGTACGAGACTGCAGTCATAGATTATTATAAGCTAGCATAGGGGGCAGATTCTTGTGTTTTTCTGGTCTTAACTTCCTGTGAGGACAGAAGCAGAGGCAGCGGTGTTTAGAGAAGTGGAAATGTGACTGGTGGTTTCCGTCCCCAGATAAATCTCGCCGACATTTGCCCATTTCTCACCGCGGTGACGGAAAAGCCCTCAAGGAGGGCCCTTATCTTTAACCGCTCCACAGATCAGACTGCAGTTGCACAGAACTGCAGCTCCCAGGTATGAATTCACAGATGTGCCAATGAGGCATCAATCTAGAGCTAAATAAGAGCAGATCCAGGGTCAGCAGGATCAGATACAGCCGCACCTAAAGGGAGAGGGCTATATATATTTGGGATTAAGGAAGCTGTAATCAGACCAGCATTAGCACTTAATCCCATGTGCTTTGCTTGTATGTTCAGTGATCATCTGCTCATCATTTCTCAAGCTTCACAGAAGCCTGTTTAAGGTGAAGTCCATCCATCCTGTATGCTAAAGGTGATGCAGCAGTCTGGAGGAGCACAGGCCCCCGCATGGCTGCGTTAATGACCACAGGTTCCACGAAGCACAATAACCTCTTTCTGTCTGTCACACTGGCATCACTTTCACCAAATATTTAAAAAAGAAAAAGTGTAATAATTGAGGACCCGTTTCGACTCCATCCATCAACATAAAGCACCACTTATCACTGAGAGTCAGTCACAAAGACAGACATAACACGTGCTGCTTTTACTGAACCTGCTTCCGGTGCTCCTCTTTCGACCAGTAGGGGGCAGCAGAATCACGTGAATTATCACTGTAAATCAGTGGGAATTTTGACAGCCTCGTTGCTTTGTGTGGTTTCTCCAAGGTCCAGATTTCGATCATATATTAAGAGTAGCGGGCTGTGCAGTGGTTATGAGGTAGTTTATGGGTTTTTTCAGGGAGATAAGGACATGTAGAGAGTCTGAGTCAAAGACTCAGAGAGTCAAATGTGCACATATCGATCGCATCAATGCTGTTTGGCTCTTCTTCTGTCTATTTTCTCACAACTCTATTTTACACTTATCCAGACATAGCTGAAGAAAACATACGAACAAGGATCAAATAAGCAAAGGCTTTATAATAAAATACAACAAAAAATGGAATAAAACATAATGACAAAAGCATTTTTCCTCCGCTGACGTCTCCGTCCTTGAAATGTGTAAAGCAAAGCAGAGGGGAGGGCGACGCTCCGACGCTGCGAACAGACACGGAGGTTAGGACGCGCCGGCTGCCTTGAGTGGCTGCGTCGTGGAAAAGCAGGAGCCGCTAATGGAGACAAGCTCTTTCCATTACACCTCCATCTGTTCCAGCCAGTACCTGCTGGCAGCTGCACACATGTTGGCATCAGACAGACAGACAGGCAGACAGACAGATGGAACCACCTGACAAAATGTCTCAGCTCAACCCATCAATGGAAATATTTGGATCCTGGGTTTTTGCGCACGTCAGGAAATCTAACGCACATGTGTCCGTTAAAAGGCGTCTGGGAAGCCGCCGCTGGAGGCGCTCGTACATGGCTGCTGATCTGGCCAGAGAAATCCACCATGAAGCCATCATTCACACATGAAACATTTATTTCTCCTAATTCTCCTTGCAGAACCTTTGAGTGGTAATAACATTTTTCTTTCCGCTTGGACGTACCAGGCTAGCGACAGGAAGACTGTGGGCCATAATTATCCTGTTTGTTCAGAGGCCCAGCGCTTTTTATTATTTAAATCTCCCAGGGCTGTGAGAGTGCTGAGAGGCGACTCTTTCTCCCATATTTTTCGCCATGCCGCATTCAGCGGTGTTAATGCCACCCTGTAATTTTTTTTGATGCTCTAGTTTTCCTCTGTTTTCACCAAGAATGTGAGGGATGTCTTCAGAGAGACAAAGGCACATGATGGGGGACCAAACCAAACTGCCTTCTACAGACATAAATAGTGGTTAGAAAAGACATCAGATGGCCATATTGTTGTGAGGAATTAACTTCTGAGCAGCGTGTGCAATGGCATGTGTGTGTGTGAGTGCGTGTGTGTTCCTCATATAATCATGGCTGCGATACTAAGCAGTTACAGCTCTAATGATGTGTAATTATGTCACATTTATTACTGTCCTATTCAACAAAACAAAGGCTAATTATGCCAGTGTATGAGTTCTGTATGTTCTTAATTTATTGTGTACATTTGCTGTGAAGAAGAACGCCTTTAAAAACACTGTAGAGTGTGAAAATATGAACTGGATGTGTGTGTGTGTGTGTGTGTGGGTGTGTGTGTGTGTGTCCAGGTGACAGTAAAACCAGTAAATACTTGTAGTATATATAAATATAAATATAATATAAATAAATACGGGTACAAGCGGCCGAAATGAGCTTCCTCCGTAGGGTGGCTGGGCTCTCCCTTAGAGATAGGGTGAGAAGCTCTGCCATCCAGGAGGAGCTCGGAGTAGAGCCGCTGCTCCTCTGCGTTGAGAGGAGCCAGATGAGGTGGCTTGGGCATCTAGTTAGGATGCCCCCTGCACGCCTCCCTGGTGAGGTGTTCAGGGCATGTCCCTCCGGTAGGAGACCCCCAGGAAGACCCAGGACATGTTGGAGAGACTATGTCTCTCGACTGGTCTGGGAACGCCTGGGGATCCCCCCGGATGAGCTGGAAGAAGTAGCTGGGGAGAGGGAAGTCTGGGCTTCTCTCCTTAGGCTGCTGCCCCCGCGACCCGACCCCGGATAAGCGGTCGAGGATGGATGGATGGATGGATGGATGGATGGATGGATAAATATATATATATCAGTCCTTGCTGAGGCTCTACTATGATCTCCAGTTCACTTCTACTAACTGCTGAAGGTCTGGAGAAGTTAAAGGATAGAAAAAAAATCAAAAACGCAGCAACTATCGGAGCGCCTGATAGATTTTCTTCCTCTCTTGCTTCACCTGCTTCACAGCGTTATTTATCGGGCGGCCTGGATGCCTCTGCGTGTCCAGACCCCCCCCCTCCCCCGTCTCCCTGCGGGGGCACATTCAGCGCTGATATTGGGCCAGGCCTTCTCACTGCACACGCTCATACAAGCCAATTGTGCAGGAGACAATTGGAGGAGAAAGAAGTCCGAGCCTGGGAGAGCAGAGATATTCGAGCGGGCCTCTGCGTGGCTGTTGCGCTTGGAATGAGACCCCAGCAGGGCAGTGCTGTATCCTCTGATAACTCGAGTGGACACCAGTGAGGGAGCTTTTCAGATGGGCTGCACTTTAACTCCTCTCCTGGGTCTGTTTTAGCTTCAAGACTCAGAAGTTGCTTCAACCACAGCCTGAACTCTGACCAGTTGTACCTCGCTCCCAGCCTGGCACCTATTAAACACCACTAGTTTCCATCTTGTTTACACCACATCTGAAGTAATGCTTACAAAATCAGTTTTCAGCTGCTAGATATTTTTTAAGGGAGACCTAATTGCGTTTTCTGGGGGTTTTTTTTTTCTTTTTTTCGTCTGTGCGCACTAACGAGGGGAATCGATTCGTCGTATCTGGCAACTCGCAAAAGCCTCGTGAAGGATGTGATCAGCGAAAATGTTCAACAACTTTAATCACAACTGTTGTTGTTTCCTGGCTGATCGGAAGGTCACAACATGCTGGAAATCCATCGACTGCCAGATATCGTCTCGGAAAGTGCCAAAAAAGAAGAGAGGAAAATCCATAGCGGGATGGTTTTCTCACTCAGATGAAGGAGCTGCAGCTTCAGCGCAGCCCGTTTCCGAACCAGTCCGATCCAGCTGTGGTTCCCCCCCCCCGACACACACACACATACACACACACACACACACACATACACACATTTACATGGATGTGATAGTGGAGCTGCGAAAGAGGCAGTGGGCTACAACATTTGTGAGTCTACACACTGATGTAACGATACACACTGATGTAACGATACACACTGATGTAACGATACACACTGATGTAACGATACACAGGATCTAACGATACACACTAATCTACCGATGTCTGTTTGCACATTTTGTTTACATGTGCAAGATGTAATGAGATGAGCGTTTGTCTCTAAACTCGCAACGTGCCATTAAAGCGTGACACCTAAAGGAAGCAGTGTCCTTTAACTAAAGACTGAGGAGGCAGAATAGGACCCCCCCCCCCCCCCACACACACACACACACACACACACACCATAATGATGTCTGTTTACAGTGACTGAGCAGCAGAGTTTAGGATTTACGGGCTGTTGTGAAATGAGCGAGCACAAAGACACGAAAATGTCACAGTTTATCGGATGACTTGTGACCTGTAAAACTCTCAAGAAAAAAAAAAGAAGGAAAGAATAAAATCACTGATCAGAGAGCAGCGTATGGACAGCGTGCACAATAACACGCATGACCAGCCCTAATGATTTAATCTCTACTGAAACGTGCTGCTATAGCATAACGCCAGAGCTGCTGAGCTGCCCTCTCCGGATCCTCTCAGCTCCTTGTGATTAGGAAGAAAAGGGTCACAACTGCAAAAATAAAAGAGTAGCTGCGGCACACAAGTCTCTTTACAAGCCCAGCGATGCAAATTTCATTATAGAGACGCGACAATTATTTCAGCCAGTTGCCCACAGAAGCCACGTGAGTCAGACGCTCGCTCACATGTTCTCCCTAACATGTAAACCCTCTGGTCCATGTAATTGGCTTTGATTGGACGTTTGGAGGGCCGGCACGCTGGTTTGATCCCATCATGTCCTGTGTGTGTGTGTGTGTGTGTGTGTGTGTGTGTGTGTGTGTGTGTGTGTGTGTGTGTGTGGGTTTTCCCTGGGTACTCCAGTCTACTTCCACACGCCAACAGCATGAACATTAGGTTGATTAGAGATTCTTAATTGCCCCTCAGGGTGAGTGGTGTGTGCCTGTGTGTTTCCTGAAATGGACTGGTGTGGCCCTGGTTCTTGCCCACTGACTACTGGGATGGGCTCTAACCCCCAACAGCCAGTGCATGGATGATGTAGAGCCTTGGATCCGTGCAGCTGTATAAACTATCATCACAAAAACACAGTTATGGATTTTTGTTTTTAAGGTGGGCTTTAGCCTCAGGAAAATAGCTAAAAGTTATTAAATGCCCTTTGCTTGATTCTACTTCCTTAACAGGTTTAATTGAATTCATGCGCGTGCAGATGCTAAATGAAGGAACGGAAGAGTTAACTTAAGTGGTATCGATGATGTGGCACATTCCTTAATTTTCCTCATTGTGATCCAACATGCTTAATGAATCCTGCTGAACAGGCACTGGGTTCTAATGGGAACCAGCTGTGAAGCGCTAACTTTTAATAGCTGATTGTTCGGATGAAGCTTTGCTTTCAATGAGCCATAAAAGATGAGGATTAGAACAATAATAATAATGCACTCATCTCAGGCAAATGTATAATTTCCCAATTTCCTTGAGTGAATTGACTGACGTTCCCAACAGTAATAACGGAGCCTTTTGCCGTATACTTTGTATCAGGGTGAACTTCAGCTGGAATGTTTCAGTCACCAGTACTTAACAATGCAGCAAAGGTGGCTCTTATTAGCTTGTTTGCCAGTTGGCAACATTTGTCAGCTCTAAAAGACGGCTGCCAAACAGCACTCGAACATTTTCAGCGCAGTTGGAGCCAACAAATGGAGCTCCAAACCATCTGTGGCCACACTACTGGTCCACCTGTAGTGTCTTTATGCAGCAGTTATTTTGTCACACTCTCTATACCATATTTTTTCTCCCTCCCTCGGTTCCCAATGTTTTCATCCTGCGACCACCCCCCTCCCGTCCAATTACCTTCGGCATCAACGCGGTTTTAAAGGCAATTAAAAGTCAAGAAAAGAAAACACAGCCCTGCTGCTGGAGTAAATCTGCTGATTTATTTGTGTTCCCTGCTTCCAACCCCTGTCTGCAGCAGTGACAGAGCAATAAAAGGAATGATGTATGACTTTCTATTCCAAATACAAATCCACATAACTCACTGATAGGCCACACCCAACAGCAGAGAAACATCTATTTATTTTATTATTTCAGTGTTTTCTATCGATAGTGACAGGGGAGCCACTGACAGCTGGTCCAGGCGAAGCAGCAGGGCCGACAAAGCTCATCCACACTGACATTTAATTCATGTGCCAATTAGTGTCACATTTATGGCCAGCGTCCACATCAACGCGTAGCTCTTTATTTATCTCCGGAAAGCGTCAGTGTTTAAGGTGTCCACTTGCTGTGCAATTTACTTTGCAAGGTCGGTCCAAGCAAGAAGTGTTGAAGTTCAGTTAACTTGAAATCTGTGGGCAGCACAAGTGCGAAAATATGTGTGCTAAGCTCAAAGCAGAAAAGCTTGGCAACATTGATCTTAGAGATAAACAGTGGTTTAAGCTTTTCTACAGCGATTCAGCTACTCTTCTCCTGTCAAAGACGCGCAGCTTGCCTATTAGCTTTGAAAGGATATGTATGTATATATATATATATATATATTTACACTATTTTTTAAGATGGGGAAATAGAAGATGTTGAGCTCAGTTATAATGAACAAGAAATGTTGTAGGAAGAGTGAATTCCATTCTCCAAAAGTCTAACCCAAGCAGGGCATATGCTTTTTCTGAGAGTATTTATGAATAGTTTTGAATATAATGAATTGGATGATTGTCGTGTAATAACACAATATGACCAGAAGATGGCAGCAGAAACGCAGTTTCACTAACAACGTCATTATACCGCATCTCTTTCTGACTGCAGAGGATCACACGCACACACACACACACACACACGAACACACACACACACGAACACACATACACACACACACACACACGAACACACAGGCTTACCATAACTCATAATGTTGCAGCTGTATTTAAGGGTGTAGTATCATACCTTCGTGTCTATATGTTGTTTAAATGTATTTAACTTAGTAGCTTAATCTTGATTCGAGAAAAAAAACATATAATAACTATGTTCTATGAGCAAATTATTGACCATTTAACATATACTAACGTTGATCACTAGGTGGCAGTATAACAGTGGACATCTGCAGTTGTTGAAATGGTTAAATGGAGTCTACATTGCTGCGGAAGATGGTGCCCATTGCTATAAAAAGCAATAAGAAAATGTCACACTCATGTGCCACTTATACATTTATATATTGTACAGATGATTTTCTGGCCAGAAAAACAAAACAAAACAATCATAGTCCAACTGGACCCTGACCGGAAAAGATGACAAGACAACCACTGGAATGCACCAGTCTCCTACCTGTAAAACCATTATGTGCCACAGATTGAGCACTTTAGACAAAAGTAAACTGCTGTAGGAATGTCAGAGAACCAAGCACGTTGTCTGCGTTTTCAAACATGCAGAAGATTCAGCCGTCAGTTTTTGCATCTGACTTATCTAGAGGAGCAGCAGAAGTCCAGCAGACAGCCCTGTTTGAAATGGTAAACAGCCTGTTGTGAGCCAGTCACCATCAGTGTGAAGACTAGAGGCAGCCTGCTGGCCACTTTTTAATGTTAACAAAGTGTTGCATACTGCTGGATGATGAATTTTTCATCAGAAATGTCACAGCAGCAGCCAGATGACCCTGGCGCCGTAGAAAATAACCAGCATCCTGCTAGTATCTGCACCGGGCTTGGGTAGAGATAATTGGATGAATCTATGCCCTGAAGATGTGAGGGTGTTTTGAGGCCAAAGGGATGTCCAGTCGGGTGTAGGATGAGTGTAATATATGTAATTATGTAGCTAGTATTTCCTGCAGTGGCTGTTTGTAGCTCTTCAAATCTCCAAATAGTTGACCCGTGGCCACCACTCTGCCTGAGTATATGTGCTTTTCTTTTCTCCTCCGGTGATATTTAAAGGGATAGAACAGTTGCAGAAGAGAGCAGACACAAGCGTCCTTCTGGCTCTTTAATTATAAAGAAAAGCATGTAAATACGATGGAGTCTGCAGGGTCCCCAGCCTTCCGTGCCAGCCGGCGTCAGGCTCTGTGGCCATCACTCAGTGGGGTGGTGCGAAGTTGTGCAAGGTGCGTCAGGTAGATCCAGCCTGGCAGCCAAAAGCCCCCCGGGGCCACGGCGTGCATTCAGGTTAATTTGAAGTGATCCGATTAAGAAGCAGGAGCGTTGCCACGGGAAAAGGGAGCGCTGCATGCGCAGCTCTGAGGGAACTTGGTGAGGGCGCTGCTTAAGGATGGCTGCTCACACCAGTCGCACTCCTTGATAGGCCGCGTCCAGCACGGAGCACAGTCGGAGGAAGGAGTGGGCACTTTGGAGGAGGATGGTGGATGGTTTGGTTTCCCAGGTTTGTGCAGCTTTAGATGTTTCTGCCTTTCTACAGTCTGAGTGTCTGCTGCCTTGTGAAGCTTCAATTTTTTAGTTAAAGGACATTTTTGTTTTCTCAGTGTAAGCTCTCCTACTGTTCGGTGTTGTTTCTTCCTGACTCTTTTGGAAGCCCCCCCGACAGATTCTGTACTTTTAAGAACACTCTGTGCTAAAAATCCCAACTGAGTTGAAATAAAAGGGGGGAAAAGGGGAAGATTGTTGTTCTCAACGATCACAGACGAAATAAAAAATATATAATTCAGGATTTTTGTCCCCATCTACGCTGTTTGCCTGTCAGATATCAATGGAAAACAGTGGTTTTAGATGAAAAAGCAGCTAATGAATAATATTTAAGCCTTTGACTGCTAACAGGACAACCTTAGATTAATTATAATTCCCTTTCTGTCATTAAACAATCACCCTTTAAATGTGCAGATGCTGATTTTCCTTGACTCTCTTATGAGTTTGTCTTGGCTACAGTTTTACTGAAATCATATTGATCCTACTGAGATGAGGAGTGTTTGCCTGCTCCATGAATAGCACCTTTACTGATGCACCTTTGGTGGCTTGTGTCTGTCTGAAGAGGACACAGGAGCGGCCAGTGTCCAGGCTCCCCCCACTTCAGCAAGTCCGACTCGCTTGGTTTGCTGCTTTTTCAGCTTCCTCCAAACGAACTTCTGAAGCGAGAGCAGATGCAGGCGCTGAGAGGTGAGGGAAGTAAACTGGGCAATGACAGTGGTGGTGTGAGCGCGGCGGGCGGGAGGAGAAGGACAAATGTATCTAATCTGGTTTACTCAGACTTTTGGTGGTGGTGGGGGGTGAGAAGCATGCTGGGTAAGCTGACAGCCCTTAAATCTGGGGCCCACGCTCTCGCTGACGTATGCAATTTCTCTGACTGCGGCCCAAATTTGCGAAAGTGTCGAATTTAGGCAGCTGCCGATGAATCCAGTGTTTGTGTGTGTGTGTGTGTGGGGGGGGGGGGGGACCAACAATCGAGAGAGGAAGGAGCTGATGGTGATTAAGGTGATCCCCATTAGAAGGGTGGAGATGTTCCACCGAACATACCTGACCCATTTAAGAGTTGGGTCGGCCGGCTCCCCTGAACTTTTAACTTTTATCTCCAGCATCACTTCATTTGCTGCCTCCGCAGGAGGATTTTCCTGCAGATTGGTTCCAAGCTGCTTCACCCAGCACCGCCCTCGTCCCGGATTCAAACGTACCGTCACGTCGCCTCGGGGAAATTAAATCTCGCCGAGACGAGGCGCGGATTTGGATGGCGCACTCTGCATTAATGTTAACATTGTTTAAAATTACATCAGCTCGGAATTAAAGTGTCTTTCCAATTAAGCTCCCGTTACCACATATTAAGAACTCACCGTAAGCTGCAGGCGGCGGAGGATGCGTTTCGGCCCAGATGGATTTCCTTTCATGCGGTCTGGCACGCGGTGTGTGTGAAGGAGCGACTAAACCCCCGCAAGATTTCAGGTTTTTGGAGGAAAATAAAATAAAACGCAGCAGCCAAATTCAGACTCTCGCCGCCTGTAAGCTGGTTTAAGCCCCACTAACGGCTAAGCTCTCCTTACTATTATGTGCTGCTGTGTGAATGGAGCACAGTCCAACCCCCCCTGTCTTTACACCCGTCCTTTTACCTTTCATACCTCAGACGACCAGTTCAAAAGGGCCCCTGGACATTAACTTTCTCAGGTGTGAACAAAGTGGCTGCTTCAATACCAAAAGAGCTGCTCAGGCTTCACACTGAGACCTCCCACCACCCCTGAGGGGAGGGGAGAGTCAAGGGGGGATCCACGTGGCATCAGGAGTTATCAGAACACCTTAAGGTGAAAGAATGGCGGCCAGGACTATAAACAATGGCGGCGGAGCTGGCCACCACTTTGGATTAAAAAAGTCTTCCCTCCACCATTTCCTGCCGAGAGCCGAGACGCCAGAGTTTTTCCAAACGTCACACCAACAGTTTCTTGACGGTAGTGATGAGGCGGTGCCCCCCCCCCCCCCCCCTGTGGTGCCTCACACAGAGCCTTCAGTCAAAGGTTCAGTAATGTTTGGGGGGCTGTCAGCCTTTAACGTCCATGGGGGAGGGGTGGCGTCCCCCAGTCCTCAGCCACCGGATCTTCAACAAGAAGTAGGCGCTTTGAGAAGAAAAGTGGTCCAGGAAGAATTTATAGCTCACATTTGCATTTGCGCCGACTTCTCAGGGCTGCGATGGAGGCTCAGACTAATGAAGAGAACATTTTGCTCCCTTTTGTTCATTTATTTTAAGCAGCGTCCCGTCACTTCATGCTAGCGTCCTTTATGCGGTATGACGTATCTCGCAACAGCGGCGCTGGTTCAGGAACCTCTTGGAATTCAATAATTTAGTTCTCAACAAGAAAGAATTCTCTCACCAGCAGTGGTGTTAAAAAAACTGCCTCTATGACAGCATTAGTTAATTGTTAAAATACTCGAATATACAAGACTGTGAATCTTTATGTAAGACTGTAATAAATTGCAGCGTTCAGTTTAATAGCACAACCCTGATATGCTTTTTGGCCTAACTGAAGAACACATTAACACGGCCTTGTAAATAAGTGCAATTCCATTGGAAAGATGCCCGTCAGGTTAGCCAAAGTCATTATAAGCACCACTGGGATTTCTTTGTTTTTCCTAATATCTCAATTTAATGCAGCGTTAGAATCTAAAAGTATCAAAGCAGGAAAACATTTCTTGACTTGCACCATCACCACCACCACCACCACCATCATCATCATCATCATCACCATACATATCACTCATCATACAACTCAAGAGTCTGAACTCGGGGTGGGGGGACTATGTCATTCCTTTATTGCAGGGATCCACTGGGCTGATATTTAATGCCGTGCACATTATCAGGAGCGACATATGACAGTAACAGTAGCTGACAATGTTCTCCCTCAACAGGGCCTCCTGGAGTCGCTGCCTCTGCCGCTCTCTTCATCACTGAACGGAGGAGCAACCGGCGTCGGGCTGGATGGCTCTGCGCCGAGAGCTGGGGCGTCACCGCAGCCGAGGCGATCAGATCTGACAAATGAGCTTCGTAATGTTGGGGAAGGGAGGGCCGTTTAGCGGCAGGTCAAAGTGCACGCCGTAGAATAGCAGCGTTGCCGTCGGCCACGTTCAGGTACGGACTCTTTTCTATTAAGGAAATCTATTGTGTTTAAAATGGGCCGCTCCCCTCAGATGCTTCCTCACAGGAGTTTCTGTAGCCACGGTGGTCTGGGATCAGGACTACATCACATTTCATGACAGCAGGTGCAACCAAACAGCCTTTTGTCCTTAACTTCAAGACAATATGAAACGCCAGGATGGCTTAAAATAGGAGGGGGGGGGGGATCAATGGGAATGCTAAAGATGAGCGAGTCTGCTGATGAAGCTGAGGCGACACACAGAAGGAAGCGGCTGGTACTGCTGCGGGTTATTTGACGCAGCCGTCCCTGCCTCCCCAACACCATGCATTTTGCATTGGCAAATTTACTTTTCCGCACTCCGGACCAACAAAAGGAGCCGCTGCACTTTTAGACAAAAAAAGGGAACAAACCCTGTAATTTCAATGACGCGCGGCACCAAATTACACCGTCTTGATTTAAAGACATCTGCCAATCCTGAGGCATTCACACTGGAACTTTACTGCTGTCTCACTGTCATTCACTGAGTTCACTGGAGCTCCGGGTGCTTTCGTTTTCATCCTTCCTTGTTTTAGCAGCAGCATCACGAGGACAGAACGCATTCGGAACAATATATCACACGTAGCTTGCTCTATTATACATGTAGACGCTGGCGGTATATGTTTAATGCATGTAGCGCCTTACATCCCGCGCTCTTCCCGTGCACGCAGCATCAGAACGGGGCTGCAGAGTGATGGAGACGGAACAAAATGAAGAAATAATCAGAGGGAGGCAGCTCCAGAATGTGCGTTACTGATTCATTAGCGGTGCATTCCGAGTTCCGAATAACGTGAAGGTGACATCATCTGTCTTGTCAGATGCACTTAAAAACATTGTATTTCCCCCTAATCAATCTTGAATATAACTCAGGACAAAATTTGAAGCTCTATTACTTCACTTAATTTAGTGACATGAGATAAGTGGGCCCTCTGGAAGCACTTCATCCACATGCTTTTAGGCAAACAAAAAAAAAAAGAAAAGTGCTTTACTTTCAATACCCAACCTTCACATCTGGCTCGTCTCATTTAAATTTCAATATCCAGCAGCTGAATTGTTCGGTCGGCCTGTTTCAAGCGATATGAATTTATTATGAAACAATAGCGCGGCTGCATTTTCATGAGTCATATTTCATCCCGCTGCTCTGCTGGAGACTCTGCGGCGGCGCTCATTTTGTTGCGATTCCACAATGTCTGAGCTTAATCTGGCGCTAGTGCTGTTAGCGGCGTGTCTGAGCAACATCAGGTGGGTGGACACAGAGCGACTCCATGTGAGGACTGCTCCGACTTCTGCCGTCATGTGACACCCGACCCACGTGCTGGAGTTTTTAGCCCCCCCTGCAGCTTTCTTTCCCAGGTCCTATCCTAACTTTAGCGCAGATTTTGAAACGAAGCACCTTCTTGTGTTCCTGTCATCACTGGGGAGACGGATGACTCTACAGGAGCAGCTTTCGGAGCTCCCTCTCTTTCCACATACCTTCTGTCGATGCCTTGATGGATGTTTAGGGAGGTAACGCTGTTGGCATTGGTGCAAGCCTGGACAAAGGAAAGGCATGACAATAGTAACCGTGCGTCATCCCCAACATTTGCTGTCACTGCGTCACCACACCTGAAGTCACATGATCCCATGGATCCCATCGAGAGTGTGGAGCTGCTGTCGAGCTCCAGCTCATGCGATCACCCTGAAAATACAGCAGAACTTCCATGGGATCATGTGACCTCAGGTGTGGTCAGGTCTGCTGAGGCGCCACCAATATAAAGTGAGGAGTGAGGAGTACTTTCAGGTTTCCACAGCTGTTTTCAGTATTTGTCTGTACTTTTGTTCTCACGCTCCATGAAGCATCATCAGTCGCCGTTCAAGTACTGTTCCAGGTCTAAGTTTGCAGGCTCTCTAGTACACTAAGTTTCCCAGAAGAGTACTTGCTCCACCCACTTCATCAAGTCAGATGTCACTTGTTTGGACTTGGGACAGCCAAGTATCCCATAATGCAGTTTACTTGTCCAAGTATGGACACCCAACACCACATTGAGAAGCTTTGGCCACGTCTTTAAAGAGCTCTAACATCGTTAAATGTTCTCCAAATCCACCCTAAATCTGAACTGTTGCTTGACGTGTGTCTCTGGAACTTAAAATACATTTTAAATGTGATAATAAGAGAGAGACATCCGTGTGTTTAGATTGTCTTGCTCTGCAGGGTCCCTGATGTGCAGCTGGTACTTCCTTAACAACTGCCAATGTGGGGGAGCAGCAATGTAACCGGGGTCGTTTTTGGATCACTAAATCTCTTCCACTGCTACCAGGAACACGCAGAGCAAGGACATAAACTTTGGGTCAGTTGTATCTACGATCTCATTCTTCCGGTCACTAACCAGGAAGCGCATGACCGCACAGGCTGGGACGCACGGAAGGCTGAGGAGGAAACAGAGTCTCAGGTGACCCAAAAGCCTGGCGCTTCCATTCCCCTGTTGTGACACACCTGACCTCTTGGGGTTAGATCATAGAACCCTGTAACCAGCAGGGAACGCTCCTCAGTAAAGGAGGTGCTCTTCGAACAGCTCAGAAGGAACGTCTTTTCTTCACAGAAATGCTAATTTATGCGGTGGCTCTGTTCAAATCTCACTGGTGCAGAAAAGAAAATCAACCGTCTTCTTCTTCTTCTTCCTGCAGTTTAAAAATTGCCTTTATGAATAATATCGTAGTAGCTAACATAAAAAAATGAGTTTTCTTTTTCATATAATAAATATCTATTTATAAACATCAACTGTGCTAAATACAAGGCTAGCAAGAATTGTTTCATATTTATCATGGATTTCAAATGTATGAATGAACCATACGTGCTGTGTGTGTTGTAAATCATTGTCCAATTCTGCATAAAAGATGGCAAACGGAGATTGTAAAGAGATCTTTGCTACATTTGTGGGCACAGAAAAGACGGCGTGTGTGCGTGTCACGTGCCCCTCCGATATTTTTATTTTCCTCCCTCTTAGAGCCCAAGCTGCCATTTTGTGAGAGCTCTAACACGATTAAGAGACGAGCGCTGCGTCAGTCCCTCGCCCGTGGTTACCTATTTGAGACACAGAAACAAACCATTTCTATGGAAATGCAATGTTTACACGCATGGTAGAAGTCTATTATCTGCCATTTTGAAAATGTTAAGAGTGCTTCCTGGGGTTTCTCCTTCATATTGCTCGCAGCGTTTTTGTCCCTGTTAGCCTGTTTTTTTTTTGTTTTTTCCCCTGTGCTCATCCAGAAGAAAAAAAACAAATGGTGTAAATGTCCTTGCGCCTGATTAAACACGAGCTTTTTCTTTCTTGTCCGCGCCTGTGTCGCTGGAGAGATATCTCAGTAGTGTCCTCCGAAGTACATCTTCCACTTCTGGAAGCTGAATGGTGGGGGTGGGGGGGGGCACTTTTCACCTTGAAAGCATTTAAATGGAGTTGGAAGGCTGGGGCCCTTCTCTCACCACTCTGACAAGGTGTGGCGAGAGTTCAACGGCGTTTTGTGGAGCGTGATGGAGCAACTACAACAACTAAATATAGCCATGGTGATCGGAAAACGCACTCATCTTCAAGAGGGAAAACGGTTTGTGGGGATGAGACTTCCACCCTCGCTTCAATTTGTGTGTTTCCATAAGAACTGACCCCCACAGGGTGTCAAATTTTATACATATAAAGGTGTAGGTCAAGCTCTATTTTTTTTAATTCAGTAATTGAGATGTTTGCATCTTCCGGGAGCTTCTGCATGTCTGCACATGCGGCAGATTTCAGAATATTTGAGCTTTTTCACCCCAGAATTTAACGAGCCGAGCAAAAATAACCGAGCGGACCAAACGGAAGCTTGGACAGATCAGCCGCTGCTCGGAAATCATGTCGTGCCAAGAAGGTCTGATTATGAGAGACGCATTTGATGGGGGGGAGAAAAAAAAAACAGTGTAGAAGAGATTTACATGCTTACGCTTGGCATTATTCCACCACAGAACAGCTAAAAGTGATCTCATTTACTTTAATTAAGAGTGTAGCTCGTGCGGTGCCAGCTCTGGGACGCGGGTGTGATTAGCAGGTGTATTGCTCTCGGAGAGCTTGCTTTTCTTATCATGCGTAGCTCTGCCTTCACTGGGTCCCATCCTGGCAGTTAGCGCTCACAGCTGTTGGTTTAATATGGGGTTAGCTGCTGAGTGACAGGCTGTCACCAGCACGGTAACCATTATTCTCTGGCTCATGTGCTGTGTCCTCTCAGCGCAGCAAGCTGTTGTGCTAACACACTTAGCAGCATCCTGTCCCCTTACAATACAGGGCCCATTCTCCGTTCTGAACCAGCATGCTAAAGCTAAAGCACCATCAGGGCCTGTGCATGGTGGGCAGGCTCTCCTTGCCCAACCAGGCTTACTCCATGGATCACAGAGGGACATTTGTTCATTGATCATGCTTCATTAAAGGCTGCTCGTGCTTATCGAACAAGGTTTACTTGATCTGCCTCCTCTCTTGCACCAGGCTGGGATGTAGCGAGCTGCTTGTTGTTGTCGGTCACCTTTAAATCATATTGGAATGATATCGCACACTTTGACCACGTCCCCCCCACACCCACGAATTGGTGGAAACTCAGCGCCGTTTTTCTGTGCGGCGCTGAGTTGGAACTGCTGAAGCAGGGAATCCTTTAAAGGGATTTGCTCCAGCAGCAGTCAGTTGGACCGTCACCGCTTGCCCCGTCAGCTTCCAGCGCCTCTCCCCAGTAAGCTACCTTCTGCATTTTTAAAGGGTGAACAAATTTGTTGTTTTGTCACACCAGCTTTGAAATGGCCCCGCCACATTGCGCTCGTGAAACCCCTGGAACGCCAATCCGAACAGCTGGCTCAGTTGTGCTGAAGTGACGGATCACTCGACAGGACCGATTTAATCTGGAATCTGGTCTAGGCTTCAGTTTTATTTATTGTTTTGAGAGGCCTGACAGTGACTCTGAGAGGTGCCGCATAATGTGATGAGCTGAAAACATCAGGCTGCTAAATGGATATTACAGTCACACCGGAGCTGCGCACCTCTGTCGGCTGAGGTGATGTACAGTAAACAGGAGGAAGCAATAATGTTCTTAATATAGTATAAAAATAAATTTTTTTGTCATTCACGTGGAGGGAAAATGGCCTTTAAAGTCCACTCTCTGCTCATTTGGCTTCCTAGTGCCCACAGTTTGACACCTTGTTTAATTTTATGTGTACTGTTCCCCAGGGCGCCGAAGCCGCAGCCACACGCCACATTTAGGGTGTTACAGGTATGTCATAACAGCAGTGGATGCCACCTTCTGCTCACTGGCTAAATTGGATGTCAAAGACTAGAAGATGAAAATGATGACATAATTGGTTGATGCATCACTGGAGCACTGAGTCCCAGTACCACCCCACTCCGTGAAGCACCTTGGGATATCTTGACCGTTGTGGTGCGTTCTATTTACCACAGAGGTGACGTCACCATAAATGCTTCCGAGCATCTTTTGTAGCTAGCTAACATCACAGCACTGTGTTATAGTCTGACCTCACCTAAAAGTAGCATCGCAACGCATCTACTGGTAGAAAGGTAGCGTACCATGACCCCCAGAGATGCCTGCGTCGAATAAATGGTGTCTTGTAAAGCTTTTAGTCACTGTTTTGTTCCTACCATCAATGACTAGTCTGGGTCCTCCTGAGTTCCAGTCATGGGCTAAAGACGTCGCTCACCGAGAGGCTTCAAGATTTAAATGAAAAGAACCGTGAAAACTGGGGGAGCTTCACAGCTGACAGCTACTTCCTGTGTCCGGCTGTGAGCTCATTATTATCTTTTACACCAGTAGACTTGCACTGGGGGGAAGAAAATGCATTTATGGGTGAACTTCTGTAATACTAACAGAACCTTTCTCACGAGAGCAAAATGTTATTTTAAATAAAACCATATAGAATATTCAGATGGCTGGTGGATATTTCCAAGGGCAAACGTGCACTCATTCAAGGTCGTTGCTTCTACGGCTGGATCGTTTTGTGGCCGCTCTCAGAGTCAAGAGCCGAGGCTTCCAGACAGGCGTTTGTCACTTGTGCAGGTTGAGACTCTGTGGTCAGGACACATGTCCGCTCTGTCTGCTCTCAGGAAGGCTGAGCCTGCCTGTGTCCAACACACTTGTCACACACACCATCTGTTCCCTCCAACACTCCTGGCTTGGACAAACATGGCGTGGAGTAGGTAATGGTGCAGACGCAACTTGTGACCTTGACACCATCTCTTATGTGTGAACGTGAGGGGGGGGTGGATGAAAGATGGGAGCCTTTCAGATTTTACCTTTTAAATGTACCGTTCTGCACGTTGCCTGGAAACATGTTTGTCTCGGCGCGTGATCAGAGACGCGGGCGCTCTCGTCCGCCTCCCTTATCGTGTTCAACTTTAAAGATAAGCATCACATCCCCTCACGCCACACGTCTCTTTTTTGACACCTGCAAAGATGTTAAATTGCCTTCCACAATTATTTATGACAGGTGTCATTCGCTCGGGACGTCTCCATTTTAGAGCTCCTCTCGCTCCCTCTGCCACTGGTTCCATACGTGAAGACGCTTCACACGGACGCAGCCCACCGTGCACAATATCGGCACCGTGTGTTGAAGTGTAGGTTGTCGTTGAGCAGCCAGGAGAGCAAGAAATGGTTGGTGTGAGCCATATCTCAGTGGAGGGAGCCGACACGTCTTCATGATAGAAAGCAGCCCAAATGTGTGTTAATGTTCTTACAGGACATGTTGTCCTCAAGTGTCCCCCTCCTAAATCATTAATGCTCACCTTGACAGGCTTTGTGAGGTCATTCATTTCTAGAAAGGCTTATTTATTATGTCTTTGCACTTGTGAGTGACAGCGGGGACGATGTGTTAAGGTCACCATTTGGGTAAAGTTTGGAAATGGACCAGCGCAGGGCAGAGTGAGACGTCCCTCTTTCTACCATCTCCATCCTCTCTGGGCTTTTCCAACGGCAACAGAGAAGATCTTTTTGTTGTTCTTCCACCGGCCACCAAAACAAAGGCCGTTCCGGCGATGTATGCCGGGACGGCGGCTGCATAGAAGCCTTGGACGGTGAAATTTAAACAGAAAGAGACGGAACCAGACAGTTTCTGCTGGAGACATCATCTTCAGGTCAAATCCCCTCAATTTAGCCATCACCTACAATTATTTTTCGACCCACTGCTGCGAAGAAAGCACTAAAAATGGTTTAATTTTCCCCATTTGATCAATATCTCCTGATGCAGCCCGGCTCACTCTCACCTCACGCTGCGACGCTGCATTTCTAATGCCATTGACAATATTGAACAATATTGACAACAAGGCCAGGCAGGATAAGCCCCCTCAGGCAGCAGGCAGGATATTTTTTTTCTTTTACAGCTGTTGTAATAGCTTTTCCCAACCGTGAACATGAATATAAATGCCGCAGAGTAAAACCAGAGGGCTTCATATGTATATATTTTCCATTATTGCCTCCTGCAGAATGGCGTAGACAGCCAGTGCATAAAGGATTAGCATGAGAAAAGTAGGTAAAATAAATGACAGGCGGTGAGGAAATTTGTGTTTTTATTTATTTAAATTTGGTCATTTTGAATGACTCAACACATTCATTTGGTTCACATATTTTATATATATATATTGAATCCAGCTTTATTTTCTTGTCTTCCTGTGCAGTATTTTAGTGATTTTGCACACCAAACAAACCAAGAAGATAAATAATGAACGCATCATTTCAGATTGATGAAATCGATAAAGAGAATAACTGTCTTGTTGGCTGCCGCCACAGACACATTCAGTATTGACATTTATTGTCTTATCAATACCTTTGATAGCGCCACTTGACGCATGTGTTGAAAACGTGACAGATTGATGCAGATAACGTGTCCATAATCTAAAAAAGTGAGTTATGATCAGGAATCAATACCAGCGCATAAACACCCCCCCCCCCCCCCCCCCCCCCGAAACAAACCCAATGAAGTGATGTGAGAAATCTCCACACCCAGAACGTGAACCCTCGCTGAACGCGCGGCCACAGAGCTGCCTCATGTTATATTCCGTTAGTTAGTTTCTCCCCGGGCAGCAGGCTGGAGAGGAGGGGCTGCGCTGCTGTGCGTTGCTGCGCCGCGCAGCTTCTCACCTCTGACTGGATCCCTTCTCCACCTTCCATCGCTCCGCTTGTCCCGCGCAAGGATGGACGCGTGTACCTGCGGTGAGTCCCGCTGAAGTGTCGGCAGAATGCGGTCGGACGGGACTGGGGGTGTTGGAACGTCGCTAAGTGGAGAGTCTCGGGGCGTCGGTGATGTTTGCAACTGAAGACTGCAGAAATTTGCCAACGTGTCGGCGAGACCACTCGCTCACTGGTGCGCTTTTGGAGAGGAGGGAGAAATGGAGCCGTGAATGAATTCAATCAGCGACCGAATTAACTGCAGTGACTGGTTTAGTGCTCCTAAACATCAAAAACGCCACAAAGTCGCTCAAGTGAAGACAGGACAGAGTCACTGCTCGGGGTTCGCGTCCCTTTCTTTCCGCTCGAAGAGGAATTCGTGCGCCCGCAGTTTACGGGGCCAATATGCCAGAATGGGTCCTCTACAGTATTTATTTCTCTGTGGACTTCTGTACACCAAAACTGACGGTAAGTTCACGAAAAAAACGCAATGTTTGTAATGGTTTAATTTCCCTCTTAAAGAGCTGTGAGCTGAGGCGCATTCATCCTATTCTGCGCAGGTAAACAGTAGATTGGGTCTTGATGAACTGATGAAGGATGTTCTTCTGGGGTCTGCAAATGGCTCAGGCAGACATTGGTTACTTGGTTATTCATAAGGTCTGTGCATAGTTAAGTATATGAAGGCATTCTTTGGAAGCTTTGGCCACATTTCCAGCTTTGAGGTGTGAAATGCCACATTACATAGACATACTGTATGTATATATATATTTACACACACACACACACACACACACACACACACACACACACACACACACACACACACAGTCTGTCTGTTCAAGTGCAGCTGTACCTTTTTTACGTTTTTGATACCAAGTGTTGTTCTTAGCATGATGGAATGTGTGTATTTATTTATTTATTTTGGTGCCTCTTTGTCCCCTGCAGACCCTTAAACCTAAATCAGCGGTAGCATAAATGAACAGGTGTGTTCAGTGCAAACCGTGGCTGATGATTTGGGTTGTTCTCGGGTTTAACGATAGTTCTGAGGTGTATGTTGGTTAAAAAGAGAGAGAGAGTGAGAGATACAAGGTCTTTTCCATGAATCGTCAAGCTTCAGTGGTCAGTTTTGAAGGGATTGACTGGGCCTTCGCTGCTGCTGAAAGGTGTCTCCGCCTGCACACTGTGTATGTATTCAGAGTGAGCTTCCTTTCTTTCTAATGTCAAACAGTATCTTAAACATGACCCTAACCAGATTGGGTCTCCGCAGTCTCAGCTAAGCAGGTTAGCCCCCCAGATCCAGTGAGTGATATAGATGCACTGTTGGGAAGCGTCCTAATGTTATGAGCGTCAACATGTGGTCAGTTGTTAGGGTACAGGCCAGCGGAGCAGATGGCTGCTCTGGTGGTCCATTGAAGTTTTTAGTTGGGAAAAGCAATGAGGGAGGCATAGTCATATAATGTAACCTATAATCCAGCAGTTTCACTCACCATCATTTGCATTTTACTGACGTTCTTTATTCCAAACGCCACCCTGTAATTTATATTCACTTTGTGTCCTGGATCTCTGCATGGCTGCTTGGATTACTAATAGATCTGCTGTGGATTGTTATTCAGCTATAGAGTTAATGGTGTTTATTGAACTGATTGATTGGTCGCAATGGATGTTGTTCCTTTTATTAAAAAAGCAGAACTTCCCTGCAAAAAACAATGTATATATATGTATTTACTACATTCAGATGTGCATCTGTTCTTGTCTGGAAAATCTTATCTGTGCCACAGGGGTAATGTGGATTTATGCACCTTTAGTCGTCCATCATACAGAGCAGCAGGTTCTCTGACCCTGCAAGGCATCAACGGACTTTGTTGTCGTGAAATGTCAAACCCAATCCTTTGCTAACAGATATCCTGAAAGAAGGATGTTCTTTGCCCCACAATCAAAGCCTAAATTTAGTGCCTCTGGTGGAAAGATGTCACCTCAGACTTCCATTTGAATTGCCATTTAACAAGCCTTTCCATGCTACATCTAACTTATTCTGCGAGACCTCGGAGCTTCAGCACCATGGACAGAGACGCAAAACTAGGCTGACTTGCCAAAGACCTGAGAGAAAAGAAAAATCCGTTTTAATTGAATTGTAGTTATTAATACCGAACCATCCATGTGTTTATTACAGTACAGAAATAAAGCAGCCGTATGAAAAACAAATATCCATCCATTTATTCATTGTTTACCCCACTCATTCATAGTCAGGGTCATGGGGTGCTGGAGCACGAGTAGAATGCAGACAAACACTGTGGTTGGTTGCCAGTCCAGAGCGAAGAGACTGACAGGACCCCACAGGCCCTTCTTGCTGTTAGATGATGGGATCAGGAGCCACCAAGCCATCCTCAACTTAAAGCACCTAATTTCAATTATGCTGTGCGGCAGCTAACGGCCTCAAACTGCATTAGGCACAGCAGAGAGCCGGTAATGGGACAGCCAATTAGGACACGTTGGTATTTCACATGCTGCGTGTTTATCTGGGCATCACCGCGGGGCCACGGAGATGCTGCTTGAGCAGGAGACGTAGTATGTATGTGGCTTTAAAAGCGTGCTGAAAACATCATACATCACCACGCGTGGCATGTCGGCGGCAGCTAATGGAATGCTTTTCATAACAAACCTCTCAACATTATAGAGTTCAACAATAATTTCACTCATGTTCGCCGATGCACGGCGAGTCATCATGGCCACCTTTTCAGTTTGAATTATGACCATCTTGGGAACACAAACGATGCTGCGTAACATCTTTCTCACTTTGAATTCTTCTTTTTCTTCGTCTGGACCGCTTTTTCCCTTCCGGGGTAACAGGGAAGGTGCTGGAGCATATCCCAGTTGCTTATGGGCAAAGACACCACCCCCGAATGAGTCTCCAGCTCCAGAGCCCTACAGGAGCATTAGGGGATTTGTTACCATGCTCAAGGGTACCTCAGTGATGCTCAGAAGGTGTCCTGGCACTGCTTTCTACTAACAGAACCTCCCAAGTCTAGTCCGGACCGGGACTTGAACAGGGAACCCTCTGCTTCTCAGCTCAGTCTCCTGCAGACTGAACTACCACCTCTCCGTCTTTCTTTCAGTTCTCCTTCTTTACAGCACTAATGTCTTCGGAATAAGACGGCATTTGTTTCCAAGCGAACAGGAAGCCCTTTTAACATGGCTTGTTCAGCATGTAACAGATGAGGGATGCGATAGTGTCATGTGGCTCTACATTTGGGCCAATCCATTCCGACATTTATGAGATGAAGTCCAACAGCATCAAAGTTGTTTCGTGCAGGCAAGTAAATAGAGAAATGAGCCGAGTATGGGTCCTTAAATTTGACATTCTTATTGTCGCGATTTAACATCCTCTCAATGCTCTCCTTAAAATCCAAACACTTGCTTGCCAGTTTAATCATCTAGCCTCTAAAGGGGCTGAGATCATTTGTAAACTTTGCATATCGCCGCCATTAGGGTGCAAAAGTGAAAAATGTAGCTGTTGCTGCTCTGCACCCACTGAGACAACATGTCTGATGAGGCCGGCGTTTGATGGAACACGTTAATGAAAAACCTAATAAGATGTAATGACTCTTCGGCCTGCGTGAGAGCAAATATGTGGGCTGCAGTTAAAACGCATGCGTACGCCACCGCCAAGTAAGAACCTGACGCTAATTGACAGTCTTTCAAGGAGAGTAATCACATTACACCTGGCTGTGTACTGCAAATTTAATATACAAATGTATGCAGTTCTAGCAGCAGTGGTCGCCCAATGGTTAGACAGGTACTTGTGCGTTAGAAGATGCTGCTTAGCATTTCTTGGCTTTGCTGTGTTTGCAGGAAATTGAATCAATGCATCATATATATATACTAAGAACTACTTATTTATTGCATTTGCAATATTTTTTCCTCAGGGTCTCGTGTTCGCCAGGAAGACTCCCCTCCCCGCATCGTGGAGCACCCCTCTGACCTGATTGTGTCCAAAGGGGAACCGGCCACTCTCAACTGTAAAGCAGAGGGCCGGCCAACCCCCACGGTGGAATGGTACAAAGACGGGGAGCGCGTGGAGACGGACCGCGACAACCCCCGTTCTCACCGCATGCTGCTGCCCAGCGGGTCCCTCTTCTTTCTGCGCATCGTGCACGGACGCCGCAGCAAGCCCGACGACGGCAGCTACGTGTGCGTGGCCCGAAACTATCTGGGAGATGCTGTAAGCCGGAATGCATCGCTGGAAGTGGCATGTAAGTCAGATCTCTCAGTCGGGCCCTGTGGGCAGAAAGGTTTGTGTCCAGCATGGGGAAGTAGGGGTTGGTAATCTGGCCAAAAATGTGTCGCCAGGGAATCAAAAAAAGGTAGAGTTCAGGTTAAATCAAGCATGAAATGTCTGGACTGTTCTGCTAAGGATGGAATAAAAGATGTCATCTGTCATAATAGGAGCAATATCACCTACCCACTGAACCTCCGAGCATGTGCTTGTGGATGCTAAACCATGTGCATAGCATGTGTGAATACATTTTCAGATAGCTAGTAGGACCTGTTTGGCTGACCTGTTTGTGTAATGTAGGGGCAGAGTGTTGCATGGTGCTGCAGGGAGGGGGAGAGTAAGGGGGCAGGAATTTTAACCCGTCTACCTACTTTCCACTGTTTGGATTTGGAAAGACACAACATTCTCCCAGCCAGCTTTCTCCCCGTGTGGGAGAGAAGCGCTCTGGGCTATTCGCATTTCCATTATGTGCTAAACTGAGCTGATTTCTTGCCATGAACAAGCTGCACACGCTCAGACGCACACATTGATATACATGCCTGCGCGCACACTCACACTGTCTCTCCATCGTCATGTTTGGAAAATATTGGGAACTCCATGAAAAGACTCTACTCTCTAGTTGGATTTGAAATGGACCCAGTGACACGTTTCTATGGCTACCATAGGATGTAAACGGAGACCTGCCAAGCTGGTTCCTGCAATGGAATCCGTGTGGCTTTAAAGTGGAAACTGTAGAACGGGACGTTGCAAAAATAAGATAAAGCAGAAATAAAAGAACCCTCCTAATAGGCACTCAGTGGAAACATTACCAGAGATCTTTGTGAGTATTTGGGCACCACATCCTCTTTTTGCCTTAGTGCCTTTTCCACATTAGACACTTGCATCTCTGTTGTCTCCTTTCATTGGTGCTGTTTGCTCATCTTTCTCGAATCAATACTGCTGAACAAATAGCAATGCTGAAGAAGGAGCATTTTTAATGCAATCAAATCCTCCCTGAAATAAGCGCACAAGTGTGTGTGTGTGTGTGTGTGTGTGTGTGTGTGTGTGTGTGTGTGTGTGTGTGTGTGTGTCTGTCTGTGTGCTGCGTAAATGGATTTGTGTTAACAACCATGGAAATTGTAGCGAATATCAGTTATTGAATATAAAAGAAGCATTCTTTGGGCAAATGAACTGTCTTTGGGCCCTTTGTCGTTTAAGCCTTTAGTAGTAATGTGATGCATTTTACCTGTGGCTGTTATGAACTCGCCTCAGGGATCAGTGTGTGCACGCTGCAGCACACATGATTTCAGTTTTAAAACTGCTTTCTGCTTTTTCGTGCATTAAAAATAAACAGTAATAACACAAACTAGCAGCCTGAGCAGCCCGCAGTCGTGTTGTTGTAATTTAGAATATCATGGCTACGGGGACGTATAATCGCACGATCCCTTCAGGAGCAGCAGGATGCTGCCAGTGCCGCCGAAGCCAGTGTTGTCATGCGGTGCTGCGGGTGTGAGCGGGCGGGGAGATAAAGTGCTGTGGGGATGCTCTGACACCAAGTCTGGCTCAAAACGGCCCATTTCCTGAGAGTCCACACACACACTAATTTATTGCTAATGAGCTGTAGCATTGTATCTCAATCAGCGGCTTTGAGTACACAGTCAACTGCAGGGGAGCTGCTTCCTTGGGTGCAACCTCGATGTTGGTGGCTCATCATGCATTTTATGAGCTTCGGTCAGAATGTAATTTGAAGGGACAGTCTATAGATTCCATATGATGCACAAGACATTAGGGCTGTAACAGTAGCTAACCTTCCTTTATGCAGATGTTCTAATGAAACCTTTTCCATCTTGTTGACGATGTCCTCCTGAATGTCGTTAGGAATCATTTTGTTGGAGAATAAATAGCTAGTCACTAGCCACACATCCAAATGGAGGACGCCAGGGAGACAAAAAAGTAACCCCGGAGCAGTATGAGAACATGTGCTGTTGTTATTTGACGGACCTTCGCTGGGCACAAAACTGCAGGATTTTCTCTCGTATTGAAATTCTATTTCCTGCTCAGACTTGTCGGATGCATATTTGACACGAGCGATAACATCAGCCATTTTGCAGCGAAATGAGGCCATGTCTGCTTATTATTAGAAGGTCCTGTGTCTTGGTTGGATAAACCAGACTGTTTCTCATACTGCCACAACAGTAAGAGAAACAGTCCCCCACCACCTTACACGCATGCAATTTTAATACCGCCTGCTGTTAATGTGTACAATCACAGGAGGCCAACAACCGCGTCCGTCGTCATTGGTATATTTATCCAGGGACGGCAGCTGCGCGGACAAACAACTGTGCTACCTCCAGGCCACCAGTGGACTGGCACTAATCATCAGAGTGAGTGGCTGTTGATGGAATTAGAGCAGCTCCCCCGACCTATTAAGAAAGGACAGAAAGACGTAAACAGTGATGTGTTGAAGGGTGGCGTGGGCGGATTGAGGAGTGTTCATTAGTGCGAGACCCAAGAGCGAGCTGTTTGACTCCTCTAAGTGAATTAGACATATAGTCACTCAGCCAGACAACCATCAGTTTAATCCTCCGGAACCCTTGATAATTCAGTAATATGTTGTAGTGCACAGTGGTAATTGCATCTAAAGGTCCAAGGCAACAATTCCTCCAGTGTAATACTTGTGATAGGATTTTGTCAAGTTTGTCAACAGAAATATGGGGTCTCTTTAATAAAATAGACTAAAGACGGCATCAGTAGTGATAAAAAAAGGTTATTAGTCAGTTTACCAGATGCTGTAGGTGACACATCTAGATAGGCGACATGAATTTCATATTTTCATACTTGCTCCTGTAGGTTTGGTTGATTGATGTTAGTCTGGTGCATCTCAATGTTACCAAGTTCAGCACAAATGAATTAACCACTCAATCTGACCCCAAATCTCACAGTAATCTCATTTCAAATGAAAATAAAATCATCTTTGCTGACCTTTGGCCTTCCTCGCTGATATCCACCCATCCATCTTCTGCTAATTTTCCCTTAGTGGGTACATGGGAGCCTAAACCAGCTGCTTTCAGACAAAGGCAGGGTAGAACCTGGACAATTCTCCGGATAAATGCAGCCAGGGTCTTCTGGTCTCATCCTGTTTTCCTACAGAATGAACCTTATAGCAGAGCAGATTCCCTCAGAGTCCTTCTATAGGCTGCAAACAAGGCAAAACAGGAAAATAAGCAAAGGAACCAGGAGCTGTGAACCAGAGTGTCCAGCAGCACAAACTGGGACGATTATTGACTGACAGTGCAGCAAAAGAGAGGTGATGTTTTCGTACGGCTGCTCCCTGTTGCACTGTTTGTAGTTCGCCTCTTGTTGGGACCATCGAGCGGCAACATCGTACAGAGGGGACGGCTTGTGCCACCTGAGGCTCAGGCTAGATGTTGCAAACTAGAGCTTTAACCTTTTTTTCTCCACAAACATATTTCTGTCCGCTGATTCAAAAGCTCTGTCTGAGATTTTTGGTTGCGGCAGCAGGAAGGAGGGCCGTGGTCAGCCACGGATAATTGCGGGTATTGTTAACTCTAATAGTGGGTTTGTGAGAATCTGCTACGCCATTTTCACCGAGGTTCAGTGGGCTTTCCTGTTGGGAGTAACTCTTTGGTGTTTGTGGAAAGTGGCAAGTTGCCATTAATCATTGCACCCATTTACAACATCCAAAGCGAGCGGCTGCCAGCTCTGTGTGTTCCTAGGCAGATTGTCAATGTTTTCTGTGAGTAGATAGGTTGGCCACATTGCACCATCTGTTGCCAGTCCAACCCCCCCAGTCTGCTTATCCCCTGTTTGCTTTCCTCTGCCTTGCTCCCGTTACACTGGTACTGGGTTCTGGGTTTTGCCAGCCCAGCTGATCACAATAAGTCCTTACCGGCCACTGTACCGGCCAGCAAAACTCCGTTTCTGGACTCTCGGTCCAACTTTTTTAGTGAGACATCCTGCTGGATCCTTTAAAGTCTAGGATGTCTGATTTAATAAAAGTAAAAGCCACTCGAATCAGTGAAGTTTTAGTATTCACATACACATTAAACATGCTTTTACCTGAGTCATTACAGATGGAAATTTGTAAGTGGATGAATATGATCATTTCCTGTGCTCTCATTGATTGGATTTGTGGTAAAGGAGCTATTATTCAAAGGCAGGCATGACTAAGAAGTGTAAAACTGTCAATATACCTGCAGTACAAGAGCATAATTCTTTAAAAGCTCTCGGGGGTGGTGGAAAATATGAGGCCGTCGCTGCCATTTCCTTCTCTACTGCAGCCTCACATCAAGGCAGGTTCCTGCCGCGGGTCCATCTTACTGTGTTCAGACAACACGATTGTACGACTACTTGTAAACCAGCAGGCTGCACACAACTGGCAACATTTAAACATTCCAAACCAAAAGCAGTAACTGGAATGCGTCTGAACTTTAGCCCAAGGTTCAAGCTCCCTGCTAAAGTTAGCTTCAGCTTGATGTTTGCTCTTCGCATCGTATCACGTTGGGTTCACTTAATCAGATCCAGTCGCTCCGGGTGGCCAGTAATAAGCACCAAGAGCACTTCTCTCTGCTTCTCTTGCTGACATTGCTGCTGAAAAACGCTAACTGAGCTCTTACGACTGAGCAGCAGAGAAAAAGAAGAAGCTTCATTACCCTGGAGCGTTTATCAGCTCAGAGTTGAACTTTTTCCAACTGGGATCAGAGTCCAAACCAAACACATAATAAACATCACAAAAATACACCTGCTGCGCCCTGCTTTCAATGTTTCCAACTCATGAAGATGTGTCTTAGACGAGCGGAATAATAATGATAGGCGAGAGCTGTGAACTTTTCCTCGCATGTGTTTTCAAGTTCCACTGCCTCATTTACAACTCTTTGTGATGATGAGAACCTATTAAGCGGCTGCAGTACAACAGTATCTTTTGCATTTATAATCCCATAATTTATGTTTCAGCTGTATTAAACAATACTTAATAAGTACATAAATGTATTTTAGCAAACATGGCCCTCAGGGTCAATGTAGTTTGAGTTAGTTTTAATTGGAAAATTAAATATTAGCTATTTCATGATGATTTGGAAGCAGGAGATTTACTTTTAGTGCAAATAGAGGTGTCCAACCAGGCAAGTGGAACTAATGAATGCATATTTTTTTGGCTGTAGACAGTGAGATAAGGGGCTAGCATCTGGTGCTAACTGGACCATGCTCACTCCTCGGAGGTCTGTGTATTAGGAGGTACGGTAAGTTAGCTACGGGCTAGCATCTGGTGTTAATTGGACCATGCAAACACCTTTAAGAGCCTTGGTGCACTTTCTTACAGTTGGTTGGAAGAAACATATGCCCGCTGCTAACTGGATTTACTCCGTTGAAGCTTCCTAATTCTTTAAAGAAACAGCTCTGTGTGTCTGTATACGTTTAAGATTTTAGCCAGTTTGCGTCATCATTTGATGTTGAGACGAAGCATGTTATATAAAGACATATTGTCTTGCTAATATAATCCTCCTGTTGTATGTAAATAACAAACACGTCTCAGTGTGAGCCAGGATAGCACCTTCCATATGGCCGCTGAGTGTCTGTTACACCCTGCTAAACTCTCTGAGCCCTTCTTTTGAAAGAGAATATCTGACATCAATATAAATGAGCAGCCATGTAATAGGCAGCTTGACTTTAATTTGAATCTGACTTTTAAATTGTCTCCTTGTGGCACTTCCACTTCTCATACATCTCTTTAATGACTCCACCTCACATGCCTATCAGATTTGAATTTCTGTCTTATACCAACAGCCAGCTGCGTTAGGGCGCATTACTAATTTTGTGTTAAAATTTTACGGCCGGCGATATTTGTTATCACTCATTTGTTTATCACAGAATCAATGTTAATATTGAAACATTCTATTGACGCTTTAATTACCTTTGATTATATTGTATAATTTAGCAGAGTGTCCTTATGTAAGTATTTATTTCATCAGATGTTTTAATAAATTGATCATCATCCATGAATAACCTGTCTCAGGGGCTTATTAGTGAAGTCCAGCTGTACATGTTCATATTGTAAGGTTAAACAAAGCCCAGTCCAGTCTAATGACAGCTCCAGTCGTCACTGTTCCTTCATTAGTTTAAGGGCCTGGTCTTTAAGAAGGTGAGACTCGTAAAGGTCTCTTTGGGTCAAGCTGCCCCCCCCATGCACCTGTCACACAAGCCTTGACGGAGGAGCCCCTTCATGAATAAACCAAATATCCCTGTCTGCCCGAGGTGTTGTGCCACAGAAATGAAAATCCTCCAGCACATCAGTGTGGACGCCAGCATCTGCCAGTTTCTCCATCACTATCTGACATTGTTCGCCCCCCGCGACTCAAAAAAGAAAAAAAAAACTAGCAAATATGTTTACTGTCAAGGTGGCCTCAGGTTTGGTTTTTTCAGGGTGCTACAAATGACTCCCGATAATTCTTTTTAATGTTTCGATACCTGATATATTGACACTCACCCATGCACGCAGAACCCTTTAATCATGTTATTTTTTGTGTGCATGTTTGCTGGATGACGCGGCAAGGCTCATACCCCGGCGTCCGGTGTGATGGATCATGAAATGATTCATTGCACGCTGCACCCTACCTTTCAAGGTAATGTATTGTGCTGCCACACACAATGCAACGCTGGCTATAATTTAATGCAGTCGTGTTTCGACGTTTGAATCTAAAATATGGCCGCACGGCTCCTTTTAAATGAGATGGTGCTGGCTTAAGCTACTCCATTAGCGGTCCTTGAATGCAGCATTCACACTCTTATGACTTATTTCTGCTGGCGTGCATATGGAACCTGCAGCTGGCTGTGGGATTTCTCTTCTTAGTGCGTCATAACTGCTATAGGATGTCTGGCAGCGATATTTGAAAACAAATTAAAGAAAAAAATACACGAGGAAGATTCAAATTGCTGCTTTTGAATGTGTTCTGAGCTTATGTGCATGTGTGGGTCAGTGTGCAAGCATGAGTGACTGCCTGTACTTGCTTGTGCATTTGGGTGTGACAAAGTGAAGTCATGTGTCTTGCAGGGAAATGCTAATAGTTTATAATTGTTGCCGTGCACTGTGCAATTTCTGCATGCACGGGCCAAATAAGCGCCTTTGGAAATATTAGTTGGTAAAACAACCAATGGGAACGTCGGAGGGCTTTGGGTGTTTCGCAGTTCAGTAATAAAGTTGTTACTTTTCTGGTATATTAAGCTGGGAATAAAGCTCAACTTGTGTTTCAATAAAGCTTGTATTTTCACTCCCTTCTGAGGTCTCCTGTCTGGCTGGGGTGATGAGAGTAAAGAACATCATCAGCCAGCCGCAGGGGCTCGGTTTATTATTTATGTGTTCTGCCCAACATTCCACCAATCTAGGCCAAAGCCCTGTTCTAGCAGCTAAGTGTCAAATTCCAGACTTCCGTTTGGCCATTCATTCACCTCCATCACACCAGTTTGTCCTGAAAACAACTCTCTCCTCCGTGATTCATGAAGAGTGATGAGTGCCAGTGCAGCAGTGAACCCACCTCCAGTGTTCCCAGTACACACCTGAGTGGGTAAAAAACCAAAGTGAATATCCGGGAGGCTGATTAATTCATGAAATACACCGAACGAAGTGTCTTTCTTTTATCCGATCTCCAGAGACCGCACTCTGCAGCACCTGTTTCCTTGTGCTTTTTGCCCAGGTTACACGGATTCATAAATAAAAGCTCTAAATGGGACAGAGTGAGCTTCCCTTTCTGATCTGCCACAAATCCATAAAATGCTGCGTTCCAATATGTCCACCGTCTTTTTCTAGCATCATAGAGGAGCATCAAAGATGAGTGCCTCCTCTCTGGAATATGCCTGCAAGGCAATTGTTGGTGTTCTAAAAGGCAAAGCATGACCTGGATGTTAGATTTGGACTGATTGACCCATACTTCAAGAATCCTTTTAAGAATCACAGCATTAACAGACTTTTGCTATAATGCTTCCCTCCATCTCCTGTTACTCACCTCTTTTCCCAATTAGTCTTGCTCACGTGCACTCTAAGCAGGCCACCAGTTGGAGAATAGGTTAATTGGAGACTCTAAATTGGCCTGTGAATGTAAGTGTGAATGGTTGTTTGATTCCATATGTTAGCCCTGCCATTAGCTGGTGACTTGTCCTGGGTCTACCCCCACCTCTTGCCCGCATGCTGTGGGAATAGGCTCCAGCCACCCACCAACCCCCACTGTTAAGGAGAAATCAGATGGATGGAATGTAAAAAAGTGCACAGGGGACCCAGCCAATCCATCAGGCTGCCGATTTAATACAGAGTAACATTTAGAAGAACGCAAAACCAGGGAGACCCCTTTGACTGACTGGGTTACTGGAGATATATTTCGGGCAGCATTGTGATGGTGACTGGAGCTTCTCTGAAATGGAACACCATTTTCTTGCCTGGCATTCTGTCTTAATCTGGCCTTCCTCCCTTTATGGTAAAACTTGGTAAAACCCTATTAATGTCCCTTTTCTTTATAAGGATCTGCTGCCTGCACACGAATAGCACTGGCCCCCATTTGCTTAATGTCAACGTGCCTCTTAAGTCACTGATGCTTGTGAAACCCTTATCTGTATTAAATGTGATCCGCATCCCGCGGAGCTGCAAAGGCTTAACGTCGCACCTAACCACACTTTACTAAGGCACAATAAAGCATGACACGCCACGCAGTCGCAGCTGTGGGAGCAAAAGTTTCACTTTCACTGTATAAGAGGCTCCTTGGCCTCATCCCGCTTCTCCTCTGAGTCTTCTGAAACGGCCTGCTGGTGAAGAGCTGCAACTCTTTCCTTCTTACTTCCGCTCAATCGTCCTTGTGGAAAGGCACGGGTAGACAACGGAGGATCAGAAGTTGCACTGATCTGAGGTCAAATCATTCAAGATGGACACACGTGATATCCACTTGATTACGCAGGAGCTGAAACTGTGAGGAGCGTTTGTATGTGCAAGTGCTTGTTGTCCTGAGGAGCAGGCGCTGCTCTGTAGGTAGTGGGTTAGTTCAGTCTCATGCTCCACTAGTTAATGTGCACTAGTCCATTGCTGCAGATGTTGTCTGCGTGGGGACTGCGACTGAGTAGTGACCAACGGAGCTCAGGATGGGGAGGGATGGACAGTGTGTTCCAGAACAGATGTTACCAGCTTCTGTGTGTTTGTCGTTGGGGGCTTTAATCTGGTCAGTGAAGGGAATTAGAGTATGTAGAAAGACAGAGCTCAGGGATGACGTGCGCACGCCGTCCCCCGGCTGTCTACAACTTTCTAAGGGGGGGCAAAACACCCCATCAACCACAGTTCAGGTGGAACTGAAGATGCAAAGGAGGACGCCTTGTGAACATTCACTCCTTTCCTTCCATACGTGTCGACACCCCAACAAAATGGCACCCGCTTGATAATTGGCCCAGAATTAGGGCGCGTGGTGTATTGTGGAACCTGTGGAGATTATGCATAATGCTTGAATCTGTGGAGATTATGTAGCACGGGGATATTATGCCTCCACTTCCTCTGATTGCCTCGCTATTATTTCCTCTCTTCTGTGGTGACCACCCCGCTCATTTCACCATTTTCCCACCTCCCCAATATTGCACTTCATTCTCTTTTCACTTTCCACTCAATTCCCATCTGTTGTTCTGCTCCCGTTGCCCCTCTCGTCTTCTCTCTCCTCTTCACCACCACCCCCCTCTACCCACCCCCCTCCCCTTCCCTCCTCTGAGCCTCTGGCTGTCTCCCCACAAGTGATGTTCTCCTGGCCAGATGATGCATGCAGATCTCTTGTGTCTTCTTGACGCTAACTCACGTCGACATTTGCACGGCATTGTGGGATTACGCTCTCGGTCATATTTCATGTAATGATGAAAATGATGATGCTGATGAGAATTCGGGAGAGGCGGGGAGTCCGTGGGTGGGGGTGGGGTACTATTTTCTGCCCTTGTCTTTGCTTCAATATCAATCAGTGCAGTGAGTTACGATGGTGTAATTGGGGGTTTTGCAGAAATGGTAACAAGGATGAGGGGTGTTTACGGATGTGTTTACATCCAGAATTGTCCTCCGTGTTCCACCTTTTTTGTTTCACTGTACAGGTTGGTAGGTTCTCAACTCTATGCCGAAGTATTGTTTGGGATGCTTATTTTGAAGGCAACTGGACTTCCTAAAGGTTTTGAACGCCTAAATAATAGAGCCCACCCACCCTCCGGTCGGCTCTGGCCCATTCCACAACTGTAATTGCATTAACAGGACACACTTGAGGAGTACTTAGGCAAGAGTTACGGGAAAGCCTCGAATCTTATATAAACCTGGCTAGATTATCATGTACTGCCTCAGGTACACAAATATAGGGAGTGACAGCAGCAAGGGGTTCTTTTTCGCAGTTCTGCAGGCCCGCATCGTCTGTTTGTATCCGCTGCTCCTTTTGGCCACGTGGCACACAACCGCGTTTAAACCAAACAGCAGGAAGCGACAATCATTTTCTGCCTTTTCTTCACAAGCGCGCTAACAAGGCGAAATGTGTTCCAGGCAAAACCAGTGAGAGGAAGCAACGGAGTGGATAAACACATTCAGGGGAAGAGAGAAGGGTGTGATTATTATAATAACTCCGGAGAAAGACAGGATGAGTGGAGGTCATGGCAGACCTCTTTTTTTTTTCTTTTTTTGCCCTCCAACAGGGGGGGTGCGCTGCTGTAATTGTGTGTTTCTGGGAGAGGGCTGGTGAAGAAAACGAGAGAGGTGCTATTCGCATTTCAGGGAGCCGGTGGTATGCAAAGCTGTGTCACTGGATATAGCATCTGCGGAAGAAAGACTTTTTCCTTTTTTTCACAGTCTTCGCTACACCCTAATTAATCTGCTTAAAGCTGCTACGCCTGTCTCCAGCAGTCTTACACATCTGAAAAGGCAGACAGCTCTGAATCCAACCAGGATTTTCTCCATGGATGCCAGTAAGGAAAAAAAAAAATCAGTCCAGCCCTGCAACTGACAGCTCTCTGTCACCGGGTTTAAAAGTGAAGCTAAAGGGAAAGCAAGCGCACACCTCGTCATCTCTCCTGATGGCTGTTGGGCAGAGAGGCAGTTACTGGCGGTTATGGAACGACTGTAACCATCACTTTGTGTCTCCGCTGCCCACCAGACAACAGCCACTTCCTTTTCCACACAAATGGAGCAGTTTATGGCATGTTTGCTCCTTTAAGCCTCTCCGCGGGCTCAGCCCTCCATCCGGTCTTCACTGGGAGCCGGGTGACATTTGTTCTCTGTCCTCCCCACTCAGCATATCGGCTTTAATACAGTAACTCTACAACACAGACTCAAGTGTGTTTTTCTGACCTATTATATGACACCATGTTGATGTTGGGATGGATTTTCAGTGAATAATAAAGCCAAGAGAGTTGGCCTGCATTAGAGACGGCGGTCAGATGACCTACCTCCCAGAACCTTCAGGTCAGGGAGCGAGCGGGGACTAATCATATGTTCAGAAGGAGGCAGAATTATCTCATAACTTGGGATTTACTATAATTTCACTTTAACTGACTTCAGCTTTACGTGTGCCTTGTAGCTGGAACCTTATAATAACCTATGAAAAAGGTCAGACGTTTAATTAAACATGAGTAAATGTGTAATTACAGCATGAGTATGCCAAATTAAAAGAAGTTGCGTGATTACATTAGATGCTGTGTTTTGTCTGTGTGGGGATTTGGGCTGTAATTTGGGCTCTTGGCGCATCCACAAAGACAGTCAAGTGAGAGAAATACGGTCATGGTCTGGTAATCAAACCTGATCTCTCACTGTAGCAACACCATTATGATAATACCACTTGACCTGCCCGCTCTGTTGAAATTGAGCATCTCTTTCCACCGTTTCCAGCTGAGCTCAAGCATTTATAGTCATCCTTATTATAGTCAGGAGGTCTGCTTGAACTTGCTTAGCAAATGTTAGAGTCCTGCACTTAAGGGCTTTTTTTTTTTGGTACTTTTATGAGATGAAGAGCACAATTTATCATCCATATATAAGGACAGTTTTGCATGTCATTATGGAGGGAACACAGCCCAATCCTTTTGAGCTTTTAGCATAATTAATTTGGATTTTAAGGTATGTCACTTGTTGAGTGGAAAATGGATGAGAAGATTAGCAAAAAGACCCCATTTGTTTAATATGCCGGACCAAAAATCGCAGTTGGTGTGGATTTACGTGACGTGTTTGGTAAACTGCTGATCTCAAGGCTGAAGGGGATCTTTAAGAAGTGGATTTTTACCAAACATCATTCAGACAGATGAACGCGTGGCTACTTTAGGGCTACTCTATTTTTCTGCTCCTTCCTTCTGAAATCTACCCCTCATCCATTAAGCATCATTGGAGATCTACTGCAAGGCAGAATATTTTAGTAGACACAACCTAATCAAGATAATCGGGGGGGTTAGAGTGGAGTAAACATTTCATATTGGTTTGATATGAAGCCACCGACCAGATTGAGCAATTACACTGCTTTCATTAGGCATCACAACTGCTCCCATGTGGAATCTTTGAATAAACAACACATCATAAAACATCCATCCAACAAATACTTTTGTGTCCCACAGCAATTTTATTCAACTCTCAAACATCATCAAACACATTACTTAAAGGATTAGGTCCAAACCTTTCCAGTTTGTGTTCTTTCCGCTGTAGTTTTGCAGAGATGAATATTCCAAACTGGGCGATTCATTCAGTTTTCTAAAACTTTCCAAATTGATGGACTAATGAGGGGAATCGCATTTAGTAGAAGCTCATATAATTGCTGATTTGTGAGTAATTAGATTCGTTTGAAGCCTGAACTAAAACCAGCAATAAACTTTCTGAAACGTCTCATAACGTAATTAAAAATGTTCTGTTTCACGGATACAAATGAACCGTGACTTTTCGCTCTGTTCTATTTTAATTTACCACCTACTGGTGAGTCCACCAGACCACAGCATAATAGAATTTGATCAGGAGATCATCAGGAGATCTGTGGTGAGCCACTGATCTGCCTGCTGCCCTTCAACAGAAAGAGTTTTTGATCATTTTCCCCAGCGGTGTTCATGTTGGGCTTGAATAAATATGACGCCATGTCATACAGACCCAGTTTTATAGATGTATGAGGTACAGGTGTGTGAGACATGTCCTGTTTCATAGACTTACAATAAATAGGCATCCATGTTAAGGTTAAAAAAAACAGAGTTTAAGATGTAGCTAAAAACCCAATCAATTCAGCCTAGAAAACACTGGCTCTGTTTGGTAAATGTCGACTTTAATCCGTGTAATATAATGGTTTCCCTCAGTACGAGATTTTATCTTTCTCTTCAGACATGACCAGAGTAGCAATTTGCACCTCCAGACGCTCTCATTCTTCCCTCCACGGAGAGCAAAGATAATGCACAGGCTCTTATTTTCATCAAAAAAATTAATGGAATACGTAAAACATTCATGGTTAATGAATGTGACTCGGAATGTCAGGGAAGCAGGCGTGATCGGCACAGCTGCATGCAACTGGAGGACTTTATTCACACGGAGTCCCTTTTTCACTCTTTCCAGTCTTTCCAGTCTCTTAAAATTGTATCATTTAATATTCCCAGTCTTGACAACATCTGTTTTACGATTGGAGTTTGCTTCTCTGGGAAGCACATGTTCCGCAGCTCATAGATATCTAGTCCAGGTCTAAAAATACCTTCATTTATAATTTTACTTGGACGGTTATATTTATCCAAATTACGTCTTGACAAAATTGGTTTAACTTGTGAATTTGCATGCCTGAATTCATTAGCCTAGCATGGAGACGAGGAGGTTATTAAAATAATTTATGTCACTGACCTGATTTTACTAGCACTTTTCAAGGCTTTGCAAGTTCAGACCAGCCACAGTTTGTAAGATTAAAGCACGTTATCAAAGTGCTGCCTCGAACCCAGACAAGGCTATCTCTTCTATTTTAATGCCCAGTTTAAAGAACAGGGTGAGGAGGTTTTCCTCTAAGCATACTCTCCCTCAGGCGAGTGTCATTCTTCCTGACTTCCTTGCTTTAAAACTCACTGTTAAATGTTAGCATTGTTGCAGTTGTGGTGCTGCTGGTAGGCGATGAGTTCTGTTCCGCTCCTCTAAGTCAGTAATCTGTTTTTTTTATTATTATTGTAATTTTCTTTTATGGATACAAGTCCATTTCTTTGATTTATGTCTCTAATTATTCATAGCTCCTGCCATGTATTTACCCTTTAATAGCGGTGGTTTAATTCAGAGGAGGCACTGTTTAAAAAAACACTATTTTTAAAAGAAAACATTTTTTTAATTTAAGTGAAGTCCAAATGATCTACTTCTTGAATGCCATTTAAATCCCCAGACTTTCAATTATGGTCTGATTATAAAATCCATCTATTTTTTTTTTAGTTAGCATAAAATCGCTGAGTGCATACATATATACATAACTGAGAAATATACGCACATTCACAGAGAAAAGCCCATGATGAAAACAATTCTGCAACCACTCTTCTCTTTCCTTTGTTAGCATAATTAATCCCTGATTGGCGTTAATTGCTTGTGTGAAGTCGAACTGAGAGAAAAAAAATCCCTATATGGACGAGGCTGTGCATGTATGTCCATGTTTATCAGGCTTTAATGCAGTTTCCCTGCCAAATGAACACAATATTTGATTGCAAAGCCTCTAATTGCCTCTTCTTCATCTCGCTTACGTTTCCTTTCCAGCCCCTCATTACCAGGTGCATGTTGTGTTGCTATCTGGGGTTTTGATTCTGACAAAATGGCACTTATACTATAGATGCTAAATCATGAATACCCCATACGCCAATCTGGTGGCCACTGCTATTCTCTGGTCTGGATTCAATCAGATTACCAGCAGCTGTTCATCTGACTTAATAAACTGCAAGCTAATAATTAGAATGTATCTATAAAATCTGCACCCTATAGCATCACAGTTAGCAACCCCTAATTAATCAGAATGCAGTCTAGAATAAACAGGAGAAACTAATACTAATAATAACCGTGCATGAATTACATTTTTCGTGCGGCGTTCTCTCTAGTGGTGCGTTCACTGTGTACGCAGTGTGTTCGCACCTCCTAGCTTAGCTTCCGTTTTCCACATCACTCTGCTCTTTCCTTGTGTTTGTTCCTCATGATGCAAGGACGCCGACAGAGCTGGGGGGGCTGCAGCGGTGCAAGTATTTGAAGGAATGCCATTTCAATTTCATGTTGGAAGTTGAACGAGCTGTTTCAGCGAGTGGCATTTTCGGCCGCGTGTTTATCCCTGTGTGTTGTGAGGCGTGTGCGCGCGCGTGAAGTAGCTGCCACGGAGTCCTTATCACCACCTCACACACCTGCTTCCCTCCAAGACTGAACACACCCCCTCAACCCACCCACCGAACTTCTCATGTCTCATGTCTCACCATCAAAGGCAGATCCAGCCCCAGTTGTTGATTCCTTTTTCCCTGCATGGGTTCCTCGCCCTCTGTTGAGCTGGTCTGGCTCGGGTTCAACAGCCCGCCACTCTCCCCTTGTATCAGTCTGCGATTCCAAAGTGAGAAAATCTTGCAGGAAACATGCGATTCCCAAAGCAGGGACAATTACGCAGCTCAGAAAAGACTCCCGAGTGTCAGAATGGACTGACAGTTATTTCCCCGTAATGGTTCAAATCACATTTGTGCAATAAGAAAGATCTTCCAGCCTCTCACCCGTGAAATTCTGTTGGATTTCCTGGCCTAAAAACATTTAGCTTTTAGCATTTAGCTTCACTGTAGCATAGCCTATAAATATCAAACCACCTTTTTCATAAAGAAAAAGCCAATTAGAAATCAGCCAAAATCATCTGGCGAATATTCTTAAATGCGATGGTAGTGCCAGCTAATCTTTGACATTTGAATGATTTCGATACGACCAAAGCCGCCGCTGGCTTTCTGTGCCAAACTAGAGATCGATGCAGAGATCAAGGTTTAAAGAAAAGGCATATGACTCACTGAAATAAATCCAGCAGACTGCACCCAGGCTGGTTCCTAATATTTTCCCTCTGCACCTGCCAAGCTGCTTTGTGGATACAGCTTTTAGCTGCAATGCCTGGAAGCGATGCAAATTCCTCACAGTTGTGTTACAAGGCAACAAATGAATGCTGCATAAATCTGGTTTTTACACATCTTCGTGTTGCACTGCAGACCTTAACAGCATCTCGGTGTCCTCCTGCGTCCCTTTAACGTACACGCAGAGTGGATTTAAAAGTCAGTTCCCATCCTTCGCCCCCCCTTTCATTCTCCCTCTTATGTTTCTGCATGCATCGTCATAAAAGTAGTGAAGTGTGCACATTTTTAATTAACGCTGACAAGAAAAGGGGGAAAAAATGTCTTTGGGTTTCTAATTAACATTGAAGTTTAAGTATAGTGAAAAAAACAAAGCGTGCTTTTAGGGGCATTTTCCTGGTGTCTCATCAAAAATCAAGGGCTCGATTAGGACGCGGTAACTTCTGATTGGTGTGACGATAAAACTGTGGCGTGTTGCGCTTCTGTGTCGGCTTGGATCATTTAGGTACATTTTTCAGCGATTAGAATTAGGCACATTTCATTTGTGACAGCAACTTAAACATGGCGTTACAAGTTCCCTGACGGCACCAATGTGTGGGCCGATTGTGTCCCTTTGACTGCCTGAGAGAGAGAGAGCGAGCAAGAGAGAGAGAAAGGAGGGGGAGAGAGGAGGGGGAGAGCATAGCAGCATTAATAACTGTAAGTGGATAATGCTCTAGCTTGAATTCCGATCAAGGATTAATAAAAGCATGATTCAGTCAGCCAGTGGCGGCAGGAGGTACTCTGTGTGTCTTTACGGGAATAACTACATTACCGCTGGTGTGTCCGTCTGACCTTTAGCCTTACATAGACAAATGTTCGCGTGCTAAACATACATTTTTGTTGGCCCTCTGGTCACAGAGCGGTCGGTTAAAATGAACAGGGGGACACTGAGAGTCAATGTTAATGCAATCAGCGGGGGGAAAGTATTTTTCTGGTCACGCACCTGTCCACTTTCTGGGACGCAAACATTTGTACAGCCTTCGCTCTTGGTTCTGGGCCCGTGCCAGCGCCGCGGCAGATAACTGAAATGTAATAGCTTGTTCTAATGTCGACACGTTGGCTTTGTGCTTCAGACTCCTGATGGAACGTCTCTGCGACGCTGTTGCACGCCGTGTCCAATCAACCACTCTGCTGAGCTGCATGCGTAATTTCCACTCGAGTATGAACGCAGCTCAACGGAGTTAATTGGAGCGTTGCAAGGATTCTATACGGGAATGCCTTCAAGAGCGGTGGCTTCTGATTCAAACGGACCGCTGGGTCCCGCAACAATGAAAAACACGACACGGCACAGCACGAAGAACGCAGACGTTAAACTGGAAAGCAATGTCACATTAAGGTACTTAATAATTATTAATGCAGTACATTATGTAATGTTAAGTTTCCACTAGGACAAAACAGGGAACGCGTATGCTGTGCTGTGCTAAGAGTCCATTAACCATGATATCTGTTCCCTGCCATTAGCTCCGAACGCTCCGAGGGCAAACTCGAGTCCGACATCTAATCCTCTTACCTGGAAGAGGACTAATGCGCACCGAGGTCCATTTGAAAAAAGGCATCAATTTCTTATGTGCGTGGGACCGATGCTGAGGCATCAATGAAGAGAACCCCATTATTGTCGCCTCCCCAATCTCTTATCGCTCCCCCATCTCTGCTCCTGCCCCCCCTTCACTCCCTCCACCCAACAGATGGACTCCCTCTAACAGAGCTTTGACACCAGATGTGCAGTTCCAGTGTCGAGTCAGGGACCAGCTGGGCTGAGTGTGCCAGTGGTTCTGTTAATGAAAATGGCTGTTCTCTTTCTCTTTGTGTGTGTGTGCGCGTGTGTGTGTGTGTGGGGGGGGGGGGGGGGTCACTGGCATGTGACAGTTGGGGAAGTCTGTGTGGGTGAGGATTTTCAGGAGTGAGCCGCAGCGAGTTCTACTCAGCCGTGCAAACCCACCACGGTTGAAACTATACGACCACCCATCCAGAATAACACCCCCCACCCCTGTCTACACTCTATCCCCCCACATCTTTCTATCGTGCAGTGCTTTTTTCTTTTCATCTGCGATGCTGCTTCCAGCCGCCCCCCCTCCGTCCTCATACATAATTATTCATTCTCTCCTCTAACCGGTTTTGCAGCGCAGGGATCGCCCGCGTTATTACTAATTCATACACGCTCCTCAAACAAAAATGCACCAGAACAAACAGGCTCGGGTGGAATTTATACAACTGTAATTGTTCGGGAAGGAATATGGTAATTCCTTTCAAAGATATTTTGTTAATTGTAATGTTTGGCGCACCCAAGTTGAATGTCACCCCATTAGGAAGGCTCCATTCCGATAAAACCTCCAGCCCCAGCTAATGAAGTTGTTACTACATGCTGTGCTCTGTAATTTAGGAATTAGCTCAGAAACAATTCATTATTACTGATCGTTCCACTGATCAATTAAATGATAAGGAGACAAAGAAACCCTGTTTGCTCGGCAACAACTCTGACAGCGTCCGTGAGATGCCGACAATTGAGCGAACTGTTTCTAGTGCTTCTTCTTCTTTTATTCTAAACCTAATATGGAAAAAAAAAACATCGGATAAAGAAGCCTACACCTCCGCGATAGCCCAGTTATCTCAGCTGATTACGTTTTGCCCCCATCTCCCTGCCAGGAGATTATGAAGGGGGGAGGGTTTAATACCTGCACCAAATGGTTGACGAGGTGAAAGCGACTCCTCCAGGGCTTCAACGTGCTCGTGAAGAAGGCACTAGGACTCGCAGGATAAACCGCGGCTTTTGAAAACGTCCGCGGTGGATGAGGAGTCCGCTCACCTTTGTGCTGTAATATTTTCTTCTTTTTTTCTTGCATTTGTTGAGCCAGAAGTGTCGCAGCAGCCTGCTGTGGAAGGAAAGATTCCCAGAGGATTCGGGGCAGAGATGTGATACCAGACATTAAAGCTCGGCAGTAATCTAGCGGGCGAAACCGCCAGCACATGCATGAATATCCCCCAGTTCTCTCCTGACGTGCACTGATAGCCGTTCCAGAGTCCCCCGTGCAGCCATAGATTAAAAAGCAAAGTATGGTGCTCGTATGTTTAGCACAGAGTAAATCAGACACTTAAATAATTGTAATCACTGGTATTGAACCTGTTTCTACCACCCTGCTGGTTGGGTTGCAAATGTGTGAATATTGTTTCTAATCCAAAACACAAAATAGGGGTCTGTGGAAGTGGAGGTGGGTGGATGCATGAATGAATCCAGAGGTTTTAACAAAAGGGAGAATCTTAAATACCCTAATTTAGCCTGTTTTTCCACAAGGAACAACCAAAACATGAATTTGGTCCTGTTGGTTCATCCAGGTTCATCCAGCGATTTCATCCAGGAAGTGGAATTTGGGGACCCTCTTTCGTAACTGGGTGACATCTGTACGGGTGTGCAGCTTGGCTGGCTCCAGAGCTGCACCACTGACGCATGCCGGCCGTTCCCAACATCCGCCACAGTTCTTTGCTGTCAATAAAAACATTCCTGATTGTATTTATGGACAAAACTGTGGACGTCAAGAAAAATGTCCCATTTGGCCAAATGTTTATATGACACAAATTATAAAACCATTTCTTTGAGGAGAACCTTGGATTTCCCAGCTAAGTTAACGCAGAGACCACACAAAACAGAAAGACAGCTTCAGTCTTTGTCACTGAAGAGCAAGGACGTCAGCGCTGCACACTTCAACGCTTTAATGGTCGTTTCTAATGCAGCTTTTCATCTCGCTCATCCCGTTTCTACTCTTTTGAATTAAAGTTTAGTATGCATTGATGTTTCATTGGTCTGCTGGAAGAGTTTACGAGTGGCTGCGGAGCTGAGCGTTACTGATACGTGTTGTGTGGCGGCGTGTGAAGGATTTCTCTCGTAGTGGCGAGGCGGAGCAATTAAACAGGATTTCAGAAATAAGTGGAGTTTTATAATCATCGATAACAATGGTTCTTGCTGTGGACTGGAAGAAAATATGAAAACAACAGCCAGGTAGTCTCCTCCCGTAATTTAGTGTGGGACTGGATGCTTCAGTAGGTGTGTTGCTCCGTAGTGCCTCATCAATTACAGTCCCGGGGAGAAAACACGCTGCAGTTTTCTGGTTTTTCAGATGCCGGGGTTAATGGCGCTTTTCTCAAACGCCTCTGCCAGCCAGTAATTGGAGCAACTTAACAATCATAAGTGCAGTCTTTGTACTGAAAGGGAGCTGGGGTAGCGTGCAGCTTTATTAGGGATGAAAAGTCACCTTTTATCGATTGACCTTTTCTTCATCGCTCAGTTGTGTCCTGGGTTCACATCTCCAAGTCCCTGTTTTAACGCCGTCCATTGAGCTGTCCCCAGCAACGTCTCCGGAGGGGCTGATAATGAGGAGGAAGACTACTACGCGCCTGCACTGACTCGATCTGCAGGTTTAAAACCATAAAGTTGTTTTTTTTTAATTTGTTTGTTTTATGGATCTGGAACTTTCTGAAAGAGCACAGGCTGTGGAAGCCAACTGTGCGTTTTCTTTGCGCTGTCTGCTCGGAGGCTTCGGGAGCCGGTGGTTGATTTTTCTTATCCGGGAGATTAAGACACGATTGTCAGTTTTCTTATGCCATCTACCTCGAGAACGCACGCTGGCATCTGTGCCCGGGCCTGCATCTGTCACTCATTTATTGCAGGTCTTACACTCTTGACCTTTCCTTTCACAAGTGGGCAGCCCAGGTGTTGTGCCCCCCCCTCTTGTTCGCCTGAACACAGACGATTGGATCTGTCCCGTGGCGTCTTATGCAGAACAGGCAGACGTGCATGGCTCCACCATGTCACCGCCAGAGAAGTGGAACTCCTTCAGCTGCAGAGTAAACCTCTTTAAGGAGTCATTTTACTGTGATTTAAAGGCTAATATTAAATTGCCAGCAGGAAAGAGGGATACATGTATGCGATTCGCTTTGTTTCACCGGGGGCAAATGTCTGTGCTCAGCCATGTTCCATCTCTGATTGTCTCGAAAATCAAATGAACCAGGTCCTCCTTTATTCGGAGAATCTCTGAGCCAACTGAAATGGTGAAATGAATATGTGCTGTGTGTTTCCCTGCAGGGGAGAATGTTATTGCTGGCTAATGCATTCATTTGACTTTATATTGGGACATTTTGCTAATCTAAAAAGTAAGTGTAAAAGTTTAATGTATAAAAAGAACCCGCTTCAATTTATGTGCAAATAACAGCGTCTCACCTGTGCTGTAAGGTAATTCACTGGTTCTAGACGCTTAAATCAGACTAAATAAATAGTTTTTGTGATGACAGCAGAATCTTTCATATTATGTCAGAAAGCTAAATGGCCTCCAGGAGCCACAGATTTGCATCTTATCTGCAAGTGAGCAGGGGGCCAGTCTGCTGCCTTTAGCCCACTTGGCAACCTGGTAGCTGTTGCTCATCTGTCCTCCAGCTAGGGTGAGCACATCACCAATCTGGACCGGGATTAAAGGACCTAATGCTAACAGCTGCGCTGAGATTAGCCATGTCAGTATTTACAGTTATTTTGTCTACTGGTCCAACAGCACGCTGTTCAAATTGCCAGCTTCAATATTTGAGTTTGTCAGTTGATTTTTTTTAATTTTTTTTTATTAAAAGAATCTCTGTCTGGTTTTGTTGAAAGCACAGATGTCGCTGGCAATGGCGTGAAGGAGAGGAGGAATCACCTGGATAACTGGAAAAGGCACAAAACGTGCAGGCAGTGGGGGTGGGGGAGGGGGCAAATGAGGGATACTGACAGAGGATGAAGAGCGGGATGATGAACTTGAAAAGTGAATGTCTGCGGCGTAAAGATGTTGACGGATTGAGCAGCTTTACCGTCCGTGTGTGTGCATGTGTGTTTGTACGAGGGAGAGGCGGACGGTTAACGCCACTGTGTTTGCACAGGCGTCAGCGTGACCCCCCAAGCTATAGCGGTATGAATATGCATGCGTGTGTTCGTGAAGTTCTTTCTCAGGAGAGACCGATCAGCCCAGGAAAGGTGATGCCCCCCCAATCGGACTGATCTCAAGCCTCCCTACCTGGAAAATGTCATATATAAAAATATATAAATGCCATTCTCCTGGTAGATTGTGAATCCTGATCTCTGTGGGCATTTTAAGTGATAGCAGAGGTAAAAAGACATTTAAAAGGAGAGCACTGATGAGGAATTGGCGAGGGATTCGTGCAGGGGAGCCTTTTTTTCCACTGTGGGAAGAGCTGCGGATGTGATTAACAGATTTGAGGTAAATAATCTGCTCAGTGGAGCATTAGTGATATGGGCTGTGGCGATGGGAGGAGCTCAAGGTCATAAACCTGGAACCCTTTTCTCACGGTAGGGGACTTTTGGCTCTATATATGCAAAATGTGTTTGCCACACCCCCGTGAAATGCCGCCACAACCTGGTCTAGGTGACGGCCCAGATGAAGGGTAGTTAAAGATGTTCAACTCTTCATGACTGACCAAAGTTATCTCAGAACCGCAGTTTGTGTCTGTCTATCCAGCACTCTAGGATTTGGCACCATCTGCCCACTCAATCTGGTCAGCCTGCTAACATGGCATACAGTATATATAACATCGTCTAGAAACTTAATTAGCAGCAAATGTGCACTTCCAGCACATTTATTGTTCAACGTATTTAAGATTGTTTTTCTTTAAGTCATGTTTTATACGAGCTTGCGGCACTACACAGTGCAATGATAACCAAGCACAAACTGCAAACACGCAGCCGCTTTCATTGCCGTCTCAACCCTCCAACCCACCCACATCGTACCAACACCGACAGGTGATGAGTAATTCACCTCCGGGTTGCATGAGCTTTGTGTTTTACAGCCTACATTCAATCATTCTAGTCCATTTACTCATTTACCGATCAAAGGTCAAATCAGTGCAATCAAAGCAACAATGTGTACCATATTTTATCAGCCGCAGCGCTACTGTGGCATTAGCATATTAATTAATTTCTCTTTGTGGGGAATGTCAGTGGTAGTGGGGGTCGCCCTGAGGGTTCTTACCAATGCATTTCTACATATCTGTGAACTACACAAATATGCACACATTGTGGCCCATCTGGATGTGCCGTGTGCATGCAAAGGGGGATATAGGCAGGATGCTGTGCAGAGTTTAATATCACCGTCGTTGGTGGCGGGACGTGTTTGATCATGCCGAATGGTGCGGATGCACAGATTGTCAGTGATGATATTTCTCCTCCCACTGAGGTTTCCACAAGAGCCAGGGAAAATAGAAATATGGCGCGTGCTTTTGTAGCAAAACAGTCATTCCTTTCTGCCTTTTTCCACGCCTGAATGTCGTTTCGCAGAGGCGTTTAGAATTAGAGTAAAGGCGTAGTGGGGAGTTTAAAAAAGGCTGCTTTTTATATCTTTGAATCTGTGAGGAATGCATTTTGCTTTTTGTTTGGCCACTTATGTGTGAGGATTTCAGCAAGAGTGACTATGAGACACAGCAGCGTGCATAATTTCAGCGAGAGAAGATGACTACACGTAGGAAAGGCTCTCTGGGTGACCGCTGCTTTAGTGAAACAAGGCGGATAAAAGGCTGGATTCTGATCCCTGACTCATTTTCTGGCTCATGTTGTTCATCTCCACAGTATTGCTCTCAGGGTCTATGATATCCATGATTTCTGAGTGTATTTTGGGGATTTTTATTCATTTGTTTCTTTAATCTTCACATTCAGTCAGTACAGTGAACCCAGTTAGGGTTTCAACATAGAGTAATCAAATTTATTTACCTTTTTATTTCAAAAGCAATAATAAGAAAAGAGGAATTGGAAGAAAAAATGGAGGGTTCGGCACCCTTAAGATGCATAATCATAAATTGAAGACGTGCAAATATTTGCACAAGGCGGTGTACCCACATATGCACCCGGATTTATAGGTTCAGATAGATGAGATATGTCTGGGGAGCAGGCGGGGGCACATTTACATTGGTTCGTCTACAAGATAGAGGAATGTGTTCTCGTGAACAAATGCAAAGAGACGGGAGTAATTAATTATAGATGTGGAAACGTGGTCTGAGGGAATGCTGTTACTGTAACTAGAGGCAACGCAAGAGAAAGATGTTGGGAAGAGGGGGAAGGGGGGTTTCCCTCATATACCATCCACAAATACAAATTTAAATTGTGAGAGAAGAGAGCGGAGGCTAATTAAACATGACAAGGGCAGGACATTTACTGTTAACCCTTCCACAGTGGTGGCTGACGGGCTTCTGAAATTAAAGGCCAAAGTATACATGAAAAAACAGTTTTCATCCAAAGTGTACATTCATTTGAATATCTCGTGAAAAGACGGGTCTTGAGCAAAATCGGGGGAAAATTGCGTTGGTATTTAAACGAACGCACTTTGCCGAATTCTGTAGAAAAACAAATTTGCATTTACAAACTCATCCACACTTTAAAATTCCAATTTTTCTTTTCAGCCTTAGGCCGGCTCACTTTTCCCTCAGCATCTATTTCCAGGCCTTCATCTTGATGGTAATTGGACTCGACATTAATGATGCCAAAACAGCAAAGTGAAGTAGGTCTTGGTTTTCCTCGCAGCCTGCTTTTAACTGTGACTGTTGCCGAATTTGGTCACCGTGGCGTTGGAACAATTTTTCAAAACTCAAAAGTAATCCTCGGTCCTGATAACGTCCGGATCTTTGACAGTAATGTGATTAGACATGGGAAGACGTAACTTCAGTTCTCTATTCACTGCATTATAGCTAAGTGCTTTAGTTCAGTCATCAGTAAAAAGACACATTTCTAAACAGTCTTTTCCTTGAAGTGGGCACGATTTGCCTCCACCGTGTCCTGCTGCTGCTGCGATGGCAGAAATATAATAGGTAATGCACGTCTGTGCTGGGCTGGTAGCCTCCGGGGACACACTGTAAATGCTCCTCATTTCCCTGCTGATTGTACTCCTGACTGATTGCTGATGACTTTTTGGGGGCACCGACATGTTAAGTTGCTTATTTATTAAAAAAAAATAAAAAAATCCTTCCCAGTGAAAATAGCCCTCTGCTCTGTTTTCCCTCCCACCGCCGCCTGTGTCATCGAGTCTGCACATCTGTCTCGGTTTCTGCGTCGGCCTCGTAAATTGTGCTGATATGTTGTGGTCATCAGCAGAGTTTGCGACATGAGAGCTGGGCAGCTGTTTCCAAGTTAAAGCGCGTGTGTGCGTGCACATGTGACAGATATGGGACAGCCTTTGACTGCTGTTGAGACACACCCCTACAGGCGAGTGTTTTCAAAAAGAATCTGCAGCAAACTCCAGATCACATTTGCAGCGCTTGTCATGTGAAATCACTTAGCCGTTGGAACGTTTGGTTTGTTTTGTTTTTTCCTCCCCTGCATCAGCCACTTTAAAGAAGCTTTGCAGCGGCGTTATAGTTTGTGTCTATAGTCTGTCCTCACGATGGCAGATGGGGAAGAAGAAAGGCAACGCTGATTGACGTCTGCAGCTGCCGCCCGGTGTAGCTTTGTCCACGAGCAGCACGTCGCTCCTTCGCTGTGGCTGCGATTCCCACGTGAAAATGCAGCCATCTGCTGCATGCAGCAACTGGCAAGATGTTAGTGTCTTCATCTATCCCCTCCACTCATAAACAATTCTGTTTATTTATGCCTCTGCAGTGACCGCGGGCCTAAAGACTGTATCAAGAATATAGATTTCTCCCACTACACGCACACGGCTCCACACAAGAGAGGAAGAGCTCTACAGAATAGCAAATGCGATGAAGCTGCAACACCACAAATTGGTGCATGTGGGCTGTGGTTTAAGCTGTAGCTCTTATATGTGACTTGATTGCCCTTTAATACATTCCAAAGACTTTGAAAGCAATACCTGATTTTGACATTTATGTTTGCCAAGTGACGGCCTGTTTATCACTTAATGTTGGGGGTCTGCAGATGATTTGTGCACTTCATCCTCACATTGTTTTTGGCAATAGTGGGTTTTTTGGGACATGCTAAACACTAATTTTCCAGCATTATATGGTGCTGTAGTTAGTCTGAAAAGGTTTGCAATTTAGCAGGTGTCATTTCTTTTCTGCAAAAAAGCTGTTGCTTGAAGAGAATATCTGATACCCTAAACACATTAATAAAGTCAAACTTATGCTCCTAAGGCTTTGCGATGAGATGATGTCCTCTGATGGTCTCAAAAAAAATCCTCATAATATGAATTAATGAGCAGCGTATTAACACATCTAATGGCGGTTTTCCTTGTTCACCTGTGATTAACCTGATTACAGCACCAGCCTGCTTTTTCCCTTTCAACCTTTCTTAAAGGGGGTCGTGTGTTCTCTCTTTGCATCAGCCAAGGTTTTCTCTGTCTACTTTTCTGTCAGTAGAGATTGGAGATGCCGAGCTGCCCCTAGATATGAATGTATGAGAGAACGATGTGTGCATCCCACTCAGGATGACCTGACAACCTGTTTAAAGCGACGTCCTGACCTTCACCAGCTTCCCTCTGAGCTAGGTTGCTAACCCGTGATTAGTGTCAGCGGGATGAATGACTGTTATTCTGATATTAGCTAGAATCTTATATGCAAACAAACAAATCTTAGGTTCAGACCTTGCTTGGAATTGACTAAGAATGCTGACAGCAATGCCTCTTTTGTGTTTTGGAGACGTATATGTGAACTGTATCATGTCAATAAATCCATAAAGATGTGACCATGGTGGCCAAAGGTTCAATCAATCTGAAGATCTTCCATAAAATACTTGCTATCTGCTCATGTCGACAATAGCTGGAATCAAAGGCTCCCAGGATTTTCTAGCTCACATGGAGCTGCAGAGATCCTGACATGCCGCCATGAAGAGACTCACAGCAGCAAATGCATTCTGCTTTATGGATACATGAGCACTGAGTGTACCGGGGACCATAATAAATGCCTGTGAGGGGCAAATGTACTGGAACATCAGCAACTCCATAGGAATCAATGAGCTCCTCCAAATCCAAGTACTTGGCACCAAATCGAGTTGATATTCTTCTGCTGAGTCCCTTTGGGGGCCTTGCGGGCTGAGCAGCACACACCAGCAGGATCTTCCTGGATTTGGTGCTGTGATGTGTTGAAATGAAAATCAGTTATGGAGTGATGCAGGAGCTGAAAGGGGCCCAAAGAAGTCCCAATGCCAAAATGGAACATCAAGAATCCTTTAAACCTTCACCCCACCTCCTGAGTTTTAGAAAGGATACCTGGTGTCATCATGTGGGCCCAGATATTCCCACCATATCACCGTTTACTACCCATTGTGCCACAAAATAGAGGCCATTCACCAATCACTCTCCTCCTGATCTGATAAGTGAAAGTGCCGCATGAGCGAGACTCCTGAATAGCTCATTTGAATAATGGAGCAATCCTTAATCAGCCGGTCGAATATTCAGAAACAATAATTACCAACCGACAACAGACTACCCAGGGATGCTGCCCCACTGTGCATCCTGCTTTTTTCTGACTGGTGCATTTGTGCGTCTCCACCCCCATCACGCCAACATGCTTTAATGAACACTAGCTTCAGAGACCTGCTGAGAACAAGCAACAGGGGACCCCCCCAAATATAGAGGTGGAGGTATGGGATGGCTGTCGTTGCTGTGAGGTGATGCATAATGTTCAGACTGAATACATCACAAGCATGGAGCTGGCTCTATTCATGCATATGGACACAGATCACATCCTTATATGCTGAGCTCATTTTCTAATGCCATTACACCATGGAGCGCACGCTACCATCAAGGGGTGCGTGCATTTATTCAGATACTTTTCAGATAATTTTTCAGCATCCACAACTTTAATCTTCAATCTCTAAAAGACTGATGTTTGTTTTTCTCTGTGTGGAACATGTTTAAAGATCACATGTGAGGAAATTCATTACAGCAGTTGACAGCTGAAAGTGCATCACGCGACCACGTAACCTAATTTAGAAATGTCACAGCCGGTCTCGAGGTCGTAAACTACCATCCAGTCTGAGAAGTTGAATTACTGACAGCTAGCGTCCATCATCACGGTGGCATCTTCCTCATTTATCAAGGCTTCATTCATTTAAATGACAGAGGTGGATTGTTTTTGAGTCGATACCAGTAGAGTTTTATATGAATACTTACTAATAATACTTCTGAACTACTTTCACAGGTACTGTGGACCCTGGTTTTCACTTCCTCGTGATTGCTGGCTGAGCCGGGGCTCCACAGTCCCTTGAGACAAGTGTTGCTGTTCTGGAAGCATCGCTATGACAACTCAGGCTCTGTAAGGTTGATGCCTGGATGAGCGGACTGTTTTGTCTATGGGATGGGTCAGTACGCGTATACCGTGTGACAGCCAGCCAGGCATATGTCTGCGCCACAGTTGTGTGTGCAACTGATACTAACGCAGTGGAGCACAGACTGGATGTGATTGACAGCTGGGCCGAAGGGCCTTTGGCGCCTTTCTGATTTTACTTCTCACTGGAGGTGTCCTCGGGGAATTCCGATGTTTGCAACATCCATCAGCAAAACAACTTTTTGCTGTATTAAGAATGAAAGGCACATTATATCATTATAGGGATTCAGTGTTTTTACTTTCACAGCCTGTTTTTGTTTGATTTTAGGCAATTAGCCATTCCAACGACGCATGAAAGCATTCGAGGTGTCTTGAATGAGTTTTTTATCACCGGATTTCTCTATTTCCCAAATGTTGCCACGTGCTTTCATGTTGAAATGCGGTCTACACTAGTCTTGAAGCCAAAACAACATGTCGCGCTGTATTAATGCAAAAGAGACACAATTCATGGCCGGATCTGAATGATGATCTCTATTTTTAAACCTGCTCTCAGTGATATCTTATACAGTGCGCTCATTCCTGTTGCTTTAAAGCAGCAGCTTTTAAAAGAGTGATGTTTGGAATAGATGTGACAGAATGAGGAAGATTTGAAGGAGTAACCTTTTAACTTAGCGGCAGCTAGCTCATAGTTCTCTTCAAAGAGCATGAGTATAGATTTAAGAGGTATTTTTTTGACAATTCTTGATGTTTCCGCTGCTTTGTAGAGTCAGTATCACGTTCAGCCTTCTCAACTGGGGGAGAATCAAAATAAAAATGCCTGTCCAGCAGCAGGAAGCACAAAAGGAAGCATAAATGGAATTATAATGAAGCAGGGCTGTGTATGTCGAAGCAATTTTGACACATTTCACCATTCATATTTCAAGTAGCTGTCACCATTTACAGAGCTGTATCATTTCCTTCACATGCAGTTGTTTTGCTGTTAAGATATTTGAAAGTGTTTCACTGCTGGTTTGAAAGGAACCTTTGCAAACAAAAAAGTCATTTTATAGTCCTTTATAAAATAGTGCTTTATTCCCACAGCATTCAGGGTCACCAGTATTTTTCCATCAACGTTGTACATTCAGTGCTACAACCTCATTTCATGCAACCAAGGTCTAACCTTGTGTTTGCTAAAAAAGAACAAGCACATTCTTCAAAATGCTGATTATTCTCGAGGTTTGAACCTGGATTTAAAGGTCTCAAATATCTTTTTTTTGGGGTGGGGGGACTATTTTAAATTGGAATGTAAATATAGTGAGATGTTATGATGTTTTCTTTGATTTAATAATGTCCACTAGACACTTGGAATCTTGTCAAGTATCCCACAGATGACTTGCAAATGTGGCCCTCTCCTGCGGTCCTCAGAATTATACAGTTTCATAAGAAGCCAACTTTAATGGATTTGCCCGTTTCACGCTCGGCGGAAGATGACCCTGTTTTCTACTTGCATATTGATGTTAGTAGATTCATGCAGCTTTTTGAATTCATAATTTCTTTAAGAATTTTATGACCCAAAGCCTTAAGAAGTCTGTGCTTTCTGGTGCATTTTAGGTTCAGCATAATTTTTCCATTTAACCCCCTCAGCTACAGCCACAGTTATGTTGTTTTGCTGGGGGTTTTATTTCCCGTTGCCTTTATTTCTCCTGTACTCTATATTGCTCCGTTGATCCTACCTGGCTTTACATTCTCGTGGATTCAGCTCCAGAGATCCAAAATGGCCCCTTCAGGGAGGGAGCTGTATTATTAAAAAAAAAAAGAGAGATTGTTTAGGGTCCTCTGAGTCTTCATCAAAAAAAGGGTATTAAATCCAGACAGCTCAAATTCTGAGCAGCTTTGTGGTTCAAATAATAGAATGTGATCACCTGAACTAGAGTGGTTGTAACAAACCCTGCAGCTTAACATTTATAGAAATTAATTCATTCCTTTTTTCACTTTTTTTGCCATAGTGCTACGCGATGACTTCAGGCAGAACCCGCAGAACTCGGTGGTGGCAGTCGGAGAGACCGCTACTTTGGAGTGTCAGCCTCCACGTGGGCACCCTGAACCCACCACCTTCTGGAGGAAAGATAAAGCTCGTCTTGACCTCAAAGACGACAGGATCACGGTGGGTTAATCTTCGAGGCGTGCCTCTTTTTACAATAATGACTCTCACTGAAGCAGCGGTTTATCTGTCCGCATTTGGAAAGTGCTGCAGAGGGAAGCACTTTATGCTGAAGAGGCTCATTGGAATTGTGTGCAATCTGGAGCAGGTTCGTGGGGGGAAGCTGACGATCTCAAACACGAAGAAGACAGACACGGGAATCTACGTGTGTGTGGCTGCCAACATGGTTGGGGAGAGAGAGAGTGAAAAAGCGCAGCTCTCTGTCTTTGGTGAGGACCCTGAAACATAAAAGAGAATTTTTTTAAAAAGAAAAAATCCTCTTTTTCCCAAGGTTTGCTGCAAACTTCTAAGGCGGGTTAAAATCAATGTAATATATTCTGCCCGCTTTCAGAGAGACCAGTGTTTGTGCAACGGCCCGTGAACCAGGTGGTCCTAGTGGACGAGAGCCTGGAGTTCAGGTGTCAGGTCCATGGTGACCCCAAACCGACGCTGCGCTGGAAAAAGGATGATGTAGATCTGTCCCGCAGCAGGTGAGCAGCATGTGTGTGTGTGTATTCATACCGTTCATGTTCAGAAATTCCAATTTTTGTTGAACGTGTTAACCACAGCTATAATTCCGATGTTCTGGAGGAACACCGATTGAAGAGATGTATTCAAAAACAAAACACATCACAAAATAATGTCAAACGATGCTGTTTTTCACAGGACTCGAGCTAGCATATGTTTGCAGATCTATGGTGCATAACATAGTGATTTTGTTCTGCTCATGCAAAACAGATTGAGATTGGAGCCTTGTGATTGCAGCTCTTACAGTAAATGTTCTGTAAATTGCAATGTAAACATCGTTTGTTGACATAAATACAGAAAAGGCCCTTATTTATGTAATACCAAAAGATTTTGCTCTCTATTCATACTGATGCATAATGTAGCAAACATGATTTGTAGTTTCTGTCCTCACTATTTTTAGACTGTAATTTCTTTTATTTTTTTTTGTGAAGTGCCAATTAATGGCCTGGCAATCCATTTACATCTCTTATTTGTGCAGTCATTATCGGCCTGTCATGTGGATGTTAATAGTTACTGATCAGCACTTTATACTTTTAATTACAGCATGCCTCATAATACAATCTGGCCATCCATCAAAGCCTTTTAATGTCTGCCTTGTTCAAACAGTCCTTGGTTTTCATGCATCCTCTGATGCAGTGTGCTTTTCTGGTTGACTGATGCATTCACGCTTCCAAACTGTTCTGGTACTTTTTGATTGATGGGAATTTGGCAGCCACTCATTATAGCTTGTGTTCTCGGAAGTGCATTCAGATGCGATCAGAGTTGCTATCGAGTAGATCAAGAGCTACGTAGGAAGAAAACAATACAACCGATTAGCTGAACAGAAATCTGAAAAACCGTCGAATTCAAATGCACGTCCACTTGTGGTACGGATCCACAGACACCTGTTGGGATCTCTCATTCTTCCATGAACGTGAGGTAGCTTCTCTGGTGTGCCACTCTAAATGTTTTCAGGTAGATTCTACTAACTGCTGCCTGTCTGCCTACCTGAGCAGTGCCCTCTACCTCAGCACCCCTTGACTCTGGAAACATGTCCTACTTTCAGACATGCTTTGCCTCACTTCCCGACTTCCCCGTCTTTCATTCTTCTCCTCCACCTCTCAGCCTCCTGGGAAGGCTGTATGTGGGTCAGAGATGGGCTGTGAATGGAGTCCTCAACAGACTCCGGACAGGCCCTACATTCCCCGCATCGATATTCTGCCCTCATCCTTCCCAACGTCTATTTCCACTGTGACTTTTTCTCACCCCTTGTGCCATTTCTCTGCCTGACTTGCATTCCATCTCTGGATCTGTATGGCTGGCTAGACAATTTCACAGGACTGCTCACGCCAAAAGGGCCCCAGAGAGTGGGGTGGGGGGTAGCCCGGTGCTCCTCTGCTCATTCAGTTTGTGGCTCCTCTAAGGTCCTTATCTAAACTCTGGCATCTGAGATGTTTCGCTAACGCCACCGCGGCCCTACAGGATGCTGCACTGGTGAACGCACTGTCACACACTGAATATATCTATGAATTAGTCATCTCTTAAGTGCTGAACTCATTCATCGTATTCTGTTTGACTTGGCCACTCCCTACTCTCAGACTGTTTGTTGTCGCTCCGTCTGTCTCTCCTCGGCCACTCACACGCACTTGCACACGCACCGCAGCGCACAGCGAAGCCCACACCACAGTGGGTGGCTCATCATTATAAATATTGAAGTAGTGGAACAGCCAGGGTTCCAGCTGAAAGCACCTTTCATTTTGCCATGCCTTCATCTCAGAATAATTGCTCCCCCATTTTTTTCTGCCTCTGTAAGCGAGTGCTTGCAGCGGGGAGTCTTAATTGCCAAAGAAAGTCTGTTTTTAGTCATCACAGAATGACATACACTTTATAAAGGCGTCCATCTGAGGCATCACACCAGTTTACCCAACCTCACTTAATTGGTTTACTTCATTTAATCAGCCTTTTGAATGTCCATTCATTGCTTTTGCTGTTGGCCTTTGCTAGGTACGAGATCAGATACGAAAAAGACGACTTCGTCCTGAGGATAAAGAAAGCGTCGGTCAGCGATCAGGGAACCTACGTTTGTCTGGCAGAGAACCGTGTGGGTAAAGTGGAAGCCTCTGCCTACTTGACGATCAGAGGTGGGTAGCTGCTGCTAGACTCGGCAAAGCTCATAACCAATCGACGTGGTATTTTTGTGCCATCCAAAGTGAGCCCCAGGGCAATGTTTCCTTTATTGCCCTTCTTTCCGAGCATTATTACCCCCCTGCTGAAAGGCCAGACCTGCAGAATCGGCCTTTCCTTCATATAGCAGACTGAAGTTGATTGTTTCAGATCTCCAGCCAGGCTCCAGATATGAACAATCCAACCAGCTCTAAGTAGACAGTTATGACTTCTCCTCGGGGGGCTCATTGACTGTCCACACCACACAGTCCACATTTGCACAATAATGATTAGAGAAAATCAGGTACCTTCAGATTTCTGCTCATTGTTTTGGAATTACAACCTAAACGTGGAAATAAATGAAATGATTATATCAAGACCTCACTTTTATGACATTTCATCCTTATATTACCTGTTTACCCCCAAAGGGATCTAATAACAATGCTGTAAATGCAGGTCTGGTTTAGTGCCGTAGAGGACTTGAGTTCCTTCACATGTGGGAGTGGTCTCTCTTGACCATCAGTTCAAGTTTTGAACATTGTCAGAATATTTATATCATAGCTGAAGTTTTGTTTCTCCTGAGTGGACTGTTTTCAGGTAAACTTTACAGCTGGGGCAGTCTGGCATATGTTAACTCTCCCCACAACGTTGCCCAGGCGCTCTACCCTCGATGCCCATGCCATCACATGCTGTTGGTGACCAAGCTTCACCTTTAACCTCCCCCCAAACGTCACGGCTGGAACCCCAGTTCCACCTCATCCATTTCTGATTTTCATTCTTTTTTTCTGTCCCTCTGTTCTGTTCTGCTTTCGTTCTCTCTGTGTTTGTGCGTTAATCTCACCCACCCCATTGTTGTGTCACCAGCTCGGCCCGTCGGTAAGTAAGAGCTGAACCCATTGCGCATGTCTTTTTTTTTTGCTCACAAACATGTATGCATGGACTCTTGTGGCATTCCACAAACGCATTCATTGCATACTGACTTACATTTGTACTATCAACCTCTGACTTCCTCTAGCAGACATAGTTTTTTTAAGAAAAATGTGGATCTACCACTCATTTTCTTTCAAAAAAGGGGGTCCAGATCCATTTGGTTGATATTATTTAGTTCAAAATCTGATGAGTATGTTGATGCACTCTGTAAATCAGATCATAGTCTGCAAATAACTCTTAAACATAAGGAAAAAAACTGCATGAACCTTTTCCTGCTGGGCCCTTTGTTCAAGAATTTTCATTTTCAGCTAGTTCTCCTTTAGCCCACGCTTTGCAAGTCGGTGCAAGAGCTGCTGTAGTGTTACAGTGTTTTTCACCTTTGACCTCAGAGGCACCCCAGTTTGTGGTGCGACCCCGTGACCAGATTGTCGCCCAAGGACGAACTGCTACTTTCCCTTGCGAGACACGAGGTAAACCGCAGCCAACTGTCTTCTGGCAACGAGAGGGCAGCCAGGTGAGGATGCTGATTTCCTAAATGGAATCCTCTACTTCCCTCTATCAGATGCAGATTGAAGTATCCGTAATATAAAAAGGCCAAATCTGGCTGGAAAGCTCGGAGTGGTCCTGCTCTGCATGCAGATAATGAAGCGGTCATTTATCATCAGGCTACACCAGTCGCACCGGCCAATTCACCGGGCAACAAACAATGTCATGCGCTCCATTAAAGTCATTAAGCATAATAAAAGCAGGCTAATGTCCTTTCCTGCCCATCAGCGTTGTCTGCTTGGGTTGCTCAAGCAGACAACGCTGATGTCTCCATTCTGCGGTCATGTAAGCTTCTCATGACTCTGAGGCAGAATTTTCTGTCTTAGCGGTAAACACTGCTATATATATGCATTTTCAAGTCACCAATAATTCCTAAAATCTAAAATAAATGCTCTACATTGTGAATGTGTGCACACATTTCCCGACACGGCATGAACGCAGCCACAAAAGGTAGATAGCTATCTCATTCCGATCAATTTGATAGATACAATATAGCAGATGGTGCTTACATTTCCCCCTGCAGAAGCTTCTGTTTCCCAACCAGCCGACGGATGAAGACGGCCGAGTCTCTGTGTCGGTGAACGGGGAGTTGACTGTTGCGTCTGTGCAGCGCGCCGACGCAGGGTATTACATCTGCCAGGCGCTCACTGTGGCGGGCAGCATCATGGCAAAGGCCCAGCTGGAGGTAGCAGACGGTAAGGTTATACACCCTCCGACAGAATGTGATCATCTTTATTGCATTTAATATATGTGCTACGGCGACATTTTCCCGCTTACTTTCAATCGTAGTGGATTGTTCGGTACATTATGGGAGTAGTGTGCACATATTAGTGAGTACTCAAAAACACTCTTGTGTAATTGCATGGCTCAGTACACAGGTAATTTCACTAGAGTGAAGCCATTACCCAATACACCCCCACTCCCCTCAGCGTCGCCTCGACATGACAAGAAAAACTGGCGGCTGTCGGATTTTTTTTTTTTTCTGATGTAATATCTTAAAATAGACAAATTGTTTAAAACTAATAACAGTAGTTTATAGTCAAACAAGGAGATCTGGAAAATAGCCAGTTGATATTTTACAGGCTGTGGAAGCATCAAACATATTTTACTTACCTCCCCAAAGGCATAATGTGTAAGTAATCTTGCTGTTGTTGCTTACAACATTCATTATGTTTTAAAAGCCTTGGCGATATCGGTTTGAATTTGATGCCCCTGCATTTTTAGCAGGATGATGTGACACATTCTTGGCTTTTAAAACCACGAGGGCACCACATACACACACACGCACACACACACACACACACACACACACACACAGCATTGTCCAGACCTCATTAAACATTGACTCTCGGTATATCAAAGGCTATTTTCCCTGCCTACGCGTACATCAGCAAGGATGCCTGCGGAAGTTCTAAAAGCCAGTCACCCGTAATCATGCCTTCCATTATCACCTCGCCATGGTAAGTTTGCAGCCTGAAAAGACTGAAACTGTGTAAAATAAAAACTCCCCGTGATGGAGAGACACTTTCCACTTGAAAAAGCTTTAATACCAGCAATAAGTGCCGAGCCGCTGCCAGCTGGGAGCTGTTTATTCTCTCCTTTCCATTTGTTTCTACGCCTTTTTCTCCCACTCATTTTAAAATGATCATCTGTTTAAGGGTATTGGGTATGGATTGGTACCCACATATTCAGAGTAGACCGCGTGGAAGCTGAACAGATGCAGTTATTGTTGTTGGTGTGTACACAGACATTTGCTGCAATGCCAATGTTTAAAGGCTCGCACAGTGTGCCTAATAACACCATTTTGTTAGTGATGAATGGGAGAATATTCACTAAGCAGATTCATTTAGACAACATTTAAATCCCATAATGTAACCTGCTTAGGATTTTAACAAATTTAAATATCCATGTACCTAATTAGACCGTGGTCCAATTTGCACCAGAACATTTTCAGATTAAACTGTCACAACAGCTATTTGTTAACACAGAAACAGTGTTTTACTTCCATGAAAGCTGTTTTTTTTGTTTCGTTTTAGCTAAAAAATTGGGACAGAGTGGAGCATTTTCAAATGGCCCATCCTGTTTCCATGTAAACAGGTGACACAATAGATTGACAACTATACCAAACTATATCGAGTCTTCTTGACTGTCTCTACAACAGATTTGTCAACAGTGATTCTTCAGCAAAGTGTGCATCCACCATCATTTGGGTCGGCAGAGACACATTTTGAACCATTTTACGGCATAAAATTCTCACTCAACTTGAGTCTAAAGTCTCTGCACTCTTGTTCTGCACAGCAACTCATGGCGTGGTGTGGAAACTACAGCCCTTTTAACACTTTGTACTTTTGTACTGTTAACCAATTCTAAATTTGGAATGGCAATTTAGCTTACATTTGAACTTTAACAGTTTTCCTGTAGTCGTGCAACCTTTGTAGAATTAGCTAGATCTCAGTAGTATTTTTAAAAAAGGAATACCATCCACAAAAGGTCCTTTGAAGGTTCGAGGACCAATGAAAATGTCCCCACTCCGCAAACACATTTTCACTTTGCTAGTATACTGTAATGCATATTTCGATACTCGGTATGTAGCCAGTACAAGAACCGACACACGCAGAGAATTCTTTCTAAGCTTGCAACCTGAGGTCAGGTTGCACAAAGTTCTCTGGAGCCTATTGAATAACTTGTTGAGGTGGGTCACCATTAGAATCTTTCAGAACTGCTGGAAATCCATGCTTTCCAAAAGATAAGCTTTTTTTTTTTTTTTTCAAAGGCCAAGCTCTGACCTACAGGAGCGAGTGCTTGATGTAGAATTTAAGTGTAGCATCACTTCTAACAGACCCCTGCGGACGCCGAAGCTGCCTGCCGCTAGAACAGGCTGACGGTGCGAAGTCTGATCAAAGAGAGCGCACCAAGACCTCGAGATCTTTCAACTCCCGCCTTGAAAGGGGGCGTATAAAGTGAAGCCTGGATCAGACGCACTTTCTTTAATCAATGTTTTTATAATCAACATGACCTCAGCAGCAAACAGGGAAGCAGTAATTAGATCTCCCAACATCCCTTTATCTGCAATCTCCTGTAAAAGAATGCACTTTATTTGGCAGTGAGCTAAGCCTCTAGAAACTGATAAACTGCACTGAAAATAAATGTTTTGTAATTAGTTTTGCCACTGACGCTGAAGGGTTTGATTTGATTTATAAGATGGACTACAGCTAAATTAAACAGAAATGTGATGGAGCTGTTTACTCGGCATATGTGCTGTGTAGTAAACTGTCAGAGTGGAATTTAAATACAAATTTTACACTAATAAAAGGTTAGAAGGAAAGCTTTTTTCTAGATTCTTGCCACATAAATGCTGTAAATGCAAAGACTTGACAGCTCAATAATGAATGTCAGAGTACTTGTGAACTTGTCCCTGAACCCTGTTGCATGCGCGGCTATTCTGTTGTCGCGCTCCTCATTGTGCTGAAGTAGGTGTGATGGAAGATAGAGTAGAGGAGGGGGTAAACAGGCTGTAAACACTTGTGTGAATCGAAGCCGACCAGATAACAATGGAGAGCAAGGATATTGGGAGCAGGGGATGGTTGCGAGGCCTTTTGGATGATATGGCATGCTTTAAAAAAGCTTTTAAAGAGATGAATTGTCACACTGCTTGGCAAACTAATGCATGGTTGGATTTTGTGTATGGAGTTAAAGATGCGGATGGAGTTGCAAAGAGGGAGGAGGTGCAGTCATGACTCAAAGCAGGAAGAAAGAGCACAAGCAGGAACGTGTTGAAAGATGTTATAAGGAAGCTACGGTAATTAGCAGCGTGGGTGAAGCATCCTTAATCCTCACCTAGTAATTAAAGCATAAAGGTGTGACTCTCTGTCACGAGCACACTGACCTGCCGTTGACAAAAGACTCACGAAACAGTCACTTCCTCTGAAAATAAATCCAGCTGATGGATCTCCAACATCTTGCTTCTGCAATCACTAATGAAATAAGTGCATCTTGCAAATTAACACCTTGAGATAAGGTCATGTCTTTTCTTCACAAATCTGGCAAATTTGACGCAGTTACATAGGGAAATTTACGGCTTTTCTGTCCAATTGACACCATACAAATTACATTGAACGAGAGCATTTAAAAAAAAAAGAAGTAAACTTTCCTTTTCATCTTCAGCCCTGAAGGACCGCCCCCCACCCATCATCAGGCAAGGCCCGTCCAACCAGACACAGGCGGTGGGAGGTGTGGCCCTGTTCAGGTGCCAGGCGTCTGGGGACCCAGAACCTTCTGTCACCTGGAGGAAGAATGGGGTCAGTCTGCTTGGAAAGGACCCGCGGTTTTCCCTGCAGGAGCATGGCAGTCTTCAGATCCAAAACACCAGGGTGGGTGACCAGCGCGTGCTCGCGATCGCTCCAGCGTGACTCTCCAGACAGTTTTACACTGGTCAATCACAAGAGAAGTGAATAGAGAATGATTAATTCCATGCGAAGATATTGGCCCTCTGAGAAATCAAATAACGCCATAAAAGCAGTGCCATCGTCATCCATCTTTATTGCTGACCTTGACGGAAACCACACCCACCGAATGATCCAAAAGAACCAGCTTCATTACAAGTTGCCCTCAGAGGGTTTCCTCCCCACATGCTGACATTTCGGAGCTGTTTTTTATTGACAGGTGGTTTAAATGATGTGGAAGATCAGTGCGAGTTGTGTAGATAATACCAGTTTATCCTATTAAAGTCCCGGTCTTTTGGCCACCAGCTCGTAGTTTTGGCCAACAGTTCTGCAGCATATAATCACTCATCAAAGTAATTACTGAGGCGAGACAACGCACTGCTATCGACAGAATGAGGCTCGCCTGGGAAAGTTATACAAGTAGATTGGAAACATGCCCAAGTTATGCCAGTGTGCTCCCAGATCAGATTTCTGATAAAAAAAGATTGTCTACAACGTAAAAAAAAAAAACAGCATTTGTCAGTTAAGCTAATGCTGGGTCGGATATGATAACAATTTCCTGCGGAGGAAAATCATCTGTAACTATGAATGTGAGTGTGATACTGCGCCTGAAGATTCAGAAAACACCGCAATCCAGTCTCATTCCACAGTGACTCCTTCAGGACCTGAGGATTAATTAATAAAAACAAAAGCCGTTCTAATTAAGCCTGGAGAAAACGTTTCACTCCCTAAAGTGACAACAGCACAGTATCAATTGGATCTCTTTTTTCAGCGCCTTATCTCAGTCTGCACAAGTTTTACTCACCGGTTCTTCTGTTGCGCAGATGCCGGTTCCAGTACACACCAACGCAAATGTTTTATGTAGCAGATTTTAACCGATTATTATTTGGGATAAAACATGTCATCAGGTTGCTTTAAAAGCATGGCCACCCACTATAGATTTGTAATATTTTTTTTTTAAGTTGTAGACAGTCGTACTTAGTCGCAATCTCAGAGGAAGTGCGGAGTTGAAGGACGGGCACCTGTGAAAAGAGTGTGAAGGGGCTCATATAATGGAGTAACTGCAATAAGCAGTGTCCTGTCACAGTGTCACAGCGCCATTTCAGTGGCTCTCTTCCTCGTTTCTGCTCTCTCTGGAGAGGCAGTGGAGGTCCGTGGCTCTTAAAGAGCTGCCTATATAAAATGGATTGTCACATCACTTATTCCCTGTGTCAGCATCGATGATAATGTTGATGGCTTTTGGAATGAGGGTAACTGTTATTGGAGGAAATCAATTAAGAAAATTAAGATAAGCCCTTACTGGGCTCTTTCTTTTTTTCATTGGCTGGTGTTAAAGTTTCCTCTCATCCACTCTCTGGCTTTTCTCGCGCCAAATGCAGGCCACTGAAGGTTAATGCATTTTTACTGTACCAGCTAGCTGTGAACCTCCTTGAGAAGCCCAGAGTGACGTAAGGCTTCCACGGTCTGAGATCACTTTCAAAGCTGCTGGATTCAGCCGAAAAGCCAGACAGCAAATCTGAGCGGAATAAATTTGGTTCATTTACATACGTGTAAAAGTTGTCATCTCGACTAAAGAAATATTTCCAATTCCTCAGCTCTCAGACGTGGGGTTGTACACCTGTGTCGCGACCAGCTCTAGTGGGCAGACATCATGGAGTGCTTACCTGGATGTCAGAGGTCTGTCTCTATAGGTCTTATTAATAAAAAATAGCTATTTGTGTGAAATATGCAGGTATTTATTTTTTGCCTCCATCTTGCCTTTTCACTTTCAGACTCCTCTGACCTCATAGACTTCGTATCTCACAATTCAACCATCATCCCCGGGCCCCCCTCCAAGCCGGAGGTCACCGATGTTACCAAGAGCAGTATCTCGCTGTCATGGGAACAGGGGCCGGAGGTGGGCTCCCCGGTGTCCGCCTATGTCATCGAGGCCTTCGGGTATGTCTGTGACCCACAGCCTCGAGCTGCATTTAGTGACCCCGAACTTTCATTGCAATAACAGATGTGGGGTGATTCTGTGGGTAGTTCAGTGATGTCGGGAAAAACGAAGAGCTTCCCTCTTCCAGAGGCACACTCAATTTTACAGAAGTAAATAAAAATGACCAAGCTTTTTCAGTGTATTTGTTACAATGTGGCTGAATAAAAGGACTCAAACCTGAAATAACGCGGATTAGTCTTTCTCAATGACTGCCAGATCTTAGACCAGATCTCCATCTTTCTTACCAATATAACTTATTTGGATTTAATTTGCTTAACCTTTGGGCATGATCCAGAACTGGATTCTCTTTTTAACCTCATAAGTGCACAACCTGTAACTGACCTGGAAACTACTGAGGAGAATATAAATAGTTAAAATACTTCTGAATTTTAATCCCGCTCTACCAACAGTCAGTCGGTGAGTAACAGCTGGCAGACGGTGGCAGACCACGTGAAGACCGCGGAGTTCACAGTCAAGGACCTACGACCCAACACGGTCTACCTGTTCATCATCAGGGCCGTGAACGCTCAGGGGCTCGGTGACCCCAGCCCGATGTCAGAGCCTGTCCGGACACAAGGTACAACAAACATTTTCTGCCCTGCTAGTGTGGGTATTCATTTCCTCTTCCTGCTTGTACTTCTTTTCCTCTCCTAGACATCAGTCCCACAGCACAGGGAGTGGACCACCGTCGCGTGCAGAAGGAGCTTGGGGACGTGGTGGTCAACATGCATAACCCCGTGGTGATCAGCTCCACGTCAGTGCAGGTCACATGGACGGTAAGTGAGCTCAGTTTCGGGACTGTGCTCTGGGTTTGCTGGCACGCACGTGGCGGTTTTTGGGGTCCGAACAGCTGGTGCTCCATCAGTTTTGAATCATTTGAGCGGATGGTAAATCAAGAGTAATGTTTCTGTTCGGCCCAAATGAATCACCATTATGTGATACATGTGTCACTTCTGGAGGCAGTTTGGAGTCAGCCCTTTATCTGGGAAATGTCATTTCTGTTGGCAAGGTGTCCCCACTGCCTGCTGCTGGAGGTTAATGACAACCAGAATGTGCTCACACCAGCCGGCTATTTCATGCCTGTCATTACAAAAGACACATACTGTAAAAGTGCCTGTAGGAGGGCGCGGTGACAGGATAAACCGCCGTGTTAGATCTGAAGGGACAGTTAGCAACGAGGTTTCATTTGTCATCTATTGTCCAAGGTTTAGCAAAAGTTTGGAGTTACAAATTCTGTATTTTATTCTGCGTTTCCAATGGCTCCACAAAATCACACATTTTAGGAAACATGACATTAGACAGTTTTTTACCGAGGTAAATGACAATCCAGACCCCCCAGCAGGTCTTAAGCTAATTACAGGAACAGCGTGGTAGTTGACGGAGTGTGCTGTCACCGCGACCAATGTTATTTACAAAAAGTACCAAATATAAGATTACCAACAATTTCAGTTAGTTTAGTAGGTACGACTCAGTAGGACACATATTGTATAATGAGAAAGAGGCATGAATTAAAAGGAGATAGACCAAGCCAACATGCCTGCTAATTACCATAGATGTTGCTGCTCTATTGATACTGAGAGTGAAAAGTCAAATTTTACAACAATTTTTCCGACATACTTTTAACAATAATCCCTAACCCTCATTCAACCAAAATTTCCTTATGTGTGAGCAGGTTTAACATCAGTGTGGGCTGCAGCTACAGACAAACAGTGAAAACACTGTTACCTTTTGGACTCTTTCCCAAGTGAATCTTTTATTTTGCTATAAACATCCTCCAGATATGAAATCAGTTATATCAACACAGTAATGTAGAAGGAGACAAATGCCAGAGAAGCAGGGAATTTCTACTGTTCTTTTCTGCTTCTTTGACACTAATTAAACTGTATAATTAGTTGAAAATACATGCATTGTCACTGGCAGGAGACACTACCTGAATGCAGATCCGCCATTCCGAATCCTTTTTCACAGAGAAGCACGACACCTCCCTGGTAATTACCGTGAAACATGTCTATATCCCGCTCTCCTCTGCTTCTTCTTTCAGGTGGAGAATCCATCGCAGTTTATTCAAGGCTACCGCGTTCTGTTCCGGCAGACCTCAGGCCTGCCCTCCCCGGGGCCGTGGCAAATACAGGACTTGAAGGTCGCCTCGGAGAGGAACATAACTCTCTCCGGCCTGAAGAAAGGAATAGTCTACGAGATTAAGGTGCGGCCGTATTTCAATGAGTTCCAGGGTGCGGACAGTGAATCCATGACGGCACGCACCATGGAAGAAGGTAAGTCAGAAATTAACACAGTTCTCAAGAAACTCTGTTCACTGCTGAGTGTATGTTGCAAGAAATTGGAGATTCTGTTATGCCTGAGCAGAATGTGTCAATGATTCTTCCTACTTTCATACTGGTAATGGCTCTGTGGCTGGAGAGTGATGAATAATGGCATTTCAAGTGCTCCCACCCACACACGCATACTCCAGCAGTGTCGTGTCCCCTATGTGCGAAAACAGGTCTCTCAGACAGCACAGCCGGGGTCTTTGATGAGCTGGGGCCTCTGTTGGGTGGTGAGAAAGTGGGGGAGGGCAAAAAACACTTCTTGCAGCCTACAGTTGACTTCTCTCCCCAATATCAGAAAGAGTGGCAGCGTTTTGGTTTTTTTTCTTTATCACAACGCACAACCTTAAACATTAGATGTCACCTTGTGATGGTCATTTGGACCATTCAGCACCACCCAATTCATGAATGAATCTCAGCACCGGTGCCGGTTACTGTCCATAAATCCACAACATGATCTTGTGGATTTTTCATTCTCAGACAAATGCTTTGGATTGATACGTTGAATGGAAATTGTGGAATAGAAAGGGGCGGTTTGCACTGTTGCAGCTACGATGCTGTGATGGGAAGAGCGATGGAAAATGATTGGCTGATGGGGAAAAAAAGTTCATCTCCTAAACTGGCAACTGACCTGTTCTTGTATTACTTGACCATCATCTACAAAGAATGGCACCTAGGTGGTGGGGGAAAGCTGGCTTGTAAATAAATTACTGGATCGTTATTTTATAATTCTTGTGAGCTAAGTAGTTGCTAAGTACAGCTATCCTCATCAGTCGTCCAAGTCCAGTAAGTCCAGCACTTTTCTTTCCAAAAATGACAACCTTAATGGAATCTCTCGTGGCTGTAGCTTCAGTACCTGATAAAGACCACGCTGGAGTTTATTTGCTGCCAGTTTGGATCGTCCTGCAGAATTTCAAAGGGCGAGAGTGAACTTGCGGGTCCCGTTATAAAGCTGCAGTACGAAAGTGTTGCTTCACCTGCACCGCGTGGAATTGTAACTGTGCAGAGTGCCAAGTCATGCAGAGACCATTAATGCATCTTCCTCCCAGTAGGAGGATTAGAAGCTATGAACAATGGATATATCTGGTGTAGAAAGAGAACCCCCCCTTCTAACCGTAGCCCAATTAAAATGGCCACACAGGACTGTTGAGGGTCTTTGTGGGCTGCTGCACAGGCTCCATTCAATTTAGCCCCGGAAATAAGGCATCATGATAGATGAAATATTGGCCGCAGATGCCCCCAGTGCCTGAAAATGTGCTGATGTGCAAAAATGTGTGCGGGGGGACATAATTCATCGAAAGAAGGTGGGGAATGCGGTCCCATCTTTGCGAATTCTTTACAGAAGGTGTCTATTGACAACAAAGGTCAAAACAACACGCCTCACCCTGCACATCGAGGGGTAAATTGTTTATTGTGATTAATGATCCTCACTGTTGTTCGACGGACCGTTAGTGAGAAGAAGCCTGTGGCCAGAGTCAAATCTTCCACATGTCTGTTGTGGCTACCATCCGTATGTTCCGGTGGCTAGCTTTCCACCACGGGCAAATCAAAGGAATTGTTCTGGTGGCAGGTATAGCTATTAAAATGATCCATGGATATTATAAGACCTGGCACAAGGCAAAGACAAAAATATCTTGCATTCATTAGCATTTAGATTTCATTTGAGTCAGGGAGTTAAGGGACATTCCTTTATTGTTTCATAAGTTTTCAATATGCAGTGTAGGGATATTTGCTAATTTATGGAATTAATGACCATAGCTAAACTCATTTGGATAACAGGTTATGTTTACCACTTTACATGGCATATAGCAGTGCATTAAGCAGCTTAAGTGCCTTTTGTTTAATAGCACAGCTGTTATTAAAATCTGAAATTGTCCCCTTGGACATCAGAAATAGTGATTACCTTAAATTACGCTCCAGTCTGTGGTTTCATCAGTCCAATATCAGTATTAGTCACGTTATTATGAGGAGACATTTTGACCTTCCCTGCTGTTGCAGCCATTATTCGTCCTCAGGGATTGTTCTCATAGATGGGGGGAAATGTCGAACTTAACACTTAATGGTTCCTGCGTTCTCCTGATGTAAACCTCTGACTGGCAGGGCACGCTCCATCCGTTTGCTGAAGTAGCACAACTGAAATGACAGGTAGAAAAACAGAGCTCGCTGGTGCATTCGCCCAAGTTGAGCAAAATATATGTGTTTTGCGGTCTAATGGAAATCTCTGTGAAACTGTTTAAAATCCTCTGGGCTGCCTCCTTTTTTCCACCTCCCCTTTTTTTATTGTTCGCTCCCCTCATTTTTACAGAGCATGCTTAGCTGTCAGTCTGTCTATGGGAATTTCATGAAGCTGCTACCATATGAATGAATCATCAGGACGTAACCGTCTTTTACATTTAGCGCTTGTTTTCCATGCAAGAATTTAGTGCTCTTTGCAATGTTGGCAGCAGAAAGGAGAATTCAGAAGAAGCAGCCGTAAAGAACAGTGAAACGGACCCATAAAATGTATTAAAACCAAATGGATAGGCAATTTTTTTGTGAGACACATATTTTCCTGATTTCTTATATTCTGTCCGTTGGATTTACAGAGTGTGGGGGCAACATTTAACTGCGCAGATGTAACGCTGCTCATCATGCTGCTGCAAAAGTCCAGCATCTCAATACAGCGCAGCCTAGAGACAGAACAGACTGAGCTATTTTTCCTGGAGACCATGATAAAATAACAAAAAATAACTTAAAAGCAGGGATTGATCCGATGAGTGGGACATTTGTCACCACCTCAACGGCTCATGATTTGGCTTTCTGCAATGAAAAGACACACAGATGTTACTGTATCGGCATCCTGTCCAGATGCTAAAGGAGATGATAAACTGTGAATATCTTGTCTTCATCGCAAATTTGTGTCTTCACTTTATATTTGGCTCGCTTTTCATAACCACTGCTTCACTTTAGCAACAGCAAGCCTGACTGATTTGGTCTGACAGTAATTGGTTTAGGGAGTCTTGTGGCTGAATCCAGATCCCCACACAGGGTTGGGTTTATTGGTTAAACACAACAAAATTGAAAAACCATAGAGATTCGATTCTTTGTTGTGCTGTGCTGTCAAATATTTTTGCTGACATCCGTATCTGTTTACCTCCCCCTCACTGGGTTAAATATTCAGTGTTCGTGTCATCTTCCCCTGTAAATGTATTGTTATGCCCTCATTAACAGAGGGGATGAGAACTATCCTGGCTGGGTGCTTCAGCCTCATCGAGATGACGTGTCCAACTAAATTGCATTTCTCTCCGGCCATTTATACGACCAATCCCATCCGGCGAAGTTTAACTCAAAATATTCCTGTTGCTCTGTGTCCAGGTGGCAAACAAGAGGAAACTGTCACACTCCACCTACCTTGGCTGCTCTGCTCCTGGGTCACAGTCGCTGCTTTGCTGACAGTGCACTGCAGATAATGTTATTATTTTGTCGGTTCCTAATTGGGCCCAGAGTAGGTCTTTTATTCACCGAGTCGGGACAAAATGAAGCTTTTTTTATGAGAATCCTGGCAAACTATCTACGCAGAGCTGTTATTGAGTGATGATGATCTGCTCATTTGCATTAGGATGGTGTGTGCCTCCTGCTGCCCTTTTAAAATCACTTCTCACTCGTCATCCACTTTATCAGGCCAGTGTGGTGTGTTGAAAATGTCTCCTTTTGTTGACAGACGTCATTGTAGGACATGAATCTGGATGATTATTTATTAATTTGCCCAGATTGCCATTAGTTGGTACTAAAATGAACATTCAGGGCCGTGTTCCAGTGCTCTAGAGATGGAGCTTGTTATCCCTGCCTAGTGTAAGTGTCATTTTCACCCCTGCTGGGACATTGGATGCTCAGTCTGGGTGTGGGAGGGTGTGTTTTGGCCCCATCCTGTCTGAATGTCCAACATCACCATCCTGCACATTTGTGATCAAGCACCTTTCTGTTTTGTCAGACTTTGGAGTGATAAGTGTCATTTTCATGTAAACACCACATGTGGAGGTCTCTTCAATGATTCACAGCTAAAATTAATTAGGAATTACTGTAATCTTCAAGCCTGATTGATCTGAGCTGCATATCTCAGCACCGGCTTTATTCAAGATGACGTTGTGGCATTTAAGATGAATTATTACCATGAGGAACTGACTCATATCACGTTACATATATTAGCATGAAATGTGAACATGCAGCGTCTTTTTTAAGGTTTTCCACGCTCATGAACAGTATCGTACTGTCTTTTCCTGGTTCTGCAGTGCGATTTGCAGGAATTCCAAATGTTCTAATTCAGTATTCAGCCCAGGCTACTTCATCCAGAGCAGCATCTGGGCCTTTTCATATCTTTGCTTTTGCAACTGGAGATGGTCTGAATCCATAACACTCAGGCTCCTCGCGCTGATGGTCAATAGCATTGTCTTTTAGATAATATATGCAAAGTTGAATATAGCTCCATTGGAAGCCTGCATGAGATATGGTCTTAATGGTTCTAATCCATTATGGAGGCTCTATTGGCTACTGGGCTCAGCGATATTTTTTTGGCAGAAGAAATTCCACTCACTCGCTGATCTGCGCAGGAGGATGGGTATTGTTTGTGCAATTAGAAAAGCACAAACTGACCCTGGAATGCTTGATGTGTGTAGCCTATAATGCCCATCATATTATAAGGCTGGAATTCAGTACAATAGGGCTAGGCTGTGTTTTTAGGACGCAGCACTTTTCCAGTTGTACAAACAACCATGAAGATATGAAATTGAGATGAAGTGCTGCAGCAGCCATCTGCCACGCTTGGCGTGGAACATTTCTTGTTTTCTTGCTTGCTGCATGAATATAAAGGGTGGGACTGTGGAAGACAAATCCTTCTTTAACGTGATCAAAAACACATTTTTCTTTAAAAATTGCTCTGCTACATCACATTACGTCAAAGTGCTTTATTATTATTTTTCTTTTCCCCCACCAGCGCCTGGCGCCCCACCACAGCAAGTGACAGTGCTGACAATAGGGAGTCAGAACAGCACCTCCATTAGTGTTTCATGGGACCCTCCTCCCTCCGACCAACAGAACGGCATCATCCAGGAGTATAAGGTAGGATCAACCACTTTGGTAGCGCTGAAAACTCCATGAATTCTGGTAATGTGGCACGCCGCCGTTGAATGAATTCTGCCCGCTGTGTCCGTCTTTGTCAGATCTGGTGTTTGGCCAACGAAACCCGTTTTCATGTCAATAAGTCTGTGGACGCAACCATCCGTTCAGTGGTGGTCGGCGGGCTGCAGACGGGAGTGCAGTACCGCGTGGAGGTGGCTGCTGGCACCAGTGCAGGGGTGGGGGTCAAGAGCAAACCCCAGCTCATCACTTTAGGTAATCCATTCACTCTGTCTCACACACTCACAACTCCTTAAGTCAAACGAAACAACCCCATAATGGGTAACCCCGGGTCCCCAGAATGCGTGGGGGAGGGGCCCGCGAAAATGATTTGTCAATTTATTGCACTTGCAGAAAGAAGATTGTGCGTTACAATGAGACATCTACGGAGAAATCAATAGCCTTTCATTAAGTGTAGTGTCTGGTAACACTGTGCCAAGTACTGTTAGCCATATCAATAATTCTTCTCAATATGTGGGCAGCTGGTGCTAACAAAAAAGACAGTGTTTTTGCAGGAGCTTATCAGACTTATCACATCTTATCAAATAGCTTAAGAACAGCCAGCCTATATAAGCCCAGAATCAATATCAGTAGCCCAGGCCAGATGCTCTTCATCCACGACTTTTGACTGATATATAATAACAGCCTTAACACAGGGAAGGGGGGAGGTGGGGACTCAGACCTGGGCGCCGCAGCTTAATGATGGGGGGGTCAGGGGCGGTGGAGGGGCGGGAGGGTCGAGGGGGTGTTCCTGCCGGAGACTGTGAATCTAATTTCACAGCACAGTAGCTGCAACAGAAAATCAAACTCTGTCAGGGCTGCTCTGTCAATCTCGTGTCTTGCAGCTCCAGTTGATAAGTGCACAGCTGAATTGATTTATTCTGCCTACATATTGGATATAGTGATGCTGTTTTCGTTTTTTGGGGGGTGGGAGAAGGGGTTTATTTGACATCTGATTTCTTTTGAAAGTTCCTGTGGTTTGTAGGTCGAGATGCGGTGAAGTTTGACCTAAACAACCTTTTATTTATTTTATCTTATGCTTTAACTCCCCAGAAAATCCCACATGATTTACCAACATGTACATGAAATTACACCATGTTTACCTCCTATATTTGAGACGGCGTTTAACCACCAAGGAAACAAAATAGATTTTTCTGAATCATTACATTTCCATCCAGACATTGAGTAAATAAATCGGGGTCACGCCATTTGTTTTTCTTTGTTTCTCCCTGGACTTGTGTGCGTGCGCGTGCACGGCCCTCAGGTGCAGAGCTGACAGACATAATCACGGGCTCAGAGGGCAACAACAGCATCTCGGACGTGGTGAAGCAGCCGGCCTTCATTGCCGGTCTGGGAGGGGCCTGCTGGATCGTCCTGATGGGCTTCAGCGCCTGGCTGTACTGGAGGAGAAAAAAGCGGAAGGGGCTCAGCAACTATGCAGGTAAATAAATAAATAAACGCATCAATAAAATAAGGTTCTGCACACGGGGTCACTCTCCTCAATGAGAAGCCAATCATCAGAGATGAGACTCCATTTGAGGTGGCTAAAAAGCACAACAAAGGAATTATATTCAGCTCAGATGGAAATAGGCTCTATTGACTTAGTGTGCACTTGATTCAGTGTGCACTGATGCACATCAACTGTGCTGAGCTCCACCAGCACCTCACCTTAACATTCTTAATACCTTCATGCAAGTCATTTTAACATCCGCTTCCATTATCGGGGCTCTCTTGATGTTGTCTGCGCATTAACATGAGGTGCGTCTGAAATTTTCTTATCCCTCTCTGACTCTGGCTGGGTGCCGTTATCGTAATGTGTATTGCAGCTCTCATTGTTGTGACTCTCGGAGTGGATGCGCAGATTTTGTAATTCAAAGAGGATTTTCATGATTGAACGCTGCATCTCTGATCTCCTCTCGAAAACAAGTTCCATTCAAAAAAAAAGTCAAGAAATACAGCTTCTTCAGATGGAAAATGTTGGGAAGATAATGTATATTTTTGTATATTCTGTCCCTCACTTTAATGGAGGAACCTCATTTATATTTTTCCTCTTAAGGCTATATATATATATATATATATATATATATATATATATATATATATATATATATATATATATACATATGTCTGTTCTCCTTTACAATATAACATTTCCTTGCTTTTGATTTGCAGTTCAGTCCTTCACCTTTACTCGTGCAGGTATGCCTCACACATTTGTGCATTTGCATGTGGAAACGTCACAGGATTTCAATTCAATATACAATAACAATGCAGTAATTCAACCGTCTTCAAGAACCGCGGTTAACGTATTATTTCTTTCCCTGTTTGTTTTTTCTATAAGTTACATTCCAAAGAGACAGAGGCCTGATCAGAAACGGAAGGTGAGAATTTAAATTTCCCATTCAAAAGCCACAGTAACCAGCATTGCGCACATGAACAGCAAAGATTCATGCGTTAGAGAAGCAATTCTTGCCGAGGCAGTTCGTGATTTGCCCTGGTGAACCCTCAACGCTATTATTTTGTGAAGACGACTAATGCATGAATGAGCGCCTGTGGGGGTGCATCACGCTCGGCAGCCAACGTCATGTCACAGTGGGGTCACATTTGATTTTTCAGACGACGTCTAAAAACCAGAGGAGGAAATTTTCCCCTCAGTTTTTGACAAATCAGCACACCTCAGCAGGTGGATTAGAGCTGTAACCAATGTGGCAAGTGAGGGACCGAAAATAAATATTTTCCCTCCTAATCCTCTTGTGTGAAGTCCCGCACTGTAAATTCGCATACGTGCCACTGTGTTGGCATTGGCCCGTGTTTCCTCGGTAATTTTATGTAAATGTATGTATGCTTGTGTGTATTTTAAAATGGAAATTATTGATGTCATTGTTTGAACACCTTGAGCCATCAGCAAGTCAGCTGTGAACAATTCCCCTGGCACTTGGCAATTCAGGGCCTTTTGGAGAAAAAAAAAAAAAAAAGAGTGTGTAGCTGCACATTAATTAAACATATGTGAGTAGATTGCATGCAGCATGTCAATGTTGCTTTCCCTCTTTAAAGAAAAAGAAAGAAAACAGCTGATAGGAAGCATTTGTAAAGTATTGTATTCCTTCCTGAACTGATTCTCATAACTTTCTTACCTTGAAGTCAAAGACTGCTTTCATGGCTGTTGTATTTCTCGAAGACAAAATGACACGGTAGCTTTCCTGAACCACCTAATAGGCTTTTTCCTCTCCCTGTTGCCATGGAGACAGTGCTCTGGTGTAGCTGATCTGCCAGAGGCTGTCCATGATTCTCAATTTAAAATGTAAATTTCTGTTGTGCTAAGGCTCTAAAGTGGATTTAGTGTGTATTTGGGCCTGCTTTGTTTCTCTGGGGGGAGTTAGGGGTGGTTGAGTTAAGAGGAGGCAGAAGCCTGATTTATAGACTTGCCATTTTATGTCTTTCTGTTGTTTATTGGCGCCTGTGCGCTTCGGCTGCTCCACAGGCGAGAACATGCTGAATGAGATCTCACATCAATTTGCCGTTGATGCGGCAAGAAGGAAATGAGCAATGCTGATACTGTGAAAGCGGAATATTGGGCCATATTGCTGGTTCACTGTCTTACCTTTTCTTTGCCTCTCTCCACTCAAACAATCCCTTGCAGCCGTCCGGGGCTGTTAAAAGCGGGTGACCCAGGCCTCCCGTGGTTGGCTGACTCTTGGCCGTCCACAAGCCTCCCAGCAAACGGAGGATTAGGAAGTCCGAAGGGCGGCAGCAACTTTGGCCGTGGAGGTAGGAAACAGGCAGTGATGAAGGAAAACAAGGGCTGGGCAATGCCTGGTTGGACAGTTTTGATGCTCATCCATTAGGAAGCGCAGTGACAGGACATCACACATGGGCATACACACACAAACAAACACGCACACAAATTAAAAGAGCCTCGGAGGGCCGTGTTTTACTGATGTGATTTGACAAGCCTGATATTTGGCTTAATTTCATGGCGTTTGCATACATGCCTGCTGCTCTTTCTCAAGCTGGGCCTTTGTGTACTTTTCAAGCCTGCCTGGAATTGATGGTTCATGTAAATGTGTATTGTGTTGTGTGTTTGTGGGGTTGCGTGTTCTCCCGGCTCACTGGCACCCCGCTGAGCTGCAGGCTTTATGTGAGATGGTGAATCTGAAGGTTAGCACTGTTTGAATGTCCCTCTTGTGTCCAGTCCACCGGGCCTCCGCAGCATGTTGCATACTAATTATGGTTGCAGAAAATCACTTTCATTTATATCAAGTCCATTTGAGACCTGTATTTAACTAATGCAGAGTGCAAGAGCAGCGGGGAGCGTTAATGACCTTAAAGATCGTTAACTTCATGCCGGCTTACCTCTCCATGATCCCTTTCCCCCTTCCCACTACGTTCTGTCAACCTTCTCTTTTGTCTCAGATGTTCTACCGTCGGCAGCGGTGGAGAAAACGGGCACCATGCTGTCCGATGGTGCCATCTACAGCAGCATCGACTTCATGGGGAAGGCAGGCTACAGCAGCCCAGCCCAAGGCAGCCAGCCCACCCCGTACGCCACCACTCAGATACTGCAGTCCAACAGCTTCCATGAGCTGGCTGTGGACAGACCAGATCCCCGCTGGAAGGCTTCTCTACAGGCACAGCAGGAAATGGCAAATCTGGGCTACTCGCTAACAGATAGGCGCCCTGGCAATGGTAATAACAATAAAAAGCATTTGCTCTGCTCTTTTTATTAGCATTTGATGAACAACTGAAACAAAATGGTGTTTTGTCAGAAAACAGGAAGTAATTTTCCTGGAAAATGCAAACATGTCAAGTGAAATCAAGGCTGGAAGAGCAAAAAGAAAATGAGAATTTATTTACATATTTACTAAAAATGACGCCTGAGGACAATGTTCTAATTACTACTCTGCCTACATCATAAATCTACCCTCAGAGCTTGACTAGCCCAGAAATGTCATCCAATCATGACGCATATCTTTGGGTTAACTTGATTAGTGATGGAGCAAAAAATGTTCGGAGCTATTTATGCAGCTTATATGCATACAAGTCGGGAAGGCATTTCAGGCAGTGCTGTTGATGTCCTGCACAATGGGCCATGTTGGAACTAAATGTCACGCTGTGATAAAGTACAGTAGGCACATTGGCTGTCCAGAACCAACTGAAAATGGTGCGCTGCTGGTTTTGATGCCTCTTTAAGTCCTGTCAAAATTGAGGAAAAAGTCCTAAAGTCCCTGCTGTCAGGGTGAAGAAAGGAGAAATAATGTATTCTGGATCGGAGACTGATTTGAAAATGTTCACATAGCACAGGCAGATAAAGCGATGGTTTCAGTGTGTGTGTATGTGTGTATGTGTGTCTGTGTGTGTGTGTGTGTGTGTGTGTGTGTGTGTGTGTGTGTGTGTGTGTGTGTGTGTGTGTGTGTGTGTGTGTGTAAAATAGTGTAGGTGTCTATAATATACGGGCTTCTGTTAGTTTTTTGATGAGAAGAACCCAGAAATGTCTCCCCTTCCCCCACCCTCAGGTACAAAGGTCGGGAAGAAAAAGAAGGTAAAGGGTGGAACAAAGGCCGCTAAATCAAATGGGACATGCTGGGCTAACGTGCCCCTGCCTCCACCACCCATGCATCCTCTCCCTGGTACAGAGGTTGACCTTGACCATTACCCGCAGGAGAACCACGGCGGAGGGTAAGATACATTCACATCTCATCAATCTCCCCTTGTGGAACTTGTGCACATGACCACAAATACATGACAAGATACGAAACAGGGGTTAGGCTGTCCGGCACCTGTGCCCAGTCTCTTCCTGCTTGACTGGGCGCACGACCGTGTGAACCCTCTCAACCAGGACACAAACACAGATGCTATTTGTCTCCGTGTCGTGTTAAAATGTAGATCCAGTTGGGTCTATTTGCTCTAAAGCCAGCAGGAATATGTCAAAATAAATGCTGCTTGCTTATTGAGTGTTAGCATGTTACTTTTCTCCAGCTCCTGTCGGATTCCCAGCTGCGTGGGCTAAACGGCATTTCCGTGTGCGTTTCAGGTATGACAGCAACAGCTGGGCCACGCCCATGTCCGTTCAGACCTACCGCCATCAGAATCTGGACAATGACGACGATGAGGAGAGGGGTCCCACTCCTCCCCTGAGGGGGAGAACTTCATCGCCCCCAACAGTGCCCTACAGCCAGCCATCCTCCTCCTCCCTCAGCTCGGCCCACCATGATGAAATGCAGTCCATCTTGCAGGCCCACCTGGACGAGCTGACCAGGGCTTACCAGTACGAGGTGGCTAAGCAGGCATGGTGAGGCTGCTCTACTCCCAGCAGTTACAGGATAATGCTGGATTACACTGTAGCTGTATCTATCTCCAGGATACCTCTAATTTTATTGATTTGACTCCATTGATAGTTTGGATTTCGCGTGTGAACGGACAGTGTCTTAAACTGGTATTTGTCAGGCCGCTGTCGGTGTCTCCCGGCGGTGATAAAAACAGCCTTCCATTGATTGCACCTTTGATGGAGGATTGGAAAACTTGACAAGCCAGTGGCGACACGTGTTGGGGGTAATGACTGGGTTTAGTCTGACATGCTGTTCTGACATCAGTAAATAGAGTTGCTAATTATGCATGCGTCCCCTCCACGGTGGGATGTGAGCCATCATGGAGGACAGCTGTGGGGGAGATAACAGGCATGTAGCTGACAGCCCTTCCCATCCAGATATCCTTTATCCAGGCCAATTACCACAGCATTGTGTTAGCAAAAGGCACAGTAATGCATAGAAAGTAATCAGTGGAATTAATGCAAGCATTCAAGGCATCTTCTGAATATGTTCTGATTCTGCATTCTGAGAGTTTTAATTGCTGTCATCCAACCTCCGGTGCTTTCAGAATGCTGATTAATGTACATTAGTTATCCACATTCCATTAGGCACTTGAAGAGCAGTCCAAATGTGACCAACACCCCCATCCCTCCAGTGGACTTCATGTCCAGTACGCTGGGTTCTGATCTGGGCGCCACGCTGCTTTCTGAGGAAGACGAGGAAGAGGAGGAGGAGAGATACGCCATGGTGTCAAAGAACCTGAGCGGCTTTGAATACACCCCCAGTCACAGCGCGGACAACCTGGAGGGGTCAGGTAAGTCTCGGACTGCTTTGGGCCGATGTTCTTTTTCATATTCTTCCTTAAACCTGCCATGAATTCCTTATTATGTGTGTGTAGCATCTTATATATAAAAATTGCATAAAACGGGACATTCATTGCAGACATTCATCATCTGTCTAACCAATGATACCTGTGACTCTTTCTTACCTCGTCCAGTGTAACTAAATTTATTAATATATGTCTCAAGGAATTTGCATTGTGATATACAGTACATTTCATGGCATGGGGGCTTTAATGAACACAAAGGGGGAAAATGGGGCATCCATGAGCAGCAAAGAGTAGTATCCCTCTGTTTGGTCGGATTAATAATCCATAGTCTGTCAGCGAGTCCCTGCTGAGCTCTCAAATTGATTTATTTTCCCAGTCACTCATTTTGGAAACAAGAGACTTGATGATTAATTAGCCGTTTGACCCCCAGTAGTGACATTGAGTAAATATCCAAGTAGCAATTTTATTTATTTTTTTATTCTCTTCTCTTTTTTTATTCTCTTTCTGTCAACACACCTGTCAAAGGGTCATTTATCGAACTCCATCACTTTTTCTCCCCCAAAACTGCTACTGACTCTAAAAACGATGTCCTCAGCAGTTTTTTGGACAGCTGTGACAGATAGCCGTAGACAGAACATATGAAATGTGCAGACACACACTTTTCCCCCTTCGCATATGTAACGAGACAGAAACGGCGGCAGACTTTTGTCCCGACGGGAACTCGCTCATACTGAATGATTTTACAGTTGACAATTTACGTCCCGTGACAATGGGATGGCCGCGTTGAATCCCAGAGGCTGAACTTTGGGCGCGTCAAGGTCACGGCGGCAGACGCACGTGTCTGCTGTCTGGCTGAATGATGCCGTTGTTGTTTTGAATAGGAAGCTTTTCCCCACTGAAAACTGGCAGCACCAGCATTAGGAAGGGAAAAAAAAAGTCTTTTAACACAATCCAGACTTCTGCTGAACGGTCCAGTATCGAAAATCTGTCTGCCAGGAGGGTTGGGACCAGTGAAGCACTAAACAGTCTGTTGGCTGGCTCAACTATTACACGCACAAATAGCTGCGTGCACACACACATACACTGAATGAAGACCAAAGGCCCGTTTAATCACACACTAAAAGCAGCCACTTATTATTCAAGTGATTGTTAGTAGTTTATATAGTAGCACCCAGGGAACGTGTTTATATTACCTCTGGGACGGTAATCAAACAGAAAAAAAATAATTAGTATAAAATGAAAGTTTGATCGGCTTCACTATATTCAGCTGTCTGACTAAACCATGAGCAGAATTCCTTCGCAAAGAAATATCCAGACAGTCTGGGGAAAGTTATTTGAGGGCCTCACGCACATCAAAAAACATAGCATAAAACAGTTTTTAAAAGACTTTAGCAGCGCTCCCCTCAAAAAGTCGCACATCTGACATTTATGGTTTGATGCATGTATAAATAGGGTCTCTGAATGATGGCGCCGCTTTACAGAGAGACTTGAAAGCTTCTCCCACAGGGACAGAAATGCACCATTTTTAGACTCGCTGGTTTGATAAGTTAGCATTACTGGTGCGAGCTCGTGCTTTTGTTCGTCCATCACGGGATGAAATACGGGTCAGTGTGACTAAAACTGTTTACAGACCATTAGCAATGCAAACATGCTGTCCCCCTTGTTTGGAGCTGTCATGTACTGAAACCGCGCTGTATGAAAAGCGCCTTTAGGGAGGACGGGAAGACGCCTTCGGAGCAGTGAAACATATCTAGAACAAAGCCAGTGTGGTGGCAACAATTCCACGAGAGCTTCATATCGCATTAGTGGCACATTAAGTGGCACATTGCCTGTTTTGAATTTACTTCATTGAAATTAAATATTCATAGATGTTTGTTTTGACTCAAGAGTTTCTTGAACCCTGCCTTTGTAAACCTGGCTGCCTGCAAATATACCGTTCGTTGAATAATCCCTCTCTGTGCTGCTCATTCGTAGGTAATAGCTCACATCAGTGTCGCTCAGATGGCTCTGCCACATCAGAATATGGTGCACAGAACACCCAGAGCCTTGGCCATAAGGGGGCGCCATTGTCCGGCTTCAAGCCACAGACAAACAAGGTCGGGACTCTGCCGAGACGACGAGACACCGGCGCAGACGGTAGGTGTTTTTCCATCCATGCACAATGCTCCAATAGGCTGTATCCAACTCAAACGCAACAAATTGCTTCTATCGTTTGCCAAATGATTTTATCTACCCTCCACTTCACAGCCCACACGCCGGCCATGAAGTCCCTGCACAGTGTGGGTCCGCGCCTGAACAGCTCGTGGGCAGCTGCAGCCTCGGACCCCTCTGAGGAGTGCATGGTGACCGTCTCAACGCTAGAGCGACAGCATATGGCTTCCTGGAGCGGCACAGCATCAACATCTAACAGGGCCACCCTGAGCAGAGGATCTCACAGGAGGCCTGGCACAGATCCCTCTCTAAACGGGCATAAACCCGCAAACAGCACAGAGAAAAGGGAACACTGTGAGTGGCCGTCCTCATGAGCATGTGTTCGTATCGCGCTCGGCGTGGGCAAAGTGCAAAGCTGCAGTTTACTCTGGCAATGACCAATAATTGGAACCACATTTTAAGTTTGTACAACATAATTTAGAAAAATTGAAGATTCAAAATCAGGGCCAGATCAGCTGATGCAGCACTTCCTGCCTTATCTGCCCCCCACCTTCCTTCAATTACACAGCCAGTGGGGAAAAACATTCATGCTAAATAGCTTAGTGACAGTAAAATGTTCGACTCCTAACACCCACGTAATGGCCTCGGTAGTCCAGTTCAGACGCAAAAGTCAAAGAGTCAGAGTAACAGAATACAACATAAACACGGTCAAAACTAGCTTTCGGAGGAGACATTTGGCGCTACAAGGCGATGTTTATTGACAAAGTATGTTTACAGGGTAGGTCAGTGGGGTTGCATGATGAAAAGGCACGTTGGAGGCACAGGACATTTGTGAAGGGTTCCTTTTCAACCTGATGTTTGTGTCCAAAATCATCTTCGAATTAGCCTTTTCGGACACATGGATGTAAAAAGCTTGTTTGTGTTTTAAATATAGCTTCAATGAGTGGTACATTGCTAGCTTTATTTATATCGATGTATCTTGAGGGTATTTCCTGGTAAATCGTTATTGAGGCATTAATTATGAAGCATTCTTTCAAATCAAACTCATCATCTATAAAAGAGCTTGAGTCACGCCGGCGTGTCACGTGAAAAGGGCTGCTGCTGCGAAGCGTAGACGCAAAATGCCGCCAGGGTTTCACCCGCTTCTGCTCCGTTTCCCCTTTTCCAGAGTCACCGTGAAACATCCTTCCCCGTGTTGGCTGCCTGTCCCAGGATGCCTCGTTTGTAAGCTCTACGAGATTCCCCCCCGCCCCCCACCAACACCAACACCACCACCACCACCACCTCCCTCTGAGCGACGCGGAATGATGCTCGGAAGACGGAAAAGGAGACGGAAAAGGAGACGGGACGGATACGAAGAAGCAGAGTGCGAGATTAAATGCAGAGCTGTAAATGTCATGTACAGACACAGACACCAGTCTCACAGTGTTATTTTCATCCCCCTCTCTTCAAACCAGTAAACTGTTGTATGTCCGCTTCTGTTTTCTGTCACCTGCTGTATAAAGATTCACACAGTGGAGACGAAGAAGAAAAAAATCCCAACAAAACGACTAAAAAATCCCCCCAACCCCAAAAAAAGGGACTTGCATCACTTGTAAATACATTTTTATTTGTTTCTTTACATTGGTTTCTTTTGCTGTGCTATGCAAGCCGAACCCCGGTGTTGTCTCTTTTTTGTGATTTATTACTGTGAGTCATTTTTCATTCATGCTCAAAACTGCAAGCTTATTTTGATGAAGCTACCGTATCGTTGTACTTTGCACAGAGCATTTTGGTATATAAAAAAAAAAGGAATGAGACAAAAAAAACAAAACAACATGACTACAATAAGCACAAACCCTAATGACAGCTGAGCCGAGGAGAAAAATCAATAATGGCAAAGAGGAGCATGTTCAGCAGAAGATATATACACGGCTGCGCTCCGACTCTTCTGACAAATATTCATATATTGAGAGTAAAAGAAGAAAGAAAGACATGTTTGGACTCGTTGGCCGACCCCTGAAGCTGTTTCATACTTGCTGTTATGCGTTCTGTTTGCAACGCTTCTTGGTAAAGGGTCATTTTTATAGTAACACGTCGCCCGCGATATCCAAAGCCAAATCATCCGCCACTCTTAAAAATATTATGCTAGGAAAACAAACCTATATATTTAACTGTTTCCTCCAGGAACGTAGAGTGACATTATTAATGAGTGCAATAGCAAAAAGGCCAATATGAGAATAGAGGGGAAGGTTTGGTGGAAGACCAAATGGATGTGGCGTCGCCTGGAGACAAATGAGATGCAGAGTTTAATTTTAAATATATACAGTATGATGTTGGACACCAGATGATCTGTGTTGATTTGCTCTTGTTTGTGACACTCTGAAACGGCTACGAATTGGCCCCATCTCCATCGTAAGATGTACAGAATGACTGCCAAATTGAAAGCTATTTTTAAAAGTCCTTTTTCCAGTTTTAAAATCCTGCCAATTAAGGTTTTCCTGCCAATGAGATTTGACTCTGCCATGTCTTTTACTCTCGTCGGGATGGTTTTGTTTCGTCCATTGCTCTGGTATTGGCTCCCCTGTTGAAGACTCTTTACCTGCCATATTGGTTTGCCCTCAGGAATACACAGCCACATACAGTAGGGCCGTTTTTCAATCCTTTGATGCAAAATAAAGTGTGTATGTGAAAGTTTCTCCTTGTGATGCCTCAGTCTGACACACTGTTTTCATTGACCACACACGTTCCATTTCTGGGCCAATAACTGCATCATCTTACTCAAAAACGATACTGATGGTTCTTAGAATAAGGATTTTCTTTTTACATTTGATAATTCATTATAAGTTTGGTAAAAAAAACTTGTAAAATTAACCAAACAAATTACAAAGCTTAATTACTAAAACACTGTCCATTTCAAATATACTCAACAATATACTGTGTGATGCATTTGCAGTCATCTTAACAAAGAAATCTCTTTTTTTGCATCCAAACAGATGCTAAATGAAGTAAACCATGAAAGAGAAGAATCTTTTGTTGCTATTGCTTGCTGGTAAATGTTGAACTTTAAAGAGTTGAATTCACTCTTGCCCCCAACGGGTGTGCTTTCCAGTTCGACCGCTAGTTGGCGACATAGTGCTGCTAACACGATCCTTGGTATTTATGGAACATGCATCAACTGACTTAGTAAAGGTGGTTTGGGGCAACGTTGTGGCATTCTACAAGGGTCCAACATCAGATGTTTGTTCACATTTCCTATAAGGGTCCCGATGTGCTCATGAAGTCTGCTGTACAGATCAACCAACAACATATCCAACTGGGGCCTGTTGTCGAAGCTGATGCTTATTCCTCTTCCTCTGTTTTCCGCTGCTTCCGTCAGCTGATATAAAGGTCCTGCCAATATACACACCATCACAACATAAATCTACGTACTTTACATTCATGCGTTTTGGCTGAAATTCCTAATTGGATAAAGTATTTAGGACCCTTGTCCTGCAAAACTGGGCTGGTCTCCGATCCACGCTGAAATTGTATTGATCTCACTGGTAGAGCGACAGCCTCTGCACCTGGGCTACAATCTGGGTTATATTCTTGTTGTGTATCTTACAAATGCTCCAACACTTTCCAGCCACATTCTAAAATAAAGAAAGTATTAGGACAACCAAATCAGTGGTGTTCCATCACCTCCAGCAGGTGATAAACACAGTTTTGCTGTGGCAAGCAAGCCGAACGTTTGCTGACGTCCGACTTCTTGCCTCGCTCACTATCTCTGTCACTATATGTGTTTTAAGGCAGAATGACGGGGATTAGGATTGTGAGCGGGCACACACGCCAGTGTAACAACACAGTGTACAATAGAGTTTAAGCTGTAAATCCAACTGTTTGGCTTCCCACAAATCCTGCTGCGACAGGAGAATGAGTGTTGCACATTCTCTTTTGTACTCACTTGGGCACAATTTGACCACGTCTGACCAGACTCTCTCCTAAAATCAGATTTAGCCGACCTTATAAATGTGTGTATATGTGAGACATAGATAAGCCGAGCCTACTGAGGCCAATTAGGAAGCTCCACCTGCACTCACAGCTGTCAATTCAGTCTTAGAAAGCTGCAGTTTTGGAATACTTTAAGTGAACTTTTGGTTCACTCCCCTGTAACTGACACATTCAGAACTCACAATTTGCCCTCCGTCCTTACAGGGAAGCTCTGACCGATGATCTATACTTTACCTGGATAAAATCTTGATTCACAAAGGATCCTTTTTCTCTTTTAATACAAATTTTATGTATTTTATGTATAAAGTGGAAGGCATAATAGGATTCAGATCAGGAGGCGGAGAACTGCCCACTGCGATCCTTGACCTTCCATATGATTGTGAGTGCAGTTGAAGGCCTTTTTTTCTTTTCTGCAGATGCAACACAAAGGACAGACTGAAGGGCATGATGGAATATCGGCATTAATCATCTAAACAAAGCAAACCGAAAAACTCACTGGATTGTAACATCTGCACAAAATCGGCATTTGGAACATCTCTCCACACGGTGACATAAAAGAAAAGACAAATAAATGGGACAATGTTGACAAAACTCAGCCACACATTCATATTTATTAAGGACCTCCAATAACAACTTGTGGATATATTAGTATGTCAGCTTTCAGGATATGTTTATCTGCAATGCCACCATCTGCTCTGATCAGCAATATTTTAAAATATTTGCTAGCATGTGATGAATTAGAGTCTTATGAAAGACTGATTTGGGATGGTATTAATTCCAGTATTGCCATAGTGGCTAAAATGAACCCACTATGGGACTGTAAGTCCTGCTTTGTGGCTCAGCTGCCCCGAGGATAAGCTACGGGCCATCGGATTCCTGTTCTTTTGCTCCCTCTGAGACTAATTTATTTTCACGTTACTCACCGGATGGTCCGTTGCCTCTCTTGCCACTATCTCACATTGTGTTTGTCATGAGGAGCCTCTCCACAAGGTCTCTGATACATTTAGAGGGCTCCAAGGTTAATACATTTGCATGCAGTTGCTGAAATATATCTTTACCTGTCTTTACTTGACGCAGCCCTGAAGCCATTAATGAGTTTGCTGAGGGATTCTCAGGAGGAAAATATGTATTTTAGCCTTCTGCTACATCATTATTTTACAGTTTCAACTCAACATTTCTACCACCCAGCATTAGAGACACATAAGCAAGTAACAAATTGTGAGTTTAACACTACTAATTCAATGTAGTTATTTGAGTCAAGTTTACATTTAAATATTATCAAAAGCGTGAACTCAGAATATAGACCTTCACTGAAGAAGAATGTTCTCTGTTCCATTTCTTTATTAGAACATTTGCATATTTATGGATCACAGAACAGCGCCACGAGACACAAATTGTTATTCAAAGCCGATTATTGTCGTACGTCTTACAAGACGTCTGGAGGGGATCTTTAAACAGAGAAATCTCCTTGACAAAGCCACATATGGATGATGGGATTTATTGCCTGATTTTAACCGACCCAGTAGCACATCTTTAAAACTGTCCCTTCTGTGGCTTTGAGTGACTTTAAAAAGCCTTTGTTTCATTTTAGATTATATTCTGTGAGATGCACAAAGAGGATGACTGATGAAAGTTGTGCAAAATTCTGTCTAAATGCATTAAAAAAAAAAAACAGATCCCAAAAAGCCCCTCAAAATGACTGGGTTTTAAAAAAAAGTCTCAGTATAATTTCAAAGATTTTTGTGTCCAGAAGGCTCCTATATTTGGATATTTCCTCTTTTTTTTGGCTGCACTCACTGAACTTCAAACTTGTGGACACTCCCGTCCACCATGCTCTGTCCTCAGAGGACACGTCCTCTCCTGAGATTTACAGCTCCATAAACAAAATTTGAATTTATAACTGCTGGATGGAGCTCTGCCTAACCACCGGCTTCATTATCTGTGCCGCGTCCTTAATTCTCCCCCAACTGCTTGCTTTAACTGAGAGTAATCTTCCTTAAACACCATGGCAGTAAATCCAAACTCGTAAATTCTCGCTCATTACTCCGATTCCCCTCTGCTCACAGTTTCCACACGGCCTCACCCCCACCCGGTCCTCAACCTTGGCGCCCTCCTTGCCTCCGAGAATGCCGGTGATATGGGAAAACACTGTCACGGCTTTAAATGCTGCTATCTCTGACACCACCTGTTGTGAAGCTAATCGATGTCTTCATCGCCGCCAGACTTTTCCTCTGCTGCAGCGCCTCCTGTGCTGCCTCAATAATCCTCATTATGGGGAAAATCCCATTGGTTGCACGAGCGCTTGCACCAGTTTCCGGATCAATAAATGGAATATTTGCCTAATATTGTGGATTAAATTCGATATTTGGCATGTAATGTGAGAGAAAAGGGAACACTTACATGATAAATGGTGCAGGGGAGACCTGCATTCACTGAACACGCATTCACAGCCGTGCTGTCTCTATACATCTGCCTCTTTGATCAGGAGACATTCAAGCCTCACAGGTGACACTTTTGCTTTTTCTGTCAGCCTCATGGGCGCCGCCGCCACAGCTGCCGGCTCTTTGTCAACAAATTGCAGAGATGTTGGACTGCAAACACGGTAAAATTCTAAAAGCTCTGCAGCACAAGCACGAACAGAAATGTGCTCAGAACCAGAAGCTTAGAAACCCGGATGGACCGGGATGGACTCAGCAGAACCTTCGATCGTCCTTGAAAATGAAAAAAAAAGTCCAATGCAGCTGCTCATGTGTTTGTGGTATGAAAGGGGTTTTTGGTGCGGAAACCTGCATAAGTCCGTACGGATACATAGTAAGACATTGTTTATTAAATACAGAAAAGAAATAAAAATGAGACATAGTTTATCTCAGAAACGTTCTCCTTTAACTTACCTTTCTTCATGGTATTTATTGTGATTCTTCCTTGCAGGAATCAGCATCATGTCGGCCATTTATTACAGGACCAGATTACCCAGCAAAGAGCATCCTTAGATGACACCTTGAGAACATTTTTTATTCTCTAACAGGGAACAAAACTCATTGAACAACCTGGATCCAAGATTGATAGTGAAGTAAGTTGATTTGTATCAGCAAATGGACGCTGCATGTTAAAGCGCGCCTTGTTTTACCCTTTTTCAACCTTTTTCAGGCTTCTGTGGTTATAAAGTCTCCGACTGACCTGCCCTCGCTGACCATAAACGTACATATTCATTCATTTACCTTCTGTTAATTCAGGTTTTCAAAGTCTTTTCTATATATGTGTTGCAGTAAATGAGGAACCTTTCTGAGATCACAAATGTAAGAAAAACAGATGAGCTGCGCCTGGTGTGTGAGGCAGTTCGCCTTCTGCCTCCTGGCCTGCTGAGGAGGACGCCGGTGGTTGCAAAAATAAGTCAGAAACAAACGTGTTGCGATTCCTGTAACAAGGACAAAACTGTCCTAATCACATGACCCGCATTTTCCTACTGCCCCCTTGGTCATTTTGGTCATCGAGCCATTCAAAGCCATTTTCACAGATCAGAAATTGCTCTGACACACGAGAGGCTGCGGTTAATATGAGGTCAGAAATTCCAGAGCAGAAATACATTCAATTACACGGTAATAACAGAAAGGGCAGCAGAAGATGGATTTGTTGGCTAACAATATAGAAAACATCAGCCAGCGTGATTGTTTTTAATTAAAATGAGCTGCAAAGATTATTGTTGCTTAATGAACAGCAATATTTATTCAAACCGAGTACTTAAAGTGACATTTTAGTTCCATATATAACTTACAGAATAGGGCTGGACAATATGACAGAAGTCTATAACAGAATGCAAATGTAACATTTCAAACATAAATAAGAATATACAGTATATCTATTTTTAATATATTAGGGCCTGCGAATATTGGCAATGATGCTTGTTTTAGTCTTTATGTCCACAGTATTTTTTATTTTTTTTCTCATTGTTTAAGGTAAAGTTTTTATTAAGAAAATGTACAATAATCTGTGATTCTTTAAGTTTACTGTCCAGCCTTAAACCCGGAGTTACGGTTAAGGTCAAGGAAACACAGGAGAAAACTAAGTGGACTCAGTGTTGGAAAACAATAAATGGAACCAGTCCATGATCCGGCGTGATCATCCGCAGAGGAGGGGACGCAGCGGTGGCGCCGTCGGGTGAAACTCCCTAAGAGTGAGTCTGCATGCAAATCTCTGAGTACACAACAGATGAAATCTGAATGAAAGCTCAAATATACGCAACGGAATTCACAATCACAATCAACAATCTTCTTAAGCCTAAAGTCAACGGCTGAAAAGATCAACAAGACTCCAAAGACGCAATTCCCTCCCCCCCCCCGACTGAAATTCATATTATGATTTGAAATAAAATTAAGTGATTGTGCTTTCATAACCACAAAAAAATACAAAGACAAGATGTACATTACTTATAAAACATTAACACTATTATATAAAATTTGAAGCACTTCTGTGGCAGTAAACAATTTCAAGAATTTACAAGATGGCTGGATAATGACCGAACGATTACAGTAAAAAATAGCAGGACAGCCGAGATCACAGGCGGGACGCGTCGGTCCGCGACGGTGCGCGACGCTCGCAGTCGCCGTCAAATGTGCGTTCACCTCATTATTCCCCAGCGGCCAGCGTTTCTGGCTGCACACCCATTAAAGCAAACGATCCACAGTGCTTCAGGCCGAAGCACAGACTTAAACAGGACAGCACGTCTTCAGTCTCTTTTTTTTTTGTTCGTTTGTTTGTTTTGTTTTGTTCCGACACCAAATGAGAAAATGTGAAGTAGAAAACAACGAGCATGTATTGTGCAGTATTGTTCCTAAAGTCCATCTGAAACAATCACAGGAACTTTTCTTCTTGCGCTTGCACCTCCTTTTTATTCTTTTTTTTTTCTTTTTTTAGCTTTTCAGGAACTGCGGAAACAAAACACAATCAGGTTTTTACCCATGGTGAATTCTCACAGACAATGGAGGATTATTACATCCCATCTGTATTTGTTGGTGCAGAATTTGACTTTAATATTTAGGGCTGTATTGTATTAAATGCACCGAATGAATAGAAAACAAGCATTCTAACTACACTTGGATAAAATATACAAGTCGAATTAGACATTCTAGATGTTTACCTCCTCTACTCCTCCTCTCTGTTTGGTCCTGGAGTCTCCACATGATAAACTGGAGGAATTAGCACCATCGGGCTCCCTCTGAGTCGGTCCTGATGGGAACGATGGACGACTGTACAGGAAAATATCCCCTAATTCTGAGGGACAGACAGGAGGGAAACCACGTCAACAGGATTGTCCCTCGCATTTTAAAAGTGTGAAGAGAAAATCCATCCTGCTACCTGAGTGCTGTCGGTTTCTGCTGCTCCCCTTCCCTCTGGGGGGGCTCCTGTGCTTGTCCTGGTTCTCTCTCTGTTCGCAAGCGGCATCCTTGACCCGGTGTGTCCCGGTGCTGCCTCGTCGACCCCGGTTCTCCCCTGAGCCCATCCGTGGCAGTGTGGCGCCCCTCGCTTTATAGTCACAGTGGGCCGTGAAACTCAAAGGCATGCAGGAGTCTGGGGGGACAGAGGACATATTCAGTGGACCGGCTGTTTCCTAACCTCCGTTCACAATCTTTTCCGTACCGTCGTTGAAGCTGTCGCTGGGCTGGTTCTCCTGTTCACCAGGCTGATTCTGTTTATGCCTCCTGGGTCTTCTGTGCGTTATTGCAGGACTCATGTTGCTGTCCGTGGACATGGGGCTGCTCGGTCTCTGTGTCCACCGACCTGATATCACGAGATCGGGTCTTTATATACTGATTACGTGGAATTTTGACATTAGATTGGGCTAATACTGTCAACCGGTGCCCAACCGCTGTAGCTAACATGAATGTGCATTTTCACCTGGCTCCTCCGGGTATCTGCAGACACGCAGACCTACGATGTCCCGGGACAGAGCTACCGCCTGGTTGAAGTCGCCGTCTGTAAAGAAGGATCCCTCCGAAGTGCTCCCAACGCTGGACCTGCCTGACGAGATGTTGTCCTCAGACGCTGATCCCCAGCTGTTGACCATGGATCCTGTGACCGACCGGTCGAGATCCCCCGTGCTGGAGGCCGGGGTCTGCTCCTGACCGCCGTGGAGCAGCTTGTGCAAAGACGGGTGTTTGAGTCTGGGACAGTCGTGTCCTCGGCTGCAGTGATTTCCGGCGGGCTCCGCTTCCGTCTCTTCCTCTTCCTCCACCCTCTCTTCGTAGTCTTCCTGCCCATTCATGTCCACGCAGAGGCGTATGGAGCTGTAGGTGTGTGTCGGGGAGAGAGGGGAGGGGTGGCTGGTGCCATGGCGGCGTGACAGAAATACTTTCAATCTTGTCACAAAGACGTTAACGGTAAGGGTTTGCGAGGAAGGCCACTCCTACCTCATGTGCTCCGCTCCATTCTGCAGACCCGGGTCCCCTTGTGATGATGAAGGGTGACTGTAGGACCCTTCAGCAGAGGATGCGGTGGCTCCTCTAACCGGTGGAGAAGGGCAGCTCTCTGTCCTCTCTTCTGGATAAAAACTTGACATAAATAATAAAAAAAATGACATAAATGCTACAGAAACATGTCCAACTTGATTCAAAGAAACTACTTTCTAATGTTATTTATATCAAATCCAAAAACAATCGTTGACAGTAATATTTCAGTACACAATGAGTTGCTCCGGTTTCAGGTGAAAATATACTAGAACGCATTCTTGACTGTGGAAAGCACAATTTAATGTACAACATGGAGCCTAAATCTATTATAACAAAGATTTAATGTATGTACACCCTCATCTTCATTTTCTTAACCACTTTATCACTTTTGGGGTCATGGGGAGGGTACACATATGGGCAAAGGCAGGGTCCACCTCTGGATGAGCCCCCAGTTGATTGCAGGGCCCTATGTGAGCATGTGTGGGTTTGGTAGCTTGCTCAAGGGTAGCTCAGCAGTGCTCTGAAGGTGTTCTTGCAGCGTCCCCTACCACCTGTGGACCTTCCATGTTTTGTCTGCACTGGAGCTCAAACCGAGAACCCTGCGCTTCTCATGCCAGCCCCCATCAGCCTGAGCTGCCACCACCCACCTGTGCATCTTTGAACCTCCAAATTTGTGGTAATGGGCACGTATTCAAGCGCTGCCGTACCTCTTCCCCTTTCAGCACAGAGGAACGTATCTTTTTAAAGCTTTATACAGAATATTTACAACAAACCTGAACCATTTTTGCATCACATTTAGGAATAAAAATGGAACTCTTATTCAGATCGCTCATGATCTTTGCATGGGCAGGATGCTAATTGCATTTGTTAATTGCCTGCAGACAAAGCAATAACGTTGCGCACTTATTAATCAGTTAATGAATAAATGAATACGAGCTGGGCATGTTGAGTTTAAAGACCCAAGGAGCAAACCTGCAGCCAGGGCCACCCTAACAACCAGCAGATGAATTATGTATGTCTGTATATTACAGATGAAGCGTGTGTCTCTATACCTTCGCTCCAGGGGCAGGCTGTACTCATCACAGACACACACGTTTGCATGAAGAGGAGATAACGCTTCTCCCCAGGTCTCTGCATTATGTTTGGGGATTTTGGGGGCCCGCGCTCCTTTCTTTTGATTTTGACTCCCTGATAAATGAGAACACATCAGGGCCATCATAATGCTGTGCGTCATTGCTCAAAGGTTGAGGAGGATGTACTGCTGCTGGTACCTGCGGTGCTGTTGCTACCTCTGTCTGAGCTGTGGTACGAGCTTCCCGTGTTGTGGTCACGGTTGTGGTTGTAGGGCACAGGCTTGGGATGGATGGCTCCTTCACTTCCTTGTAGATTATCTGCAGATAGAGAAGTGAGACTTTTTTTCCTTCTGTAGTTTCTTCTATGGACTTTTTTTCCAAATGAAACCCCAGTTTACCTTTAATTAGCATGCTTTGCTCACTTATGTTGTACTGCATCTGCGTAGCCATCTCCTTCGGAATCGGGGGCAAGTTGGGGGGCTGTTGTTTCCAACAGGGTATGTCCAGAGGCTCTGCTATAGCACCGGCAGCAGCTGCCTTATTCTTAATGTTGGCCTGAATAAGCTGCGTGGTGGCGTAAGGGATGGGTTCATACGTGGCTGAGGAGTCGCCATCTGGACTCGTGTAGCACATGTTGGAGTTGGGAAACATTTTAATCTCGCTGAGCTTGTTAGAGAGGTTCACGTCACTGTAAATGGCCGTCTCAGAACTGCGCTGTGTGTTTTCGGCATGGTTCCCATAATTGGCTATGCAGTCAGCTGGAAAAAGACAGGATACAAAGCAGCTTGCTTTGATTTATTTTCTTTTATTGCCAGCATTGGACCTGTGACATGAACATGTATTGCACTTACCTGGTCGGCTGTATGTTGTCATGTTACTGTCACTGGTGCCATTGCCGTTATTGCAGCAGTTGATGCTACAGTCCTTGTGATTGGCACATGCATTTGGCCAATTGTCTGGCAGCCAAAGCTGGTTCAGAGGTTCGCTCATGCCGAGAAGGCCAGGTCTGCAATAAGGTAGACCAGAAGACTGCCAATCAAAACCTTGTACTGGATGAGTAAGGATGCCCGTAGTTCAATGTGTAGAGCAGGATCACATCTCCCCCTAGTGGACGCTCTTGGTAACTGCGTCTCTCTTTATCTTGCCCCTTTTATATAACACAAAGGAATAAAAATATCACTCACCTGCCAGCACTGCACACAGACTCTCCTCTTTGATACGCCACTGCAGAGGGAGTAAGGAGAAAAAAAAAACATTAAACCTTGATGAGCTGTCAAACTGGCAGAAGAGCCAAACGTAGAGAGAACCCATGAAATAACTCTTAAGTCAAGTCTAGACTCACTTCAATGCATGTTTCCATCAATAGGGCGCAAAGTCTGGCTCTTTAGTTTAATATGTATGAAGGGAGCACAAATAATTGCCTGTGCCTTTACTGATCTCTGCATACCTTTAGAATGCTTTGAGACAGTTTCTTCCTCCACCACCAGTAAAACATCAAACAAATTCTCCTGCTGAATGTTTTCTATTTTCCCCTTCTATAATAACCTGAACCTAAGCGAGGGAGCAGATGTGGTTGGTGCCATCTGAGCATATAAATGCTTATGCAAAAATATTGCTTTGACTTATTCTTATCTGCAAAGTCCATCATTGGTTTAAATATGCAGTATAAAACCCAGGTAGCAATAATATTTCCAAGCTTGGGTGCACTTTAGACTTCTGTTGAATCTTATTTTTGCGGATATGCTTCAATCTTTCAGCAGCGCATCCATGTCTTTCTCTTTATAAAAACCCAACAAAAAGCCCCATAAAAACGCTGAATTGCACACACCACTTTGTAACAACACTTCAAAGCGACGCGGTGGTTTGAGCTGAATAAAACATCATAACCTTCATAATTAATTTACCAAAAACATCAAATATCAGAGGCCTACAAAGATAGAAGAACCGTGTTGCACGTACCTGTCGGTGTGAAGGTGAACGACGGAACTGTAGAGAGAAGGGGAAAGAAGCATTAGCATTACAATAATCTGAATGGGCTGTTTTTAGCACTAAGTGTTGTGTTTGTGTCACATTCCTTCTGTGCATAAGTGCAGTGCACTCTCTGCTGTGAGTGATGGACATCTCCTCTCTGTGAAAACATTTAAATAACCACATGCCACCTGCCATACTGCTGAATGCATCTTTGACATGAGTGTCCAGGTGAGGGTTAATGGGGGTGACAGGCAATCTGAGAGAGGGCTGGAAATAACAGTTGTATTGTAGCGGTGGACGTGGTAATGGCAGGTTGACAGGTTTGTGCCTGCACAAAATGCACCGCGTGGAGAAAATGACACTCTACAAATGAGCGGCGAAAGGTCAGCTTTTGACTGACTGCATCACAGGCAAATCCGAATGTTTGTGTCAAAAGATTATTGCAGGAGGGTGCGTGTGTGTGTGCTTTTTTGCCCTTTGATGTGATGTGTTTATTCCTCTGAAAAATATCCCTTCATATCAGTGAGATAATGACTGGAATGCTTTTATAGAGAAGCGGCAACATGTCGTGGCTCGATCCCTCTTTACAGTGCAGGGGAATTAACCTTTTAACATGCACACATTTTTGGGGTTAGCATTATCTGCTTAGCATTTTAGACATATGTGCAAGCCAAAAGAAATGAAACTACCTTTGCGGATGCCAGTATAAGTGCTGCTAAGGCCACTTCTCTTCTTGCGGTGTCGATAAAGCCACACGCTGAAAATCATGAGAATCAGCCAGCAGGTGGCGCCAATGCCAGCAATAAAAGCCGGCTGCTTCACCACATCTGAGATCTGGGACAAAGTGTCTCTCTCCTCACTGATGTCCATCATCTGGCCCGCAGAGTCTAACAGGTGAGAGGCAGGGGGCGGATGATTGTAGGAAAACATTGACATTGTCTCGCACAAAAGAAAGCTTGACTCATTTTCTGAGTGGGTGAGGGTTATCTCACCTAGTTGAAAGAAAGTGACATTGCTTTTGACCCCAGGACCACCGCCATTGCTGGCTGCGACCTCTACACTGTAGCGGATCCCTGGTGCCAGACTGGGAATAACTACAGAGTAGGTGGATCCATCCACAGACTGGTTCACATGGTAACGGCTCTCATTACCGAGGCACCAGATCTGAAATGAGAAATTATTCACACTGTTTACCTTTTCACGCCAAAACACAGTGAGCGTAAGAGCTTCCTGTTACAACTACCTTGTACTCCTGAATGCGTCCAGTTTCTTCCCATTCCGGGGGTGGTTTCCACGCAACGAGAATGGCCGTCCCGTTGACGTCACTCTTTGTCACTGTGACGCCCTGCGGTGCTCTTTTAGGAGCTAAGACCATGCAATATATAGTTTATTTTAAGAATAAATAACTTGATTCCTAGGTACATTCTAGACCCCCTGATTGTTCATAGAATTCTTCTCAGTGATATTTTACTCTAAAGGGGGGAAAAAGAAGATTGTTTCATTCACCATCCTCCAGTGTCCTGACCACCTTCACCTCGCTGTCAGCCCCCTGGAACTCATCAAAGAAGGGGCGCACTTTGAACTCGTAGATGGAGCCTCCTTTCAGCTGACCGATCACCACCCCGTCCTCCCGGGGGGCGTGTACCTCCACGATGCTCCACTGCCCCTCCGGCTGACCGTGATCAGCAGATGGCCGGTAAAACACCTTGTAGCCCTGAATGTACGGGGACAGCTGCTCCACCTAGTCCAGAGACAAATTTCACAACAACTTGCAAAGATGTCATTTTTTTCACAATACTGTCACAAACGGCCAGTAGCTGATTGGTGTGATGCTGAACTTCCACCGGGAACAAATCAGAATCTTTCCTATCTGAATCCTCACTGTAAACCACAATATTACGGGATTATTAATAGTTTCCCCCTCAGCACAGCTCTGGTTAAAATCAAACCAATTTCCATTTAGACTACATAATTATGAGAAATGATGCCTTAAAAGATGTCCATGGAGCAAAGCGGAATGCATCATGCCTGAGATAAATTCACCTCTCAGAGCAACGGATTTATTATCAGCTGATAAATGTTTAGAGAGAACCAAATGGAATGTCATCACACAATAAATCTTTTTAAAAGCTTCTAGCAGGAGTCTGATCCCTCCTCGCTGCTTCCCCCAAAATATTTGGAGTGTTGTGCTTTGTATATCTGTTCAAAGGGCATCTGCCCCTGAAACGCGGCCCCTTTTTGTGCCTTGATTTGATCGACGAGGGTTTACATTTAACGGCGTGCTTGCATATTTACCGTCCACTGCACCCTGACGGCAGAAGACGACACAATGGTCGGCGCGTGCAGGTGGACCAGCACGTCTCCCAGCTCCTTCTGGATGTGACGGTGGTCCACTCCCGGTATTGTGGAAGGGCTGTCTGTTGGAACATCAAGATGGTAAAAGGGCATTTTTGATTTTGTTTTTACCCCTTGGTGGTGTAATAGTGTCACCCACGCTGACCCTGTGTTCTGACGGAGTCGGAGATGGGACTGGGGTCGCTGATGCCGTGAGAGTTCACCGCTCGGACCATGAACAGGTAGACGGTAGCAGGCTTCAGGCCCTTCAGCACAAAGGTGTCTGTCTTCACATGCTCCACCAGGGTCACCCATCTGCTGCCTAGCGTGTAACTGCCGGCGGAGGATAAACACACACATATGAGGCGGCTTGCATCAGCTGATTTAATATTTACTGAGTAGTTCAAACATGCTGGACTGTGGCGCGGGCAGCCACGGCTACAGTGTTCCAGCGGCTGCCATTGTTTTTTCAGGCTGTTTGCGGGTGTGGGGGGGTATTTTTATTCAAAATGTCAAGATAAACAGTTCAGGCCTGACAACAAAGTTTTCACCAGGATTGCTCGTGCGACACCGCAATGCCATTAACTTTGGATGCACAGTATCAAACCTGAACGCCTCAATGAGGTACGACGCCGGCGCCGCGCCCGAACTGGGGTTGGACTTCCACGTCAGCGTCACCGAGGTGCGGGTGACGTCGGCAACCTCAGGTTTGGATGGAGCTGCCGGAATCAGGTCCGGATCTGCAGGGTGGCCGGAGTGAACGGCAACTCCAAACTCTGCAGGAAGAAGGAACCCACCCTGGCATAAACAACGTTTTCACTCATTCCATCCTGCGCCTCAGCAGGTGTAACCTACCCTCCACCTGTAGGTGTGCGGTCCACGAGGCCTCTCCATTTGGACTAGAAGCCACACAGGTGTAGAAGCCTGTGTCTCCCAGCTGGGGTGTGAAAGTACAGCTATCAGCATCGATAAGGCAGCTTCTAAACCAACATGTCTGTAACTCTTCATCGCCTACCTTAGCGTAGCGGATCTCCAGCGATCCCCTATCTGAGATGGACATGCGAGAGTCTACCGGTGACAACACCACACCGTCCCTTTTCCAGTGGATGGCGGGAGGCGGAGAGCCGAGCGCGTGGCAGCTCAGGACCACCGTGCTGTCCACAGGCACGGTTTGATTGAGAGGACCCCGCTTGATCACTGGGGGAGGGTGTTCGGCTCCAGCTAATAAATAAAGAACACACGGATATATCGCGAATGACACGGTGTGGCAACAATAGGACACGAGGCCAAAATCTGGAGGTAAAAAAGTAAAGGAGGGGAAATAATCGTAAACTGTTGCCAAAAATAGAATCAAAAACGGATAAGATGTGAAAGATAGCAGGGGCGAATTGGTAAAGACTGAACAATAGGTTTATGTGGCCGCGCAGGAAGCGAAGGAAAAAGAAATCAACTTTTCCCCTCCAGCGGAGGGCAACTAATCGTTCTGCTCGGTTCTGCAGGAGCTGACTCCAATCACGACGGCGAAGCCCAGCTAATAACAATTCCACTTAGATAACACAGCTCTCATTTTGCTCTCTTTCTCTCTCCATCTGTGGATGGGGGAAGGCTTTTAGATAAAAAAATAATAAATATTTAAATATTTTTTCTAAAAACTAGCAAAAAAAGGGGGGGGGGCACACCTAGCAAACTGCCAGAGGTAATGTGGACCTGTGATTTCCATACAAATGTGCCACTCCAAAAGCGGATGAAAGAAGAGTGGTTGGATGGACAGAAATTGGGGGGAGGGAAGAGCAGATAGCAGCAGGTGCAGGAAAAAGCACTGGGCTTTCAAGTGGTGAATTTTATCTCTATATTTTATTTTTTTTTACCTGCATTATCTGCAACAGAATTTCCAGAGTGGATGCATCAGCGTGTGGACTTCCAGCAGTTTTATGTACAGAGTTACCCGGATTCTGGTTCTTGTCATCATGCAGGTGATTTAATTGGGGGCTTCTCAACTTTGCTGCTGGTGGTGGCGTGTAATTACTGCTACAGCCCTCCAAGCAGTTTTAAATTGCTTCTCTCTCTCTCTTTTTTTTTTTTTACAATTAACAGCTATTTCAGGACAGAAGGTATGTATAGAGGTAGCAGACCACATTCCATATTTAAAATGGGACCTTTTGTCAACCCGTCAGCCTCCAAATATTAAATAAATAATGTGAAGCAACAGAAGCTTTTTCATTGAAAAGCTGAGGTAGAAGGCTCGGACATTTTTCTATTCCCCCTCATCTTTATGTTGATATTAAACGAGATAAAGGCAGACGCCTTTCTTCGATGGTCACCATGGAAACAGAGTATTTTTGAGCCCAGCGTGCAGACAACATCTCCTGAAATCCCACCACTCCCAAATCAAGGTCAACTACCACACCTGGATGGCGGCTTTCTGCAAACTGTCACCAAGGCCAGTGGTTGTGTGTGTTTTTTTCAGTGCTAAAAGAAAATATGCTGAGGACAGCCCGCCCGCCATTCCTGTTACTCACAGTCTGTGACCTCCAGCAGGGCTTTAGTAATGACACTCCCGGCGATGTTGAGAGCCTGGCAGCTATAGAAGCCGCCATCAGAGTGCTGAATGTTGGTAATGGTCAAACTACCCGTCTGGGAGACCGAGAGGCGGCTGAAGGGCTGAGGAGGCTGGTAGGAGAAGAGGAGACTCTGGGGAGGAGATAGAGATCGGAAACTCATGGACTGAGCACAGTGATTCAGCATCATAACAGTCTAAATGTTGAACTCACCTCGCTTCCCTCCTTCTGCCAGAAGATAGCAGGTTGTGGATTACCAGTGGCTTCGCACTGAAAGGTAACAATCCTGCCCACTGCTGCCTCCTGGTTTCTGGGGCGTACAGCAAAAGCCGGGGGCACTGCGGAGGAAGACACGTTCACGCAGCAGCCTAAACCCCATCATTCATTTTCAATTACCTAAATGAAGTTTGCCAGAATAATCAGGATTTACCTTTTTTATGAAAAAAGAGCATATTTCTACTCAATTCTCGTAAATGGCATTAATTACATACTGGTTTTGGTGGATGCGCTCGATGGTGGATGATGGATGGGTGACAACTTACCCGTGTTGACTACAGAGGGGAAAAAAGACAGAGAGGAGTGGAATGAGTGATGAAGGAGCTTTGACTTTTCTGTCTGAATTCTCTCCTTCTAGTCATCCATCAGTCCATTTGACTTCTTCACAAACTGCTTAGGTCATGGTCAAATGGACAGATTATATCCAAAACATCTAGACTAATCGATGCCTCTGAGATTTGAACACTCAGTGAAACATCCTGGCTATGAAAGCAGCACTACTTCTTTAAATGCCAGTCACACTTGTCTATCTTACAGTAAATGGGAACCGCTGTATTCTAAACTAGATTTATCATAAAATGCATGTTTCGCTAACAGTTGGTTTTGCGACGTCTGCGGCAGGATAACTGTGGTTACTGTGTAGCCTTTGTGTACTCAGAACAGAGGGAAAAACAGCAGATAATCTGGGTTTTAAGCACTTCTGACCATGTTTCGCACTGCATGCTGGCTGCTGTTGGTGCATTGCTGCGCAACCCTATAAAGTCCTTGGACTTCACACTAGCCAAATCTTACGATAAACACTGCTCGCCCCGCTACATCTGTTTCAAATAGTAGCGGCTGAATATCAGCCAAATGTTCCACATCGGTCTAACTACAGAGCAATGATAGAGCTTTTGTATCTGCAGACAGCATATTAATTCCAATATGAAACATGCCTAATGCTTCTGTTTCTTTTGCCATTTTTATGGCCAATTGCTCCCTTGATCAGTTTCACCCTCTATGTCCCCCTAGCATGGGGGTGTATGCGCTATATGTCTCCGTTGGTGCAATAATGTGCGTGTCCCAGGCTTTTCCCCCCAACCAAAGGGTGTCATTGCGGCAGCACAGCTCAGAATCCATCTTTTGTGGTCATGAGCACATTTAGTGCTTAGTTGGGACAAAACTGTGTAGCTGCTCCAGACTCCCATACTGCTTTTTTATTTTCTTTTTTAGAACTATGGTCTCCGGCAGTCATTAAACGAGCCAAAAGAGGGAAGTTAAAAGGTATCAAAAGAAACCCAGGAGATAACTCTTTCTGTCTGTACTGTCTTGAGAGGAACAGCAGCCCGAGGCACAATCTTGAAATCTAGGTCTGGATAAAAGGCAAGGTGAACGTCGCTGCCTGGATAATTTGTGACACTACAAGAAGAGGTTTCTCCTTCACTTAGGCTCCAACGAGCTGTCTTTGAGAGCAAATCTTTGAGAATAACAAAATGGCAGCGATGACATATCGAATGGCGGATCATGCTAACCGTGAACAGTGAGAGTGGCAGACGCTTCCGACTTTCCGACCATGTTTTCCACCACGCAAGTGTAAGATCCCTCATCCGCAGACGTCACTTGACGAATATTCAAGGTATGGTCCTCGAGGATTTCAAATCTGTAAAAATAAAGACCAGACAAATAATGAAGACAAGGATATCACGCAACAACGGCTCGGTCAATTAACACGCGTGCCGTTGTGGGTTACCTGCCCTTGGGCAGGTCGGAGTCGTCTTTCCTCCAGCGGACAGTGGGAACGGGGTCTCCTTGAACGGCACAGTGGAACTTGACACTCTCCTCCGCCAGCACCACCACACTTCTGGGCCGCTTCACAAAGGTCGGACGCTCTGGAAGGCATCACCAATACAATCAGTATATATCACAACTATTCCCTCTTTATTTCCGATGAGACAGGAAATCTATTTGGCGAGGTAGACAAACCAGAAACTGAAACAGGATCAGAAATTGTAATGACATAAGTTGATTTAAAAGTCATGATGAAATTGGTTCTACTGGAAAAGTAAGCCGCAGCAAGAGAATCACTGGCTTAAGTAATTAAGCTTGCTGCTTGGCTAAACATTCTGCAAAAGGAAATAATTCTATGTGATTTTAATACATATTCAGCTCAATGTTTGAATAACGGTAAGGTGTGTGCATTCATCGTTAGCTTGTTTGTCTGGAGATGCGTTTGGGCCTCAGGACTCAATTACTAATGAGTAGAATCACATGGGAGGGCTGAAAATGACTGAGGTTCTTTCATTCTGTTCCTCCCAACAGGATGGTTGGCATCATCTTCATCCTCATCGTTTACTTCCCAATCTGTTGACCTTGATTTGTCGGAGTGGACCACAGATAAATAATAAGAAATGTTTTCTCTACACAGGAAGTTGCCTCATGAACAAGTCTTCTTGTCTTCTTGCCTCAAGTCTTCTTAAAAAGCACTGCTTGAATAACAGCACTAAAATGCTTCCTGGAGCTCTGCACTCCCTTCCTCAACCAAGGTCATCCGAGATAGTGATAAGGACTCTGTTCTGATGGAAACTGTTGGGGGATGGAGAACAAGCTGGAAACAGGTGTGTGGGAAAGAGATTATTGAAGGGTGGCGCTGGGAAGTGCTGAAACATTTGAGCTATGATTGGTAGACTGCCTCTCCGAACCTGGCATACCGTAGGGTCGGATAATCAATGCAATCAATCATGCATTGAAACCTCCACTCACGTAAAAGAAAAACACATTGTGCTCTGCCAACTCACTTTAAACTGACTGGATAATTGGACCGACACAAGTGTAGAGTGGAGTGTTGTCAGTGAAACGCAAGGACGGAAGCGCTGCCGTTTACCGAGCACGGTGAGTTCCGCAGTCTCGCTCTCCCTCTCTCCAACCATGTTGGTTCCAACGCAGATGTATTTCCCAGCATCGCTCTTCTTGGTGTTGGTGATCATCAGCTTGCCACTGCGGATCTGTAGCGGTACAGGAAGTACGGTAAATACATTTATGTCATCCTTTGTGTTCTTGGCCTGTCGGTGGCAAGTACATGTCTAGAAAGTACGGCATAAAGGCAATTACTTCACCGTGTCTGCAGGGAGCAAGCTGTGGCTGTGTGCATCTGTATGCATCTCTTTATCTAAGGAGCAGAGTTGGCGCTGCCTCAGAGCCGCATGGAAGGTCACTCATTAGGAAATTACATAATTCATAGCTATTGCTATAGTCAGGAGGAGAAGAGGCACCGGCTCTTTGTAGAGACCTTCTTCAGATGTTCAATCAGACTAGTTTGCCTTTCGAAAACTTTCTCGGTCTCTATACTCTCTCTCTTACACACACACACACACACACACACACACACACACACACACACACACACACACACACACACACGATATAGGCGCTCCATATTATTTTCCTTCCTTTCAAACCCAGCCCACTATACACCCCCTCAGGCTCTTTGATTATGCGCTACTGTATTGCTCAACAACTACCTGGTGTCACAGGTGATGCCGGAACAGAACTGCACGAAGGTGGACGAGAAAGGCTGGCTTAAAGACCTCAAATGCATATATAGGAGAGTTCAAGAACACCCATACATCTGAGCGCTTTATCCCCAGGCACTGGGGATGTCAATTAAAATCCAATTCAAGATTTACTTTTCATTCCATGCCACAGAATCTTTTCACGCATGTATGTATGAGAACCAGAGCGTGTGGTAGCACAGGTGAGTCACTGGTCAGGGGCTGCTTGCATTGCTTTGTCCATGAAGCAGGTCATCAGTGTCTTTCTACACTGCAGCACCTTACACAATAGCACACTGCAGTAACCATGGGTGGAACACATCACTAAACTGATGCTGCAGGGATGAACTCAACAGCCTTACGTATTAGTCAGCCCCTTCGGGCTAACCCTTTTACAATAAAACAATCCATTCTTTATACTCTGGATAAATAAAAGGCTGAGACCAGACCAATATGTGGCTGAGGTTCCAAATGTGCTGCAAATGATGTGGCTTGAAGGGAACAACCTGACTCAGTGTGGCGTAATTTGTGGTTGTTTGTGTTTTTCACAGACAATGCCAGCCATTAGTAACACAAGGAGCGCGTGCGGGGAGGGGGCAGCCGTTCCTGTCAGTATTTAATGGTTTAAGTTTGGACGTGCGGACTCACTTAAGACTCAGTGTGACATTTTCCAATTACTTAAATGTCAGCGGACACATACATATTATTGGCTCATAATCTTTCATTGTCATTCAGTGGTATTATTTTCATTAAAAGCACAGCCATATTAAAATCAGCCGGCTGTACTAACACCAGATAAAGAGCTTTGTCTTTTGTAATAGCCAACATATTAAATGAACTGGTGTCACAGTGTGAGGCAATGCGGTGACATTAGTCGAGTGCTTTTCAAGGAATATAAACACGACCGATCTCTAGCCGGTGTCAACACAAATACTGGAAGCAAATCAGTGCACACCATTATCACTGACTGGCATGCCTCCATGACAACTCCAGAACCAGATTTTTCAGTGATTCAGTCACTGTAATTAACTTCCTCTATAGCCCTGAGTGAGCTGGAGGTGGAGCACTGTGATATGCTTGTCGAATAAGGTAGAAAATCTGAAAAAATCAATCATCAAAAAGACCCATTCCCGAGGTCAGATGCAGACAAAAACATAAGCCAGTGCCAGTGAAAGTCCTGGAGAAGGTAATCATTCATGGCTGGTACAATACTGACTAGAAGTGTGGGATTTTTTTAAAATTTGCATGTTTGTGGGGGTTGCTCACACAGATTTGAGGAGTAAACTCATCTGTATTGAAGCAGCGAGGCCTGAATAATTTGTGGTGGACTCCTTTGGTCTGTGCATTAAATGGTGTCTTTGGGTGAACTCTCATGGCAAAGACATAGTTCAATGGGAAAGATGATTAAGGGGGACAAAAAAAAGGCATGTCGAAGATACAAAGCCAAAGGAAGCCTTTGTATTTGTCTCAGAGGAGCCACTCCCAGTCCTGATCGAGGCCTCGCTTTAAATCAGAGGTAACGGTTCTGTCCATCACAGGCTCCAGGGGACTCTACCTGTCACTCCACACTTGTGTAAGCTGTGTGTGTGTGTGCGGGTGTGTGTGTGTGTGTGTGTGTGCCTGTGCCTCACACTAACTAAAAATATTCAGAACCAAAATCCTGATCTTACTAGCAAAGTGGGACCATGTTTGCAAAGTGGGACCATGAGTGGGGGGGGGGGGGATCTTGTTAGGTCCCACATCTTGGCCCCCACATCTTCAAAGGCCTATTGAAGGTTACAGAGGTTTGAGGGTTGCAGTAATAAGGTTGAGGTTAGTGTTGGGTTTAGTTTAGGGAGTTAAGCTAGGGTTGGGGTTAGTTAGTTTAGATGTTAGGGTTATGTTAAGGAGTTGGGTAAAGTATTTGCAACATATATAGAAATATAACGTTGTGTGTGTTTGCGTGCGTGCAGGATCATGCATATAAAATTGCAATATGCAACTAAAATTTAAAAAAAAAACCTTAACACAGGCAACCTGTATCTTTGTATCACTGGGACCTTTACATGACCAGAAGATTCTGGGAGTTAGCAGATTATGAATGTGATCATGTAAACAGCACAGTGTGACATGTCATCTGATTAGGAGAAATCTGATTAACATGGCCGGCTATTTTCCCAGTATTCCCATGTAATGTTCTGTGCACAATCTACTCACATTCCTTCAGTTCTTGTGCATCTGCACATATGTAAATAAACAAATAAACAACAAAATGTGGCAGAAACTCCACAACGTGCCTCGTTACCTTCAGTCTTATGTTTTCATGAACAAACATGTGTCCTCAGAAATACATTCAATAAACTGACTGTAACATGTAAACCAGGGATATCGTAGCTAGTGCATTTCTGTTGTGCACGTAAACACGTCAGATCTGATTATAACAATCTAATAACTCCTAGTTATCGTATTTTTATGGTCACGTAAACAGACACATTGTTAGTTCCTTCATTTCAAATCAGTGGAAATCCTTTCAGGGAACTCTGCTTCAGTAAGAGAGTCCTGCCCATCCTCCAGTCATGCAACAGCCCGAACTGTTACCAGCACATCACAACCAAGGTTTTGTCAAAGTAAGCTGATCTTTTGAACTGGGACTACTGTTGCAGACAAGGCTAGACAGGATTCCCGACAGGGAACAAGAATGCATGCATATCATGTGTACATCTGCACAAACGCTCCCATAATTAATGTTGCAGCGGAAACCTGGTTGGGATTCTGTGTTACAGGACTGGCAGAACTACTCGCCCTGGCCAGACCAACCACATGGCATAGTGTGGAATGCTATCAGGAAAAAAGGAAAAATTGTTCATTAAATTCTCTTGAGGAAGAGGTCGCTCTTGCAAACGTAGAGCCATAGTCTTACCGTAATTCGTTCATCTCTGTCATCAAGGTTGGCGCCATCTCTCCTCCAGGAGATTGTGGGTTCAGGGTGCCCACGAGGTGGTTGGCACTCCAGCACTGCGGGCTCACCCACTGCCACCATCACATCTACAGGGTTCTGTCGGAAGTCATCACGTAAAACTAAAACACAGAGAGAAAAAGAAATAGTTCAAGAGGGATTCAAGCCAAATTTCCCATGCACGTTAAAGTTGGGTTGACTTTGTCTAAACAAAAACCCAGAAAACATTATTGCAGTTTTTACTCCATCCATCATGGTGATCATCCTTCACTGATCTGCTGAGAAAGCTAGCCACCTCATGGCTAACAGCAAAACAGGGAGATACTGCAAACGGCTTCAGAGCACAATGCAGAAAGGTGAGATCCAGACGGCTCCAGCAGCTCACAGCAGAGCTCTCCCACAGCCATTCATCATCCTTCCACAAGCTCGAGTCTGGAGAGAGCTGAAGCGAAGAGGTCGAACAGAGGGATGCGATTTCTCGTGGTTGCAGGCAATTCCTTCCTGTCTCCACTATAAGCTGCATTCATCTGAGTGCCTCAAAACCAGGGGAGCAAATTCCAAATTATAACCGGAGTGAGAACGGAATTAGAATGAAACTACTATCCCAAAGAGACGGTGAAATCCTAGAAGATCGTCATCTACATGAGGAATGAAAGCAAATATCTAAAATTGCCAACTAATATTTACTTATGGGGAGGTGAACAATGCGTTAATGTGTGTAAGAGTGCTCTTAAGAAAAGCCAGTCTTGAATTACAGGGGGGGTGGGGGGGTGGAGGAGGACCAGAACCTGAACAAGCCAAAAGAGCTGAGCCAACATGGAGGGAGGATAACGGCAGAGCTCCACTGAGGTGAAAAGATGGAAAACCATGAGGAAAAGGCATAATCACTCCCAGATGGTGGCGGCTCTTTCACTTCTGGCCGGGGATTTGCACATTGCGCTGGTCACGTCGGCCTGAGGCGCTGATGAGGACGAGGATATGGGGGAACAAATTGGGACGACCTTCTAATTGGAGGTATTTTCACCTCTTTGAGTTTCGGCCTGTCGCTCTCCTAGGCCACGACTGGCTGACTGCTCGACTCGAGCACTGATGGGAAACAGCTGTCCGCCAGCCCCCGCCCCCCCCTGCCCGACCCCTCCACCGCCCCCAGCACCTCCACCACCAGCGCACCACATAAAAAAAGACATTTCTCACAGGACATTAAAAACAGTCCAAGTGACTGCAGCAGAACAAATGTGAGACCTTGACGACTGAGCTTACAGCGTTCAAGTCTGCATGCACATGTTGACCGACCGACTGACTGATAATATAGTATAAATCCGATTGCAGTCAGGTTACACATCTGTTTTTGCTATCGTGTGAGGTCTGAGAGTCGCCAGAGGATCTAAAACCCTGGAACATTTCCCAGTGCGTCGTTAAAGATTCATTTTTTGGCACTGCTGAAAGAAATAAACTGAGAACTGCAGACGAAAGGGCACAAATCTGATGCAGATTATGAAGTTTAGTGAAGAATGTTTGTAAGTATGAGAAACAAGGAAATTTTGGCACCGTGTTTGAAACTGCTGCTTCTGCACCCGGCGGGGGGAAAAAAGGCATCCGCTTATTAGGTTACATTAAGGAATTGCACGCCCAAGTAAAAGGTAAATACAATACAAGCACACTGAAATGACACCAGTGATTCTCTGTAACTGAAATTTGTCAAGAGTCCTGGGTGCATTTGAATACATTTACTGAGTCATATACTGTATTAGCTTTAAAAGATCCATTTAAATTCAGCCTATAGGACAAGCTAAACTCAGCAGGACTGATGTTGCGGACAAACTCTAAATCCCGTAATCCTCTTTGACAGCGTGCATGTTAAACGAGGCAGGCTGAATTATCAAATAATTCAGAGGCTTCAACATATACAGAACAAACGCCGTAAAATGAATCCTCCGTTTCTTCCCTGTGACACAAACATGAGCTTATTTGTTGTTCTCGATTGTGTACGTGTTAATTTTATGAGGACAAAGGCTTTTTTTTCCCTTTGCTCATCTTTGCTTCTGTGTTTAGTTGCAGCAAATATAATTGGTTACTTGTACACAGAGATTCGGGTGGAATTATGCATGTGGCTTAGACATGTCCCCAAATTCAATTTCTTTGCAATTGAGTTTCTTTTTCCCCCCATTTCTCTTTGATGTTTGCATTAGCATTTGAAGGATTTGTGTCATCTCCATACCTTTTCCTTGACTCTTATATCTTGGTTATTCCACATGTGTAGGGTTATTCCACATGTAGCTTTTTTCTCCCCATCATCTCTAATTGAACTGGCTTCTGACAGTGAAACTAACCTCAAGACAGGCTGTCTCTTTACGCTTTACACTTTTTGCTCTCGTCAATTCACCCCCCCATCTTATCCCTCCAGATGAGAATCTGGTTGGCCACATCAAAGCGTCCGCCCTGGGCCCCGCTGCCCTGGATCTAAGGGAGTCTGACTTGTTGTTAGTCCTCTGGAGCCTGAGTCAGAGCAGCTTGAAAGGCCTACTGCAGTCGAGCTCCAATAATCCTCTCCTCAGCGTCCAAGTAGAGGCACCACAATATAACCCCGTGGACAGGGGCAGAAAAAAGAACATAGCATGACCTCACCACACGACATCCCTGCATCATTCGGCCTCATCTTAACATGCATCTCGAGAGACCTGATCACAAGAAAGCAGTTTTGCATTGGAGACCGCCACGTTTCTCCTGTGGCCACTTGTGTTTGCAGACGTGCATTAAGTGTCCCTACAGTTTGTCTGAGAAAGCACAGAAGGTGGCCCAATAGCTTTGAAAGGAAAGCGTGGCAAGTGAATTTAACGGTTCTGCCAAGGCTTCATTTTAAATGGTACCTATAGGGTAACATCTACATCTATAGTGAGATATTATGAAGGCTTTAATGAAGTTTGACTTTGGATACAGTGAGCATGTTTTCACACCTACCTACACTTTAACCAGGTAAAACCACATGACCATCAAAACGCCTCCAAACCCTCATCAGCATCACTGTAAACTGCATTGGTTTAGTTTTCATTAAGATTAATGAAAACATGCTTTTACTTTGAACTTGACCATCATATCCTCACATATGATCTCATAAAAACCCATTTTTTAACAGGGTTTTGGTGTGTTTTTGTACATCTTAATACAGTGTATCAGCAACTTCTGGATCAGTCATAAACAAAGTCTGATAAGAGAAATACTTCATATTTGGAATGCAGCTATACCTGGATGAAGCCAAAATGATATAGCTTATCGGCAATGTAAACAATAGATAAGAGTCCATTCTGACTGACTCCTATACTTACAGTGTTTCAAAAGCCAGCAGGGCTGAAGTGGAGGAGTGTTCCGACTGGCACTATCCAAAGGGAACAAAAACCAGCACTAAAGCTCTCCAGTGCATTTCACCAAATGTTGGTTTTCCAAACCATTAGAGGGGAGCAACCATAGCAACGGGTGAGGCTTCAGTATGAGGTCCAGGCAACATCACAGAGGCAAGCATGCCCACAAGTGTCTGTGTAATTATTCTCAATGCCCAAAGAGGGGAAATTAAATTGCATACAGAAGGTTTAAATTAAAGAAAGAGTGATTGTCACTCATTCAATTTCTTTTTTTAATGCTATTTGTTTAACCACTATCCAAAAGCTATTGACTGAATATAGTACTGTAATAGTGTAAATCTGTGGAGGCACATGCATTATTAATTAATTTATGCATGATGTTACTTATTCCAGTATCTCCTGCAAGCCGACCTCCACTAGCCTCTTCAATATCAGGAAAACAGAAAAACAACAGGATCACCACTGAATTTGTCATTAGCATATTGATCGTTGTACGCAAATACTAAAATAAAAAAGCTGGAAGCCAACGCTGGAATTATGGTTCTTTCTCAGTTCTGTGGCTCTGTGGCAGCCAAACCGCACTAAATTGCTTTATTCCAGAAGCACACAGTAATAAAAAAAACAAACGAAAAAGAAAAGGTACTGCAGACAGTAGACTGGGCTCCTCTCGCTGTGTTTACAGGTAAAATGTATAAACCAACCTTTTTTAAAATTCAGAACCAGAAGGAGAAAACTGAATATATGGATTTTTGGCGGGGGGGTGGGGGGTGGGGGGGGATACAGCAGTCCACCCTCAGCAGATATAAAATCCTTGACTTTGTGCTACTGACCTCTCCCTACCCCCTACCTCTTTGCTTCTACCATGCTCCCCCTGCTCCTCCTCCTCCCCTACTGATAACTGCAGTCTCAAAAAGCTGCAAGAAAAGCAGCTGCCTGAAAGTGAAAAACAATATGAGCTGCTCATATACAGTATATCGGGTCTATACATCGAAAACAACACGCCAGTCGATCCGTGCGGGGCTCCGCTGGGCCTTGCACACTTTTACAAGTGCACACCAAACCAATAACATCTCCAACCAAGCAAATCCAATAAAAAATGGAGGTCCTCTACAGACCAAATTACACAGTTTAGCTCTGTCTGTAACTCTGCCACGTGAGACTTGTAGCATAACACGGCAAACTCCGGAAGACGCCACACAAAGGAAGCACCATCGTTTCCTTTGCCTCCCCAAGATCCCCATTTAAAATTCATTCTCTGCAAAGAAATCGTTACTTTCAAGAGTCCCAGGACAAGAATATAAAGCTGTCTTACATTTGGTGAGCCAATTAGATCAACACAGCGCCCCATTCTCTTAAGATTCCAGATATATTTGTCAGGAATTGTAAGGTCTGAACACTGCTTTGGTTATTCCTTATGGAATATTCCAAAGCAAGATGTGTCAGACTACATACAATTTCCTGCAACAACCTTTTCATTATTCCTACTACTTTCAATTGTTACATGCAGTTTTATATTTTTATTTTAGTATTAGAACATTTAGATGTTTTTTTTGAAGCAGTGGACATAAATTTGATAACAGTTCATTATGTCTTGTCTTGGATGGATGGATGCATGGATGGATGCATGGATGGATGGATGGATGCATGGATGGATGGATGGATGCAGCAGTTTGCTAGTTTGTGGATGTTTGACACTCTAATCCTGCCGTCTACGTGCAGAACGCATCCCTCAAAACCAGCTAAAAGGATTGTGCAACCTCTATTTTAATCTCTTCTACTCATCCCTTCCCTCTGTATGGAAGAAGACGTGAGAAAGAGGGAAGAGGAGAAGTCATGGCTGAGAATCAGGAGAAGTCTGATACCGGGAGAGACGGACGGACATGAAGCAGATTAGGGGAATTAGTGAACTGGCGAAAGAGCTGGCTGAAACGGCTCCGATAAGGTTAGGAAAATTGTCAATCACAGAAAAGTGCAAAAGGTGGACTCAAGGTTCAGCGTTGCATTAAAAAGAATCTTCAATCCTCTCAGTTGCTTCAAGAATTTCAGTCCGTAACAACAAGAGTTCGTTTTTGTCACAACAGTGGTAAAACCTGGCTGGGTTCGCAGCTTCTCGCAAACACGTTATGGACGACCAATTCAATCAGAGTACAATCAATGCTGAATCAATAAAACAGAACCAATATGCAAACAGGAAGTCAAACAGGAAGTCAAACAGGAAAGCCGAGAGGCAAATGGCACCTTCGTCACCTGGCTGTGATAGATTTCCAAGAAATACACTCTGGCAGGTGGTGCCACAATTCTTACCTTGTTTTTTATTTATGGAACAAAAAATAATCACACTCTGCCCTAAGAGGTCTACCTTTCAAACTAAAAAATATATTTACAGCACACAAGTGCACCGTTCGTGTGTCATTTCATTTCCCGCTAAGCTGTGTTACCTAAGGATATTTATTTCCAATTTGAAATGGTCTTCCGTCTTATTTCCCCAATGATGATGATGATGATGATATAAAGGTTATTGTCTCTTGTTTCCAGGTTAACAGATTAATTCAATAATCTCTGTATGAAAACCAAAACCTTTACCGAGACAGGAGTTGATTCTGAAGGAAACATCTTGCCCTCTGTCTTCTGCCTGGCGGACCATGCAAGAGAGGCGTCATTACTCCTTTTCACTTCAGGTGTCATTTTCACACCTACATTTAGTAATTGTGGCCATGTGTGCACCGTGTTGATCATGTTGAGGGTTGTTTTTCTTTCTTTTTTAACGAGCACAATTGAAGCAAGTTAATAATGTGAGAAGAACAAGCAACAACTTGTCCACGGTGAAGATTTGACATATAAAGGAATGTAAAAAAAAAATAACCATATCCACAGATGTTTTAGGTATGTATGCTGCAAGAATGTGTAAAAGTGTCTCATAAAGGATTCATTTGTTATGGTGGAATGGTTTTTTTTCCCCCTCTTTTGTAAAGGAGCCCAGGTTGGCCCAGTGATTGCATCATGTATAGCAAACAGTAAAGGGATCATGGGAGATTAAGGTTTGATTTGAAAAGGCTTGTTCGTGGCTAAATACCATCTGATCAAATTTTGAAAACAAAGATCTATGTTAGCCTCAAAAGCCCAATCCAAGTTCACTGATTTTCATTCAGTTATGAAAGAAATTTTTAAAACCTCTACAATAGCTCTATGGACAAGTAACCATTAAAAAATGATGGGAAAACAAATCCTGTGGGCTTTTATATATCGGAAAAAAAATGCTCCTAAATGATTGGAATTGTTGTTTCTTCAGGCCAGAACTGAATAAACATAATCAGTCAAACAAGTTGTCATGGTAATTATTTTGAACCACATTCATTTTGCGCAGGCTTTGCTAGTTCATTAAGTCTAGCTTCTATTAACTTAAATAAATGAATAGAAAGTACATTTACCTCAGGCAAATAAATCCATTCAATCACTGAGTGAAAATGTTCCAGTAAAGTGGTTATTTCCAGCGGTCACTCAAAGGATGTGGAAAGTTTTCTAAATTCATGCAGAAAATGCATGATTGTTGGAAAGGTCAAAACAAAAAAATAACACACGAAGGTACTGCCCCCACCCCTACACCCCACCCTTACTTTTAGGCCCCGACTGGTAACTCAAAATGTTAGCAGCAAATGTTAAATGTGTATAAAAATGCAAAATGCTGGAATAAGAATATAGTAAGAATGACGTTCCAGTAATAAAATAATTCAGCTTAATTGTAGATAAAGACCAGCATCTCTTATCACATCAATCCCACCACTGAATTATCACCAACTATAGCAGAATTCCTCCTGTTGCAATGAGAAGAAGTCATCAAGCAACCACCTAAGAATTCTGGGTGGATAACACTAATAAGCAGTGTCAACCAGGACTTATTTTTTTACCATTCAGGTTTCTCTGAAAAGCTCCGTCCTCATTAATGTGTTTTTGTTTCAAAACAGCGTTTTGCCACGTTTGCCCTGAGGTTTCTGCCAATATTTGATTTTTGATAAACAACTGGTTTTGGTTTTTCCAGTTAGCTGCTACCTCTTGGCTTTAATAACAGATACAGTCAGAGAGAGGTAGGAACATTCAGCAGCATTTAATTCCACTTAAATTCATCTGATTTGTGCTTACACAAATGCATAAATAGGTAACAACAATAACAATATTGCTTGGGGACTTAGTCCATTCTCATTTTTAAATCTAGAATCCCTCTAGCTAGTGTCATTATTGGTATGTGCTGTGTTAAGCTAGCTACTGTACTGCCCCATCTGTCTCATTATTCTGGTGATGTGATAATGAGCTTAGACCTTATTTCTGGAAACATCACTACTGTTGTGTTGACTGCAGCAGGTTAAAGAGGCAACAGTGTGTAGGCAGTACCTGGGGATTGTTGAACAATGACCTACATACTCGGTTATCACCTGGAAACACCACCCAATCAGGACTGGAGAGCCTGCTAGGAGCTGACTTACAATCTGCTAATGTGACACACATACTGCACTTGAGGGCTGATGCAGATGTAGACCAATTAACTCACTCAATTATGATCAAGCCTGAGATTAGGATTCAAATCAGAATCAAGAACCCAGCTTGTTTGCCACATTAATTGTGACATTTACAGCACACACCTGAATCCTCCAGATAACAGGAAGTGCACGCCAGTGTGTGTGAGACACCAGTTTGGATCGAAATCAAGTCCTCTTCTTCTGAATAATGGAGAGAGCCATGATGGAGGCAGCCAAAAGGTGCTCCCCTTTTTCTCCGGGGCAAGAGAAAAGCCCTACTCTCACACACACACACGCTCTCTCCCACACCCACCAACGCACCACCTTTTAACCCTCTCATTAGTGTAATCCTGCATGTGAAGAGTAAATTGTCATGAATAAATCCACTTAGAAGCAAGCGAATGAAAGAGTTTCACTCTGAGATGCTTACATTACCATTTCAATAAGCGTGCCACGCTGCAAAACGTTGGCACTGCTTGACAGGGTAATTGGGGACGTTAACGAGTAGATAAAACACAGTTAGCGGAGGGAAACTTGAGTCTAAGTGAGCAATGCGACTGTCAGTTATTTATTCATTTTCTTTATTTGATTATTTCGCATTGACACAAACCGCTTTTCAGACTTTGCCACTAATAAGGCCAACCGATCCACCTGTCACACATATTCCTGCAGAAGACTTTTGAGGTTTTTTTTAATGGCAAAACAAAAGAAGCGGTTTGCAGACAGCGGGCAGACCTTGAGACAGATGTATTCTAGCACAATGGCTCATACAGTAGAAACCATTGTTTGCATTGCATGACCCGTCTGATGATGTTTAGAGAATCTCCCTGGGCTAGGTTAAGATCAAAATAAGCACTTTCGGTGAACTGTACACAAAAGCAAAGCGGGGGAAAGAACCTCAGAGTGTGCAGAAGCAGAATTACACACTGCAGACTAGAGGGATGCTCTGTTTAAATGAGGATCTACAATAATTCCTACCTGGGGTTCTATTTGAGAAAGAAGACAGAGTGGGGTGGGGATGGAAATAATAAAGGGTAAAAACCCAGGAGAGTTGCAACCGAGGTAGGAAGGCACCCAGGTCACAAAGAGAGGGAAATGGAGAGGAGGAATGTGAGGAAGAGCTGGTGCTGCAGAAGCGATGTATTGCACCAAAGAGAAAACCGAGCGAGACAAAGACGCGCAAGTCTGGGTAGGAGTAGAGGCACAGACACAAAGAAACAAAGAGCTACTGTGAACATACTGAGCGAGACAACCCAGCAGAGGCAGCACCATAGTGTTCCTTCTTTATGGTGAGGCGGTTGCCAAAATAGGAGAAGTTCTATCCTAACACACACACGCATGCAAATCCCACGTACACCCGCAGTTACTGTTATGTTCTGCATCCTAATGCACCCCGAGGTATCCCAGCTCTTCCCCAGTCATCAATCTGCGTGACAATTCAGGGCCCAGGAGGGAGAGGGACTATATAGGCAGGTGTGCGCCTGCAACATCCTGCAATGTGGCAGAAAAAAGGGCATGAATCAGATGAAGATACAAAATCCTTGGAGCTGTTTTTGTACAAATATCTGAGAGCAGGCGCTCCCGTTTCATAGCCGAGTTTAACGGATTGACAGTCATACAATATTTTTCCATTGTGATGCATAACATAGGAAGAATGTTTTTTTTCCCGACAACAGAAAATTGCATTGGAATACTGTAGATTGAACAGTGCAGGTAGTGATAAGGACATCATGTGACTGCAGTGCACGTATAGGCTGCATTTAGCACTGTGAAATACATATCATCCCATGACAACTGATGGAAATGTGTGGAAAGCAAGGGGGGAGCGTCATGAATGACTGCCTGCTCTTGTGCAATTTAACTGCCTTTCACGTGTCTGATGCAGATAATAATGTGCAGAGTGTTGTTGACGAGACGTAGAAAAGGACGGCAGCACATTCAGCCTGCTGACTACAGAGCAGATGGGATGAAACAATCACTGAGAGAGCTGCTGTATTTTCTTTCCTGTCTTTGAAAGAAAGCTACAAACAGGCAAATGACATATGATTCGCAGAGTTGTATTCATCCACAAATAATGACCAGAATAGTAGCAATTGGTGGCTAATGAGTAGTAACCCCCAGACGCCGTGAGGAGGTTAGTGTTGGCGATTCAGTCAAGACCAGTTGCAGAAATCAGATTTCAATAAAAGCTTGTTTGCTTTGGCCCAAACTGCTAAAGGGAGGAATGACTGAAGAGAGAAATGAACGAGGGGTGAAAGATGAAGCTTTAATGATCCCTCTGGGGAAATTATCCTGATTTCAGCAATGCAGAGGTACAGATAAGACCAGGACGAACACAGAGTTACAATGAAAAATGAAAGTAATTAAACCATTTAGGAAACATTAAGTATTGTTCTCAGTGAAGGAAGATAAAAGCATTTCTCCGTGCCGAATGCTTTGATGCTTAGATGCTTTGTGGCATACAAGCAGTTCTTTCTTTGCCCGAATAAATTTAAATAACAGTTTACTTTTGAACGATTCTTCAATGTCTTTTAGGACATTTGAAGAATCTGCAGGCACCCTGGGAAGAATATCAGATGAGGCTGGAAAAAACACACACTGCAAATGTGCATTGAGATGTGTAAGTGGTGAAAAATTGCAGATGGAGCAAACATCGCAGAAGACGGGAGGAAGAGTGAAGACAGATTGCACAGAAGAGGGGGGGGGGGGGTCGGAGGATTGTGCTGAAGCAGTCCCCCAGCCCCTTTAATTGGTAGGAAACAAGAGGTCTCTGAATAAACACCCACCACCAGAGAGAGAGAGCGAGAGAGAGAGAAAGAAAGAGAGGGGGGTATAGAAAGGCTCTCCCTCCTGGTACGATCCTGCTTTTCTCCCGAGTGTTCAGCTAAAACGAACTCATGCTCATGTCATGCTCCCCTCACAGCTCCTCCACCACCCTGCTCTTCCCCTTCACTCGTCACCAGCACCGGCTGTCTATCCTCCGCCGTCTCTTGTGTGTTTGTCTGTTGCTGGGACGACGCACGAAACACCGACCCAGGATTTCCAAATATAACAACAAGCTGCTCCCAGAGTCCCACCAACTGTCTCTGAACCTGCTGCTAAATCTCCCTCTTTTCGCCTCTGACTGGCCTGCAGTCAGACCCTCATTCTGCAATTATTTTTGGTCTTCTCCCTAATTATCTGGTGCAGGATGAGTAGCCCCTTCCCTCCCCCACACCTCCGCAGCTCCTCTGGTGAGAGACCCCGATGAATAATTTCACGTTCCTCTAGCCTTCTCTTTCGCTCTTTCGCTTGTCCTCAAATTGATTATTGTACAGAAAGCAAAGCTAAAAGAGAAGCCCACTGGGTAATTTGTCTTTCTGACGAGGGTTCACAGACAGGTGTGGGGGAGGTGAACGGTAGAGGGCTTGGAATGATATGCAAAGGAGAGCATGAGGTTAAAAAAAAAAGTGATTATGTTGAAAATTTTATATTTGATGCTTCACTCTCATCTTGTCTGATACCTTATTCCGTTTGAAGTCATAGGCGGCGGCATTACGAAGGGAGGGTTCCGAAAAGTGAGCAAGGTGCCTCTGCGGCTGCATAAAGCTCGCTGGAAAATAGAGCTAACCCAGCCCTCTGTCATCCCTTCTGTGTCATATAAACCCCACAGCAACCAACATGCATCTGACCGCGACTCCAGGCAAACACGACTAATGCGCCGCTGGATGGTGCCAGGTGTTTTTGATCTCCCCGTCGGTGACGCTTCCATTGGCTGGCGTGCAAAGGTTGGAATGATAACAGGGCCGCAGGGTATCATTTGAGCGCCACGACAAAAATCACTAGGTCTGAGGCCGAGACACCCGCGCCTTATTATTAGTATGAGCTATTACGTGAATAAGCCCCACTGAAATACAGTTATCTGTCCGTGACTCAGGCCTCTGCAACATTAGATGACTCATTGAACCGAATGGGAGGATGTTATAAAGTCAAGATGAGGTCAGTTGTGTGTATTGCTGCCAAGTTTGGTTAAGCCAAATACACACCTGAGCATGTTTTTTTTTTTCCTGCATTCAAACTTTTTTTCTACACATGGCTTTGATTTCCACCAGTGCAAAGGCAGCCGAATCAGCCCCCCACTGCGTCTTTTTTATCCCTCTTTCTTTTCCTCCATGTACAGTACTGTACCCTCATTGCCTTTCAAGCTCCCCCGTGTCTTCCTGTCTTCCAGCTTCAATCTCTTCGTGCTCTCCCCTCCTTTGTTTCCTTTAAGCTATCTCTCCATCTCTCCAGGCTTTACTCCTCCCCATCCTTTTTTCTTCTCTCCTGCATCAAACCTTCTCTCAAGTCTTTTAACTCGCGCTAGATTTCCCTCACTGATTTTTTTTGTTGGGGAGGTGGGGAAGGGGGGGCATGCACGGCTCCTTTTCCCCTGCAAGTCTTGTTGTGTATTCACCACCAACCCGTTCCAAAACCCTAATGGATACCATCAGCAGAATACCAGAGTAAACCACACAAGTGCACTGCGGCTTTGCGTGCGTCTGTGCCTCGACATTTCTCTGCACCTAAAAAGAAACGAGGAAGAAATGCTGAAGAACAGCCTCTTTGCACTTAAAGCTGCATCTTTATTTAGTTTATACATTCATCACATCTTTCACACTTTTCTCCATCTGGTTCAAATCTGATAAAACTCCGTCCGCGCGGGAATTTTTGCCGTGTATTTATTGCTGAAATGTAGGTTTTTGCAAAGCTGAAAATGATAATTACCCATCTCCAGAAAAACTGCAGTTGCTTCTGTAAACTCAGCACTTATTGTACACTGCATGAGAACATTTTTCCTAGTTTGTGGTAGAGCTTCTATCCCCAAGGAAATTATAGGGAAATTTCTTTAATAACCCATCCTGTCTCCTAGAAATAATGTTTATAGGATACTAATTTGCAGAAGGCAATGTGCTTTAGAGATACAAAATGCTGCCTGGAATTTATATATATAGTATTTATAGAATAGCATGTGTGCATGTGCGTATAAAAACAAATTAACATTATCTGACCCAAGATGGGTAAATTAAATATTTGCTCTTGCAACATGATATCTGCTTGTGGCGATGCTGTCGAAAACGGCAGGATTATGTTTGTATGACTCAACTCCTTTGAGGAATACAGTGGCCGGTCTGGGAAACAGTCAGCTAGGACGCGAAGGACTCGGTTACTCTATTGGCATTTATTTGAAGCCACAACCATTTCCGAGCATTAACTAAAGTGTTTGCTGTTGCCTAAAAAACAACCACACGTGGGCCTCGAGGTGCCAGACCTGGTTTCCTCTTGCAGCTGTTTCTTCATTGAGGCATTTTTCACGAAGCCACTCGTGTGTTTGTCCGTTTATGCTCCTGGACACTGTACAGTGACTGTATAAACCCAATTGTGATGTTCTGATCCGGCAAACATGGGCTTTGGTTTAAAAGAACAGGATCTCACGGTCTGTCTTTGAGCAGTCAAAAGCTCCACACAGCTTCCTATCAAAGCCACAGTGCAGGCACACACAGCAGGGAATCCAGCTGCAGCTTTTGGCCTTGTTCTCACCATTAGTGGAGGAGCGAGGCACGAGCAGCGTGCACTGAGGCTGACAGGAACGAGTCTGAAAGGTGACCGGCAGGACTGGGACCCGAGGATGGGTGCAGACTGCCATGACACCGCGGGACTCTGCACTCCACAGGTACACGGCAAATCGGGCAAACCCAGGCAGTGACAAATGGACACCATTTCCATTTATTTATCACCGTGTTGGGTGGACCTCAGTACACATGTTGGCCCGCCCCCACCCATAAATCTTTATCCCGTTAACAAGACCACTGCATTAGCTCTCCCGAGCAGCACAGGATAAGCAAACATGTTGACACACAATCCAATATATTTGGCTGTGAAATGACTGGAAAACACATGTCTCGCATTATAAACAACACTCCAAACAAGTTAGCGCAGTCGTGCACAGCAGTATCTAATATAAGAAAGAGCCTCCCAACTATCCTGGGGAGGAAAATGAAATAAATCTGGGGGAGAAGTCAGTTAGAAGCCAATAATAGGTTTCTGCTGTGGAGAGGGAAAGGGAGAAACCCACAGGGATTGGATGGGGTCAGGGGTGAGGGGGAGTACACATTTACTGTTTGGATTTGATAAGGCCTGGAAATTGCTGCGAGAGGCAGCGGCGTCTAGGAGATACATGCAACCTTTGTCTGTCAGTCTGTGACTGCAGCAAGGTCAGCTCCATCAGGGGGGGCTTGTTGAACATGACATCTCTTCGGCTGTAACTGTTGACATCATTGTCCTGCTTATGTGTATCTATATCACTCCCAATCTGACCACTTGATGAAAACACACTAGAGTTATTTTTTCCTCTTCCTGTAAAGGAATCCTACTCCCCTGCTTTCCCAGCCTCACTCTCGGTGACATTAATGCACACACGCACACACAGCTCTCCCTGCTGGGTTTGTCATATTACCTGACAGAACACCAACAGATTCCTTTTTTTTTTTTTGCTGCTTCGGTGCCAAGCAGCCGGTGGCATGAATAGCTGAGACGTTCAATTTAATTAGTGCTGCGCCCATATGGATTAGGAAAGAGACAGACATACCCACAACCGCAGAGTTTGTCACACATCCCCACTTGATGGAGCCTTAAAGTTGCCCTCGGCGGCGTGTTTATACAGATCCACACATGAATACACGCACCAGAGGAAAGAATTGAGAGGGGGACAAGGTCTGTCAGCTCTGTAATCAGGTGATTCCTCTGCTGCAAATTTTATTGGCTTTCGCAGCGGCGCAAAGAGAGCGTTAAGGTTGGCTGGCTGCACCATGTGTGCAGAGACAGCTGCTCGGATGGGCGGGGGGAAAAGGAGGGTGCAAAATGAGCATATTGCTAAATAGATTATTTTAAAAACCAGCGAGGTTGATCAACAGCATACTGTCATCCTGGCTCAGAAAACCATGCAGATGGCTGAACGGACCCGCTTATCCTCGCATCCACCGAATCCCAAGAAAATGACAGTTTGAGTGTGTGCTAACTCGTAGCAGATTTCTGGATGAAAGGTTGTTCTTTCCGGGCCTACTACAACCCACAAGTTCAGCCAAAAGAAAGTGCAACCGGTTGAATGTATGTTAACGTTTAAACCAAATGAAATGGGGCTTTTTGCAAATCCAATAGTACAGCGTAGGATTTGGGGGCATCTGGTCATTAGTGGCATCGAAGCTGTCAGCAGTGAAAGGGTGAAACCGTAGATCGTTGTGGCAGGCTTAAAGCATCCTTTGGAATTATTATTACTTATGTCACTTTTCTTTCTCACACTTACTTATGAAACTTAACAGAAGGAATGTTGAATTGGCTTGAAGGCAACAAAAAGACTTTTAAACACCAACTTGATTCTTGCCAACTAGCAACAACTTGGGCCAACGCTGAGCTCACATCCCATTCGCTAAAGCAAGGAGCCAATCTGAGAGCTCCTTTGCTAACAAATGACACATGTTCTGTAATCGATGTCTAACACAGATGATTGACCAGTACACACAACATTTACTGGCTCCCAATGGCGAGTCACTGGGTGTGCACGGGCCTTAATGGAACAAAGACACGGCAGACAAAATCAAGTAAATCATGCTCTGTGAATCTGAGCCACAACTGTGTGCTCATTCAGGTCTCACAAAAAACAGAGCCTGGCGTCTGAAAGGAACCACTGAGCTAAACTGCTGCCAGGTTCATGTCATTACGCTCTAATGAAAATATAATTGCCAATATTAGATCCAAAAAAAAAGTCCCCTAGACACCACAGCACTGGCCTGCTACGGCCCTGGAAGGAATGTTTTCAGCACAAACAAAGCAAATTGTTGTAGGGAAAGAATCATTTCCACATTCATGCCTCTCAGTGTAAGAAAGCAGTGAGTGAATGGAGAAAAAATACAACCCTGCCGCGTCCGATCGATGAGACTTTGTTGCTCAAATGATTTCTTGGCTACGTGGCTGTTTGTCATCTTAAGACCACCCCTGAAGTGGAAATGGTGCACTCCATGGTGAATTGGTTTCCCTGATTGATCTACGATCTGAATGGATGGTGCAATTTCCTAATTCCTGTCCAATAATACCCACAACGCACGGACCTAATGGAGACATCAATGATGTGTTGGGCCTCAGAAAAGTGGTATGATACGGTAATGGGTTTTTTTTAGCTTCTGAGTTTGCCTTTATTTTTCCATTTACCAACAAAATAAAATGCGATTTATTTTGATTTGTGTATTAAGTGGTCATTTCGAATGCAACACAGTGTAAAGATATTTTAGGTCTTTTCTGGAATGTGCTCAGTGCAGTTCATCCAGCTTTCGTTCTCTGATTGGGCTCAACAACGAGTGCAACCGGGTAAGACAGAAATGACAAATGAGGGGAAGTATCTGGGAAGACTACAGTAGACTGTGAAAAAAAGGCATGTAGAGGAGGAGGGGATCAGGGTCGAAGAGAGGTGGCAGAAAATTAATCACTTCAGTTTCTGGTGTTAGTATCCATGCTGCTACACAATGCGCATTGCATCCCAAGACGCCTTCTCCCGGGATGTGGTTGACTTTTGTGTTTTCTTAATTCTCATACAGCTGCTCGTTCAGCAGCATGGGTCCCAATTAATTGAGCTTTTATTCCTAACACCCTCGGCCAGACTTAAAAAACAAAGGCTCGGGGGGGTTGAATGAAATGCAGGTGGTCACCGCGCTTTTAAAGCGGTCTCGGAACACTTGACGAGGCAGGCAACTGTGAGGTGTAGCAGAGCTGAAACTTGTGATTGGACTCAGTAGGGGTCCTCGCCAACGGTAGCCCAAGTTTAACAGCATTTGTTGAAGCCCAGTGGCAAACGTGCATGTATATGCCTATCGCTCTGTTCAGAAAACACACGCGAGTGACAGCGGGGGCTATTAAACATGGCAGGCTGTATATAGAGCAAACACTGTAGTGCACATCCCCACTGTGTGTTCACAGGAGTGTGAAGCTTCATGCACCGCTCCCTCACAGGAGTAATTTGGTGCAGAAGTCACCTGGCTAAGCTGTTGTGCTTCTGCTCCTCACTGCACACAGGCAATCAGGAAGGAATCATTCAAATCCGCCAGGCGTGTATTCACAATTAATAAATTACTGCCTTTGTTTTTTTTAACACAGACGTCTGGCTGATATATGTGTCGTTGGCAAGGTCTTGTGTTTCTGATACTGGCACTGTTCTAGGGTCACAAGCACAGAGGAACGAAAACAGAGGTAGAAAATGAAAAAGAGTATCAAATCAACAGTGTGTGCATGACTATGAATGTCTTTAAGCCTTAATAATAGCAACAGAATTGCTCTGTATGGAAGGGTGTCTTCTCAGGAAGACACAATTCAATTAGCAAAGTGTTCCACAAGTGTTTCTGACCACTGGAGTCAAAGGTTTAATCAGGCTGGTTTTATCCCCATCTCAAGGTAAATGTGAACACCCCCCCCTTGTTTCTTCCCCTCCACCCACCACCCCACAATGCACCGCTCCCTCTATCCCCTGCGGCAAAGTGAGGCAAGAAACAGTATCCGCTCTCTTACAGAACCTCCAGAGATATCTGACTTCTCACCACGCAGCTGAGCAAGAGACGGCGAGAGAGATCCACGCACGTATAGGACGTGCACACGCCCACGGCAGATACCCCGGCCTCCGAGATAATCGATGCCAACGGAGCTGCGGCTGATAGAGAGGGTGGAGAAAGTCGGAGCAAAGGCCAAATTTCACCCACACGAATAAATCCTTGAAAGGAAATATGCTGGATGAAGGAATATGTGAGCCCTGAACCAAAATATGACCAGCTCCTTTGTCTGAGGGAGCCATTTTCAGCTTTATGTTAGAAAATGGCAAAATGCTCAGAAGTGAAATGAAAAAAATGAAGACACGCCTGGGTGTAAAAAAAAATTGGATTGGGAAACGAGTGATTCAAAGGAATGTAAACCTCTAATTAAGACGCCAGTGTCGTCTCAGGCCCTCTCCTTTCCTTTTTATTTTGTGGTGAAAATAATTGAGGGCTGCTGAAAGAGAAGCACCCATGCCGGCGTCAACAACACACGGGTTCGCCTCTGGTCTACAGGTATTTGGCACTTTTAAAGGTGCAGAGATAGAAAATAGGTGACAGCAGGAAAATTAGGCATGTGACTGACAGTGTTGCTACATTACACTCGCTGTCCTCGCACATGCTGTCAAACAAACCCAGAGGAGAAAGTGACAAGACACGCAGGTGTCCGCTGGCCATTAGTGTAGGAAAAAACACTCGGCTAGTCATGCAGCTGTCAATTAAACACATTCTTGTAGCTTGTAGCACTTTAAATACAGAAAAAGTGGTCTGCACTTGCAATTAATATAGAAAACAGGGATAAAAGGGTAGATATTACAAAAGACAGGCAGTGGTAGTGGCAATTTACAGCTTAGACAACATCAGCACGATCGCAAACAGTAGAGAGACAGCGAAAAAAAAACATGCTAACTTTTGTTTAGCACAGCAGAGAAGCTTGCGGGATCCTGTTCACCCAATCAGCCCAATTATTAGTCCAGCAATGAATCACTCCACCCGCTCCAAACAACTTTAGTGGACCAGTAATGAGCAGCTCTGCTCAGAGGCCACAGGGACAGCACGCAGCCGTAGAACATCCGTCTTACACATGTCTGTGAATCTTTCATGAGTGTGTGTGTGTGTGTGGGGGGGGCAAAAGTGGCACAGGCAATATCAATCTGATCAATGCTGAGAAGTGTAAATCCCAATGTTGGAAAATGAGTAACGAAATTCATCAGTGCACATCTGCCTAAGCGGCGTGGTGGTGAGGTACCCGCTAAAAGTCCAGACAATGCTTAAAAAAAGAAAAAAAGACAACCACCACCACCCCAGACAGCCTGTTCACCCTTCTGTCGTCTGGCAAAGGATGCACAAGTATCATCTGCCATAACAGACAGAGGAGCTTCTCCCCTCAGGCTACGACAGAAATCATCCCACACATTTCATCTAAATTCGTTTTATTTTCTCATATATTGCGAGTGTGTACTCATTAAGATTTCGTTGTGTCTTAGTGGAATCACAACCAGGTGGGTTGCATTTCTCCTCTGTTTAATATCTTCGATTTTCCCTGAAGATCAGATGGAATTATTGAATGCGCACAGTAACAGGTGGCAAATGCCTCCTCTTCCTCCCTTCCTCCAACACCAACGCTCACGCGTTCTCTCGGCGACAGGCCGGTGGCTTATGGAGCTGTCAGGGAATCAGATCACCTGTCTGTCCGTGCAGGCTGTGATCGTCAGCTCCAAACTCAGCACACAATCGTCAGACAAGCAGCAAAACACACATGATGTTTCCCTGTCACACATGACAACCGCTGCACAGAAGTGAGACGTGCCCTGGAGAAAGTGCACGCCAGCTAGGTCAAGTGTCAGTCTTCATTTTCATGGCGCCGCAGACACAGATATAGTTTAAGGAGGGTAAATATTTAAACCTAAGCCCTTTTACATCTTTCTATAGGGAAGAAAAACCCACTTAGTATATTTGCAGGTTCAATTAAGATAAAATCCCATGAGTTAAATCCTGGCCTAAATAATTCTCTTTAAAGTCAAAAGTGGGGAAGAAACAGAGAGATATAGCTGGGATGTACAATTAAAGGTATCAAAAGGTAGAATATAAGTGTGTGTAAGAAAAAACATTTATATGTATGTTAATGAATGTGTCCAAGTGTTAAGAGTTAGATTGCTTTGAAGATCCTTTTAATTATCTGCAGTCCCTGGTCGGCGTTTCCTCGTTTACCTCCCAGTTTCACCCTCTCCAGCTCCTGGTGCCTCATCTCATGCTGCCGCTATTTGATTTGCCGTATCGTTGCAATATAGCCTTGGGAAGTCTGGGAGGAAGTATAAGGAGAGATTTCCACAGAGGGGAGAAAAAAAAAACCTGCCTGGGAAAGGTTGGGCAAACAAAGAGGAGGGTTTTATTGGCAGGAAAAGGAGTATAATGAAACATTCTGTCTCATCATATTCTGGAGTGGAGATATTATCCTTTGACTACCTGTGAATTTCCCCTATGGTGCATTTGTATAGCACATTTCAAAACACATGGGCTCCAATATTAGAGCAAAAACCACAAAAAAGAACCTTGATGGTGAAAAGCAATGGACTTAAGTGTTGGGGTGTGCCAGGGGCTGCCAACTGTATAAACACAGAGGTGGTGAATATTAATGATTTCAACAGGCAGACAGGAACATAATTGGAAAAGAGCTGAAATGGCCCTCGTTTAATTTTACAGCAGCAGAAAAACGCCAGTGATGCTCAGGACAAAGAAAAATGGGCTGTGAGCATTTTTCAGAATTATTCTAATTTAAATGTTTTTTTGTCCTCATGTAAAAATATATGTTAAAATAAAATGGGGGTGGGGACGCAATGTGAAAACCCAGATACACACCCTAGTTTTACCCCGCGCAGTCCGTGTGATGCACTTTGCACACATAGATGCACACTTACATACAATTTGTGTAGGGCGTAAATGACAAAAATGGGGAACACATCACTGGACATCAAAGCTTTTAGTGAGCCGCTTCTCCAGCAGCAGCTCCATCACAGACCTGTCTGCACATTCCAGAGTATTCCCACAGGAGAGAGATGAAGCGATGCTCCACGAGGAGGAGGGGGAGGAGGAGGAGGAAAATGGCAGAAGATAGGGGATGCAGAACTGACAGTGAAGCACGACAGAGGAACAGCAGTGGTGCTTTGGAAGTGTTCAGCTCATTATTCAGTTCGGCACAGAGGAACCTCTCTACTCTCACTTCCTGTACCCAATTTTGCTGCAAATTATGAACGACCACATGCGACGCCTGTTAGAGGAGATGCCAGAATCTTTGGTTCTGATGGGTTTGCAGCGGGAACGACACTACATAGACACATTAAGCTTGAGTATTGTAACCGAGGTGGTGTAATAAGACACAAACATCAATGAAGTAAGACTCCGGTATTTCTAGATTGCAATGTTCCACATATTTTATGCATCCATTGGCTAAACTCAAAGTACCCAAAGAAAATGAGGTACGGAATGATACAACTACAGAGCACCACAGACAAAAATGTGTGTAAAACTGCTCACTACGCAACACACTAACCTATAACCATTAATCCAACTATAAAACCAGACAAAACAACAAAAGAACACAACAATGCCACTTAAAGCCAAGACGAACAAGGCTTAGATATTCCACGGAAACATTTTTCTTTTATAACTGAGCAGGAATAAAAATTAGTGATTTGTTTTTCTGCATATGAATATAAAATCCTGTAAAAGCCATCATACACTTTTTTACTATGTGGCTTTTTTGACATTCACTCTGCCAAGGATCTTGTTTTTTCATCCCTGCTTTTTTGTTTCTTAATATAAGCGTGAACAAAAAATAGAAGAAGAATTTGTTTTCCATCTGTTCTGTTTTGGGTTTCAACTCTAGATTCAGAAGCTTGGTTAGAGCTTCAAGGTCAGAATAATTAATTATCCCTGTCAAAGTGAAGTGTCTGCCTCTAAATCACATAATCTTGCCTTCTCAATCATCAGCATTACTTTCTTTAAAAAACAGTCGTGAAAAAGCTCTGACAAATGAAAGATGACGGGAAGTTGAAATTCATAAGTGGCACAACCTTTGACCTTACAGAGATGAAGAATTAACCTTGAGCGCCACTGCGGCGGGTGGGCGTGGCTGACGATGCAGTGACGGACAGACGATGGATCAGGCTAATATCTGCAGAAACACACAACCATCCCTCTCCTCTCCGTGACAGGATTACTCAACTGTGTGTTAAGCCTTTAATACTTCCACAATGACAAATGCACAAGTAAAATATACGGCAACCTAGACACATCATGGATTATGTCAGTGAAGGGTTTGTTGCATGCAGCGGCTTGATGATGAGGTTTTTGCCAGTAATTAATTTCAGTAGTTAAAAAATCCAAGCTAACAGCTAAGCAATCAGGTTTTTATTTGGCCCTCCGGGAAGCTTCTCCTGCTCTATTCAAAATGCCGGAAACAAATGCATATGACTTCAGAGAAACCTGACACAGCACGCGCGGTCTTTTGTCGGAAATGGATCACATCTTGGCACATTACTGCTCGGAGGCTGGGAGAGACGCAACAGACGGCGGTCAGGTTCAGGTGGATGGGGAAAGAGGGAAATATGCTAAGGTGGACTGCGCTAAGCTAAATACGTGTCTCCCAAAAAACAAGATGTTGGCAACATGATTTGAAGGGATGTAAGGCAACACAATCGAAGAGAAGACACACCCAAGCGTGTGCTTAATGTCACCCATGTAGGGGTGCACGGGAGCAGACAGTACACAAGTCTATCTGGAACAGCCAGATTTGCTCATTTGACTTTCCAAGGCTATTTTTCCCTCCCGGTGGCACATCTCTCTCTCCCCTTGTCAGCAAGTAATTCTCCAAAGATAAGCAGAAAAGAGGGAGAAGGGGAAAAAGAAGTGTGCGCCTTTGCACACACAACCACACACAACCGATAAATAAGGCTTTAAATCTCTGTAATGTAGAAATCTGCAATTAATTGGCTTTGCATGTGAGCTTATTATCACAGAAAGGTAGACATCTTTCAGCGTCTTGTCGACAAATCATTCTATTGTAAAGGAAAGTCAGATAAGGTGGACTGAAAGGCAGCCCTAATTGCCAGTATAATTCAATAATTTGCTGGAGATGAAGGTCAGTCATTTGTTTTCCATCCACTTGTTTTCCAACCAAATGTTGAAATGTGTCTCCAGATTTTAAGGTTTGTTTGTTTGCTTCACTTTGCTTTTTGGGCGTTTTTGACTTTTTCAGACTGTGCTCACAATTTTGAATCAAAACACATAAACGTTGAGCCACATCATTAAGAAACCCATCAACAGAAAACCAAACAACTAGAAAATATTACGCTGCAGGGTGTTGTTGATTCTTTTCCTTGCCATAATTGTGGGCACAACAGGCTCCATCACAGTTATTTGTTCTCTTTGTGTTTCCAGTTAGGGTTAGGCCTTACAAAAGTGCTGAAAGACTTGTTTGTGTCTCCAAAATTGATAGTGCCTCAAGTGGTGGAGAACAATTTAGTCCCACATTTGTGTAGAACATCAGGGACCTGCTTTTTAGTGTCTTTGGTCAATGTTTTGGAGAAGTTTGGTGAAGTAGGTAATTAGTTACATCCATTATTATGACTTCCTGGAGAGACTGCCAGTATGGGCATGTATTTCTATACATGCCACAATCTGTAATACTTTGCTATTCCGAGATTATCGCCACAAACCCAGAAGCCACTCCACAACGTCTGCGACTCCATGGTACTTCGTCTTCCTTCTCCCATCACTGAAAGCCAGCAAAACCCCATGTCCTGACGCCCTGGCTCAAATGCAGCTCTTGGAAATGCTGAGCCGAGGGGAATCCAGCGGCTGAGATTGTTTAGACAATCCTTGCGGCGCGCTCACCCTGCTCTCCGGGCTGTAAACACAAAGCAGCTGTCCCCGGAGAGCGCCGCTTCACCGACTGAGCTAACCGCTGGCCAACTGGGAGGAAAACTCAGGACTGAAACACAGGAAGAAGAACAAGAGCAAGCAAAGAAGTACTGGTACCTGACTTAGCGGCTGCAGAGCATTTATATTCTAACTCTCAGTGGAGAGAAGGACGACTCCTCTCATGCACGCTTCTCTGATGTTGCGCAGAATCCTTTACTGTGTATATCCAGAGTGACAACAACAGGAAGCCGTCAGTGACAGCGACAGCCACTGTGAAGTGAGGCGCTATTAGCTAATGGATAGGAGCAGGCCACGGGGGGAGGCCGACCCCGGAGGATCCTGCTTTGTATGTCTCCAGCACTCGCCTGTTTTCAGCACAAGATTAAGAATCAAAGAGGAGCGGACAGAAAGACGGACCAGGGGTCCCACCTTCAGCTGTCAATCTCCCAGTAGGACTGGGCTGCGCGGATCCCATGATCCACTTCAGAGAGTGTGGAGCTACTACGAATGTGTCTGTCAAGTCAATGTATTCATGCGATTGCTGCAATCCATCTTCTGTCACCCACTGGCTTCTCGTTGCAAAATATGGGAAAGAAAACAACAGCGAATGCATTTAAAATGATGGATACGGTGGGGACAGGAAGGGTTTATTTCTTTTAAAAAAGAGGAATGTGTATGAATGAGCCCAGGATAATGGTTTCTTTCCTGGTTTCTACGTGCACAAAAGACACAACTTTAGCTTTTTTGTTTTTGTGGTATGAAAGCGAATAGTCAGATATTAATTGTGTGTCTTCTGTTTTTCAAGCATTTGACCATAAATGTCCTGGTTTGAGGTTTGAGTTTGCTGCCTTCTTTCTTTCACAGCTTTATCTCATTTTTCCTCTTGGCTCCTTTATTCGCCACCAATCAAAAGCCTTAACTGGATTTTTTAAATTAGCTTAATTTGTGTCAATTCCATTGATTGTTCTAATCTAAAAGAATAAAGTAAAGGTACAATCATTTTCTGTACTGAATTGCTGCACAGTTTCATGGACATTTGTCCAAGCTGAAAGCTGTGTAAGGACACGATTCAAACAAATTCAGGTTTTCATGAAAACTTAATATGCCACCAAAATTTTGAAATGTTGTTTTCAAAGCAAAATATATCAAATAGTTTATGCTTATAATTATAATAATAAATGTTAGATAGTTTATGTCCGGGACACATGCAGCCACACACGTCCCTCTGCATCGTCCATCATCCTGACGGGTTGTTTTTATCATTCATCAAGTCTGTTTTAATCATTTTCATTCACATTAGTTTGGATTCCCTTGTCACAAAAATATACAAATGCTGGCTTTATTCCGTAACCTTGGTCCAAACCAGCAGTTGATTGGTTATTTTAAAGCCTTGTGTACATTAGAGGGGGGGTCATGGGGAGTTCAGGGAAAACTCTTTCAGCTCTGTTAAATAGCTTCAAGTCAGTCCCAAAGAGATGATCCTGTTGATTGTAATGCTAATATGGGAAGGGAAAATGGAGAAGTGGTGAGGGGGTGACCTTCCTCCCACCTCTACGGGAAACCATCAAATCTCTGAGGTAGTGACTTCGGAACAACTTTGACGCTCTGACAGCGAAGAGACTCGTCATCTTTTGATGAAAGAGTGGGAAGAGTTGCTGTCAGTTTTGGGGGGTTAGTCCAAATCAGGACTTAAATAGATGACATTAAAGACCCATTTCACGTTTGCTTTTACAACAACAGATGTGATTTGTTTAAAATAGTGACCATTGTATCACATCATGGACAAGCTGATCTGAATCGAAGCAGAAAGCCGATGCCAGGCTCGTCCGTGCAAAAGCTGCTGAGGCAGTTTATCGCTACATTAATGCCTAATGTGCTCAGGCAAATGGAGTCGTCCACTTAGTTTAAGAATATCATTTATAAGTCACCGTTAGTGGACCTAAAAACAGGTCTGCTATCCAATAACCTTTAGAGTGCACAGGCCGTGACTTTGGCTTCACCTCAATAAAGCGCTTTATGATTGAATCAAGTGGCTCAGGTCAATAGGACATATGTTCATTTCCCAGGGACCTCTGGGGTCCCTGCAGGCAGAAATATTATGCTGAGTGTCGTCTGTGACATTTATTGGATGGGAAATAAGTTTCATGTCATCTCCCCCCCACCCCATTTTTTCCCAGATTTTATCTCTTGGCGTTCAGAAAAAGGCCCCACTCGGCTGCGTGCACAACATGTGTCTGTCAGCGTGCGTTTCAGCCCCCTGGACACGCTTCAGGCCCCGGCCCAGGCTACATCTGTCACTGTCTCCCCCATGTCACTTCAATTTTCTGCAAACAAGTTTCACTTGTGAGCCTTGAAGAACCGACATATCTTCTTTCCCTCCTTCTTTCCCGCGCCTCCCTGTGACTCCTGTCCTTCACGTCTGCCAGCCTGCCTCTTGTCAGCCGCCTCCACATTTGTCATCATCTCTGTTTCATTTCGCTGAAGCTCAAGTGGCAGTAGAAGAAGTCATAATACAGGAAAAATCATTTTGAATTGAGTTGAGGGCATTTGAGAGTAATTAATTTTCCACTGGAGCTTTCACGTTCACTTTGTCGATATGGGATCAAATGACTTTGACAATCCTGTTGAGTGCTGGAGTATTATTTTTTTCAGTTGCCAGGTCCCTGAATTCATCCCACATTACAAGTGGCATGTAATAGTATATTTTATAAAAGCAAACAACCTTACCCACTCTGGAAACATCCCTTAATAAATGCTAGTTCTACATTTGCAATTACATATCCAGATATTTGAATTTGTTGTATATGTCTTACATTCATCTTTTCACACCGTCCCTGCTTTTTAATAAAACCAACGCTGCTGGCTGACATCGAAACTATCATAATGCACGAGCTGTTCAGAGAGCCAACTTTGAAATTTGTTTACAGACGATGAAAGTGTTCAATTACAGAACAGAACACGGGCCTTTCAAAGCATTTAGATGTGTTTATAATGTGGCGTGATGGCTGGGCTTCACACTGGTTCTGCCTGCATCGCAAACCAGCGTGCGTTCAGACTCGCATTATGCTAATTTGTCTCTTATTCGTTGCATTTGCTTGAATGCCTGCAGCATTTTCACTTGACAAATATAATAAATATGGCCGTGTAAGGCGGTGACCATCACGAACAAGGTGCCATTATTTATATTTCAATTTTTGTGACCACCTCGGAGGGCTAACATCGCATCTCATCTGTTCTATATTTCCCAAACAAGATGTATTTTCATGTTCCGTCTACCAGAGATTCTTCTTTCGGTTCCTCCTTTCAAACAAGACAGTCTAAAACCAAGCAAACCAAAACATGTGTGTGCGGCGAGCTTTTGTTAGTTTTAAAGTAAAACAGAGCACCGCGGCCCATTTCCGGCGCTGAAATATCCCTTCACATCAAAGCCAGCACTAAGTAGTAAAAAAAAAGACGTGAAATTAACAACAACCCCATAAATGTGACCATAAATGATCCGGCACATGACTCCATTGACAGAGAACATTCCCAACAACCCTCCCCTCCCCCTAACTTCTGTTGTAAACTCCCCAACTCAGCAGCATTCAGCAAAGAGCGGTTCTGTTTCACTACTCAGCCTCGGAGTGACCCATGAATCTGTGTGACCTCCGAGGGAAGAAGCAGGGAGGAATAACTTATCCGTGCAGCTTCAACAAGTCCTTTCTGTGTTTAGCTTGCTGAGTAAGCAAGTCTTCTCCCTGAAGAGATGAGCTTCTCCGCGTTATGAGTGCTGATCCAGCATCAACGTGATGCCGTTTGGACGTCTGCTGCATCATAATGCAGCTACAAAAGATGAAATGAGGAAACTTAGAAGGGAAACATTATTGGAAAAGATCTGCTAATGTCCGCGTCCAGAGGGAGTTGAGAGTTCTACTCAGGGACATGGCTGGGCAGAGCTGTGCAGGATACCTGAGATTCGTCCTCATGATGCACTTTACACCAGATTTCGGTGATTTTTTCGGGACCTCCTACACCTTTGCTCTGTAGGCATTCACAGACCATCTGCACTTACCCCTCCGACGGTCGTAAACCCCGACCTTTGACCCCCTGTATTCTAGTCCACAAGCTCCATTCCATCACCGCAGTCAAAGTTTGTCCAGACACAAGAACATTTGCTCCGCGGGTCCCGAGAGATTACGGACAGACGCTGCAGTGAAAGCCAGTTTAGATGCTGACCAGCGCACGTTTGACACTCCTAACTAGCAGTGAGGGGAACCCATCACCTGTTACCGTCACATTCAACACCACTTTTGACCTGTGGGACAAAAGCGGACACACAGTTGCTGCGTGCTGGACAAGTGTTTGACATTGTGATCTCTCAGCTGCTTTGTGCAAATAAAATGACCCACGTTGGGAAAACAAAAGGGGCATATTTAGAGGTATTTGCTCTCAGGCGTAAATATCATGTGCGCATCCAAAAACATCTTTTAAACTTTTAATGGACAAACAAAAATAAAAACGTCCGGTGATCATTAAAATGTGCAGCTGTCCGCGCAAACTATTCGCGTCAGCACTTCTAATACATCTGGACACATCAGCATTTGGGATTTGTCTGGGCTGTGTTTGCATTTCAGTCACCGTGGTGGAAAGCTGTTGCATCAGTGCAAGACCATACTTTCATAATTGGACAGTAGTGTCTCTCAGTATCGACCTTTTTTTTTTTTGTCAAACATGAGAGCACATTTTTGCATATTCACAGCCCGAAACACACAACAAGTGTCTTGACTTGATTGGCCACAGGAGACCCTGTGTCCTAAACGACGTCTAGGGACTGTGCACTAACTAGGGACTCTGTTATTGTGTAGAGGTGTCTGTTGTGAGGATCACTATAGCCCATTTAGCCCACTAGTATCTAAGTGTAGTGGACTGAAGAAGCCAGACATGACGTTGATTACTGTTTTATAACTGTTAATTATCAAGATCATTGGAGGACCAGTGACAAGCCAGTGTAAATTAAGCTTTTTTTTTCTTTAAATTACTGTAATTAGTGATTAGATATTTTGTGCGAGATTCGTTCCTCTGAAAAAACTGTAGGTTTGGCTGTAACTAGAAAACTCCCCGATTTCATGGACATCTTCTTCCATGGCTTCTCGTCACATGCTCAGTTGTTTTCCACATTCTGGTGCTTGAAAATAAATAGAACCGGACTTACTGGCCACTTCCAGGGATGCATTGTGGCTGATTGCCTGACCCAGATAGTTTCGGGCCACGCACACGTAGCTGCCATCGTCCGGTTTGCTCCGCCGTCCGTGCACGATGCGCAAAAAGAACAGCGAGCCGGTGGGCAGCAGCATGCGGTGAGAACGGGGGTTGTCGCGGTCCGTCTCCACGCGCTCCCCGTCTTTGTACCATTCCACCGTGGGGCTTGGCCGGCCCTCTGCTTTACAGTTCAGGGTGGCTGGTTCCCCCTTGGACACAATGAGGTCAGAGGGGTGCTCCACGATGCGGGGAGGGAAGTCTTCCTGGCGTAGACGAGACCCTGAAAAAGAAGAAGGAACACTAATTAATTTTCAAGCACACTCTTCAAACAATAATTCAAACCCCCAAAAATAGCAATAATATAATTAATCAAATAATACTTAACCAGAAGCAGTAATGAAAACAATAGCGGCTCTAAATGAATTCGACATGCCGCATTATTACTGCCGAGGAAATATCTCGTATTAACAATAATCCAGTTTGACAATATAATTACCACACAATCACATGTCGTTCAGAACGTGTTTTGCTTTGGTTTCAGCAGCCGGAATCCCATCAGGCATTGCAACCGAAACGAAATAACACTACAGTGTGGAAGGATATCATGCCCAACAGTTTATATAACGCATATCTTTGTAAGGAAATAAATCGTTGGATGGTTCAAAACTGAAAATGAGAACCGCTTCGTCCCTAATTTCATTGATCGGCACATAATTGCAGCAGCGGCGCGGTTGCATGTGCCACAAACAGCAGCCTGGACAGTGTGCAAACAAAAGAAAAGGCAGCTATCCTCGGCATGAGCCGTTACTGTCTCCTTCCCCCTGCAGGAGTCTACACGCAGCTGTACATGCAGCGGCGGGTTGCCAGGCTCTGAAATTGTTGCCCCGGCCAAAGAAGTATGAATCAATACCTCCACACAGGCTCTCTCTAACAACCACCAAATCACCTGTAATCCCAGATACACTGCTGGGATGCCAATCATACTGGACCTGTCAAAATAACTGTCTAACAACAGGTTTCTGTGAGGCAGAGGACAAAACGGAGCCCCTTAACAAGAACCACATACACAACCCCAATCCCTTCATACATCTTGCATTCTCTCCACCTCCCACCCAGCTCCAGCCTCATCCAAACACCGGCTCTTGCTTGTCCAACTAGTACCTGCATCCCAGTATCAATATACACAACACTTGTTTCTTTAAAAATGATTAGCTTACTTTATAGATGTGGGAGGAGACAGAGCGGAGGTAAAGACGGCGTCGATACCAGACACCACTGTTTACCGGTTTTATTGCTCTGGGAACACTTTCCTGCTCTTTCTACCTGCAGCAAACACTACGTGGTGCAGCCTTCAGCAGGCCACACTTTAATGTGCCAATGGCCCTGTAAAGCAGATAATCACCACTGTGCTGGAGAGCGATGAGCTCCTACACTCCCACTGTGGCCAATAAATCCCGCACAGGCAAGAGTTTACCCACATTGCTAACACCTCAAACAAAGGGAAATGCTGTGAGTAAGGCTGTGAACCACTGATGTGCAGGAGCCATGTAGTATTTTTGCACAAATTCAAAGTCTCAGTCCCTTCAAAAATGGAAAAGTGTTGGTATAAGTCCAATTTTACATCTGTTATTAAAGTAAGTGCTGACATCGCATTTTTAGGCAGCCAAATGTTCCCTCTAACTTGGTAATCAACCTGAGATAAGCCCTCCTGCTGCCTCGGCTAATTTATCTCTTCCAATTACTTTCTTTGTCTTGTTTTACCTTTAATGCCATCAATCAGCTATGCTAACTAAAATTCTAAGAATGCCAACAGTGACAAAAGGTGGGAATGTACAAAAGATTTGCAATTACCCCTGTTCTGCCAAACCCTCCACCAAGGTCTTGAGGTGTGCTTCAGATATGCTAATGTGCTTACATTCACGATGCTCAGACAGCACATGCTGATGAATAGCCATAATTATTTTTTTAAATATTGTCACCTTTACAGCACAATGGAGTACAGCAAGGCCTTGAGGAAATGTTACTGGGAGTGATGATGCTCTGAAACTCAAAGTCAAGGATGAAAGTTCACAGGCAGCACAAAATGTCTGCACCAATATAATCGCTGGGCTGAGGAGCCTGAATATTAAGGTAGCAAATACAGAAAAGTAAAAGATGGGCTGCATTTAAAGTAAAAGACAGGCTACATTTTCAGAACCTGAAAATAATGTTTTGCAGAAATGATCATTTCACACCAAACAGCGAGAAATAACACCTGTTGTGTTCAAGAACGATTATCAGCCGCGCCCAGGCAGGAAGGAGAGCAATTTAAAACCAAATAAAGGAAGCGTGACAACAATATCATAAAGACAAGAGCAGAAAACAGCTGTGAGCATCATCTAAAATGAGTTCAATTTGACACAGTGTCTGGATATTTAAACCAACAATAGAACAATATAAGCAAGCTGCCCACTCCACACATACAGCCGTCTTTCTTAACTGTGTTGGGCAGATACCTAAAGGTCCAGACAGTCTGATTCTGCTCCGTGGCATTATAGCAAGAGGCAATATCAGCTGGCCACAACTGGCCCTCGCAGAAGCCCAGGTTTTATCTGCAAAGGGCCAGCAGCCAGCGCGCAATCAGTATGCGAAAAACACTCCCACGAATCCACAATGGAGTACACACGCAGACAGCAAAGGTCATTTGTAGCACCTGTGTCCCTACAAATACGTTTGAGTCGTCCCGTCGGCAGTCTTGTTGTCTCCTGAAGATCCAGAGTGAGATGTCGAAATGAAGAGCAGCAGACACAAAAGAGAACGGCGCTTGGCTTTGTCACAATTGCAGAAAATTGGAGGTGGGTAGAGGGTCTGTGTTCCCCACAGATCTGTGTGTGTGTTTGTGTGTGTAGGGGGGGGGGGGGGGTCTAAAAGAGGGAAGTAAACAGTGCAGGAAACAATTAAGGAACTATTTGGTGTTTCATTCTTACAGGTTTTAGGGAAATTGTGGGAAACAGCACATATAGGAATAAATTAGAGGTGGGAAGGCGAAGAGGAGGAACTGAATATCAGGGTAGATGGTGTTCCAGTCAAATATGACAACTATGTGGCACAAAAGTGTGTTTAATGCAGCATTGGTAGTCTTGCAAGTTCCTACCCTCTTTATTGTGAAGTATGCAACACTATATATTCTGTTTATTTACAGTGTGTGAAAGGAAATTACTCTTAAAACATGGAACCAAAGAAATATACATGAAAGAATTCTCACATTTCACCATCAAATTATCTTTTCCACTCTAGTAATGGCCAAGTGTGGAAAAACGATCCGCTTGAACTTCATAACACTAATAAACAGGTTATACAATTGAAGCTGCTGACAGCTGACAGATTCATATTGGTGGAAATGGGAAATCTCCACCTGCAGAATTGGGATTACTGGCACTGCGGCGCCAGGGGCAGCTGACAGACGCAGGCGGAGGCTTAGGAGGGTGCAGCGTCTTGTTAGGGAAATGACTTTTCTCCTGTCTGTGGAAGTCGTTTGCATGATTCTTTGTGATCCGTGGCCTAGGCGGATCAAAGTCCACACTTTTTAACGGGGCGACGGAGATTGCCAGTAGCTTCCTGAGGACACTCCTGGAAATGACATCACACGTGACTGACAAGGAAGCCTCATTCTGTACTGCAAAAACCATAAAACGGGCAGACCGATGGGACATGTGCCATTAATTTGACCTGAAAATACATGGACGTCTGACCAATTCTGCTCCCTTTTTTACCCTAAAATAAGCAAATTAAGCAACTCTGCACCCCAAAAATCTACCCTAGACTGCACAGGCTCGTGTGAGAGTACGCGTGGTGTTACGCAACTTTCCTGTGCATCACTGTGCTACCTTTGGTATTTTAAGCACAACTAATTACACAGAAACGTCAGCAAAAAAGAAAAAGTACCCTGTAAATCCCATCTTCTGAGATCCAGTTCTGAGTAATGTGGATTTAGTTTGACATTAAAAGGTCTGGAAGAGCGCAGAGAGCATAATTATATAATTGACTCTAACCAATGGTTACATAAAAATGCACAAACATACTTAACCAAATTTTCCGAATACAGCGGCATAATTAACTGCAAGGACACGCTGAGAGCAGGGTAGGAGGACGCTCCGGGTCCACGGCTTTGGATGTTTGCAGAATTCTCCTTTAGAACTTTGACACAGATCAACACTATTTGCTGTTATGCCTGGTTTATTTAAGGGTTAAGGCTGATTTATGTGTCCATTAAGGGGGATTAGCTGTCTTGGCTAACATTAATTTGGAGTTATATCCAACTATTTACTTTCATGTTTCTGTGGCAGAAAGATCCTTCAACCAGCAGCAGAAATTATTTTAGAAATTAGACTTTTAACTTCCCAAACCATAAAACCATCACATTTTGAAAAATGCATTTTTTTTTTTCTGCAAACTTCTCCGAAACTGCAAATCCAGGAAATTCAAGAGTCTAAAGATCCTCGTCAGCCCTGAACACTCAGTCGGGAGGGTGAACTTGGTACCTATAATCTGTGCAAATAAAGGAAAAGTTAAGAGGGGTCTTCATGCAGATTTTGAAGGAGGAACATAGCAGCACTCTAGTAGTTACAGCCCACAACCTCTGTGCAAACAGATCTTCACTGTCTGCTTATTTTTGTAAGAATTATACAAAACAGGTTTGGCCCAGGCATTTTTAGTGGCTTTTGACCCAGGTTAGGGTTATAAATCCAGGCTTCATGCAACGCCAAGCTTGTCATTTAAAGTAAATATTTTAGTAAAAATGCTCTCCCTCTTCTCACATAGCTGTCTGCCTGAAAGTGAATATCTCCCAAAGGTGGGCGTGACTCACTGGAGAGCATTTATTTTTGCTCATCCCCAGGATAGGCACCTATTCCAAACACACACAATCATTTGTACAGTAAAACACACTCATCCAATAAATGCCAGACATTCTTTCTCAGGCTGTATAAACTGCAATTAAGTGGAACAGTTGAAGACTGTCATTCACACAAGTATGCGAGAGGAGGAATGCTTCCCTGTCTGTGTGTGGCCACAGATAAAGGTGAAACTACCAACACACCTATACTGTTTTAATAGTTTTTTTGTTGTTGTGGTGGTGGGCCAGTTTAATGTCACTGAATATTCAGGGGAGTTTTGAGTACGCGCTGTTTCCTCTGCCACATCATTAGCACAATGAAGCAAATTCCAGGGATGAGAGTCAAGGTCGGGGCTGTGATAAGGCCTCACGCAGCACTGCCAGATGTTCAGAGTCAGATACCAACTGAGCGGAAATAGTAGGACACAAAAAACCACAGAGTTCATCGTAGCGCTCGAGAGAAACAGATTCCAGCTTCTTATTTCTGTAAATGAAATCTTAAAAACCTGGCCGGATAAACAAACACTAACAGAACATGTTGATTGGATAAGTTTGCACGAGTTAGGGTGCAGTATATTGTGGGGAGGAGCTGGGCTGCCAGCTGGTAGATTCTCACTGCAAAGGCACACACGATGAATTCCCCAGGGCAGGCTGGAACCAGAACATTACTGGTTCAGGATAAACAACTAAACCAACCAGGTCACCAGGACTGTTCGCACCTGGAGAACAGATCCATCAGGCTGGCAGTGGCAGGAAAACCGTGGTCGACCAACATACGTGCATTCAAATATCGCAGGCGTGACTGAATTTGTTGTCACTGCACCTTTACTGCTGCGTCAAACATCATCAGCTTGTTCTACACACTCCCTTTCCGCTGTTTTTGGCGTCGCGATGTGCATCGATTCGAGGCCGAAGCGTCTCTCTGCAGTCGGCTTAACTGCGATAGGTGGGCTGGGGGGGTGGGGCAGAGGAGCCAGGAAAGGCCAGGAGCACATCTGAGAGGCTTATCCACACTCAATTACACGTTCAGTGAAAAATAAAGTGGCTGTACAGGCCATCGATTATCACTCAGGCGGTGCTCGAGACTTCCTGGACGGAGGCAAAAAATAAACACAGCGAAGGTTTGTTTGTGTCAGAGATCAAAATCCATTTGGAGCTGACCTTGTGATTCAGAGATTCTTCCTTTCCTCACTTCAATGCCGGTTCTTTGTTAGGCCTTCTCCGAGCCTCTGAGGTCCTAAAATAGCTTTCGCAGGACCAGCACTGAACGAACGCATTAATTCAATCAGCGTGCCCGTTCATTACGTTGGAGCGCCCGTCTGTGTGACCTACATCTTTTATTTGCAGACTTAATTGTGCCGCTGCTAGCGGCAGCTGCCCAGATGTGGATGGACGCTGGGAGGGATAGACTTGGCCCTCAGCACCAAACTCACCCAACTGAGAAGCCGGTGATCTGATTACAGTCTCTGAGGAGGAACTGTAGAAAATGTATTCCCAAATACGGTGGCTGGTAGTTGGTCGGTTGTGCTGCCTTCCCTTAGCTTCCTGTTTGTCCCTCGGTATTTCTAACAAAATGTCCGTCATTGCTTTTCAAGCCTCAAATCTCTAGGCAGCAGCTTTAAAAACAACAGCGGGAGTCTGACAAATTAGACGAGACGAGGGTCCAAGTCTTATCAAAACACAGCTGCCAATGCTGCCGCTGCTGTTACACCGTCAGATAAAAACACAACCCGCATCGAAAAATAGTATTTATTTTTGCTGCCACCTTGAAAGGCGACGCTCACCGCTTTGAATCGGAGGTTGTTCATTGCAAATGGCAAATTAGAGTTTGAAATCACTCATTAAGCGCAATATCTTCATTTTGTAAATGAAGATATACCAGACAAAACCAGACAGAACTTTTTTTTTTCTGTTAGGAGCATCTTCAGAGCCCAGGAATACTACAATAATGCGGATCAGTGGGAAGAGACACAATGTCAAAGTTCAGCAAAGACAGAAAACAGCATCTGGGCCTCAAATAAAACCGTGACCTTTTTTTCACAGTAAACCTGTCAGTGTCAATCACATCCACAGAGAAAATATGACCTGAAGTACAATTTCGACAAATAACTTGTAACTGGGAGTGACTGAACGTGTCTCAATTATAAGCCAACGTAACAAAAAGGAGTTACAATTCACTTCTCCAAAGCTTTTTTCCCTAATAAGCTTAGCACGTAGCAGCTGGAGCGCCTGTCTGCTGCTTCATTATGAGTTTATCTGTATGAACAGCTTCTGATTTGGCTCCATTTTGGTGCCGCTGATCACACACGTTGGCAGAGAGAAACCAGACGTGCTGTTGACAGGAGACATATACCACTCAAGCCATGTTTTCAGTCGGGTCCACGTTGTTCTGCATTGAATTTAAAAACAAGGCTCATAAAGATTCTCTTCGCTTCTCAGTGTGTTTCATGTGGAGCATTGCAAGAACGAAACTTGGAAGCTGACTAATTCAGTGGTTTAAAATCTTGGCACGGGCCGGGACGCTCGCTGATTGAAGAGAGGCTCACTCGGCTGTAAAATGCAATTGCGATGATTTGTGAAAGCAACGACGTGTCACAGCATTCTTGAGCAAAAAAAAAAGAAAAAAAAAAAAGGTTCGCAACAAAGCCTCTTTAATGATCTGGCCGCGGCCCACACTTGATACCATTCTTGTACTACATGACAAAAACTACGGCAGCAGAATCCGTCCGAATGGAAATAAAATGAGTTTCTGAATGCCAAAGATTCAGGAGCAAAATGTCATTTAATGTGGGATTAGTGGGTGAAATGATTTTATCTCCGTGTCCACGGCGTCGGCATGATATGACGACGGGCTAATTATTGGACTGAGGACCCCTACCTCCATGTGTCTCACTTGGCACCTTTTGATCAGATTACGCGTGATTTGCAGGAAACTGTGACACGGCCCCACGAGATACAGTCAGATGATGATAACAGCAGCATTGGGAGAGTGTTGAGCGTTTGACTGTTGGGTATTTGGCTGTTTTTTACAACAAGGTGGCAGATTTTCTTTGAAAGGAAAGCTGAAGGCGAGACTGTGAACAAGCCTTTGAGGCGACGGGTGATCCGACCAGCTGCATGACTCACAAACTCAACAGCCGGTCCTTCACGGCCCGTGGCCAAAAGATTGTGGTCAAAATTGATCTACATGGGGTTTCTGGGAGCAGATTTTAAGGTTCATTTGGGTTCTTTGGCCTTCCCTCTACCACAGTGGTCAGGTCAAGCCCCTTCCTATTAAGAACAAGTACATTTACTTAATCTGAATATCACATTAGATCCCTAATCTCGTCCTGAAGCTATAGGTCATGTCCCTCCATCACTTGGTATTTGATACATGTGTAGCACTTAGACCGTCATGGCAAGGGAGATTGGATTACAATGGTAAAATAACATGACAAACAACCTTGAAAATGAGATTGTGTGTATACCTCGTAGGAAAGATTCCCAGAGTTATGCAATAAGAGGTAGATCTCTTGATCCAAGATGGGAACCATTTAAATCTGTTTTAAATGATTTGCTCTTATTGGAGCTTGATGCTGATACTGGTGTGTCATGTAAAAGCGATTAAACACATAATAATGCCTTTTCCATAAATAAAGCTGAATGAGATTCATGAATACATACCGAGGGTAGTCCAAAGCAAAATCCACCGACAACAGATATTCTGGCCAATTACCCCAGAATCTTCATTCTTATCAGGTGCAACATTCTGCACTTCCCACATAATAAAAGCATCAGTGGCTCCTCCACTGGCTAATGAGGCTGCTTGTCAGAATGCTGGAGATGCTTTGGGAGGCTGCATTCCAGCAGCGGCTTCAGCACTAATGAATGTAACATTAGGTCGGACCCCTCGCTGCAATAACAATGTCGGTCCTGGGGGCTTCGCCCTCATCCTGGCCCGCTTTTTCACCTTCATCATCACTGAAGTACGAGTTCCCAATGAGCCCGCAGGACCGATTTTACAATTAGAACTGCAAACAAATGTGACGGAGTTATGAACACAAAGCAGATGAGCGCTTTGGAAAACGGATTCTTGGTTTTAACGGCAGACTGAGCTGAAATCTTCAGGAGCTTTAGTCTCACTGGGAGTATGGATCCTATTGATTATTAACCGCCTGGCTGGACAGGAGATGACTCACACCGAGGTAATCTTTAGAAGCGTCCCTGAGGTCACACTATTGCTGTGACCTTTAAAGCTGTCCTTTTAAAAAATATGAATTCACCTAGTTGCTCTCTAACGTTTGAGCATCAACAGAACCAGAAAAACCTGCCACCACTTGAATCATTCAGCCCTGATGGAGATTTAAATGGGGCAGCCTGTGTTAGGCTGATTTATGACATATATAAGAGGACAGTGTTTTATTTCATGCGTAATACTGGATCATTGCAACTTTCAGCGTATCAATAATTTCACACATGAGCACAGGAAGCTGAAGTGAGGTTAAACGGCCTGAAAAGCACAAATCTATAGGATTTCCTCACGTTGACGTGAGCTTTTGGTGGGTTTTTTAGGACACAAGCAGGGATGAGGCCAAAATGTATTTACAAAGATTAAGTTCCTCAACCTTCTATCACAGAGGTCAGCTGGGTTCAGGTTAGTCTTACTTGTCGTGTGCAGACAGCCATCTTAGATAAGGTTGAATGGCATCAATTTTCAGGTTTTATGTGTAAATTGAAGCTTATTCCCAATATTTTCACCGGCATCAGCCTTTAATTCATGTCTGTTTATGTGTTATTTTGCTAGCAGAATTAGAAAAAAATGAATGCTTCCCTCACATTTAATGAAAAGGTCAAGACTTTTATTTTTAAATTCTCCATGTTTAAGTAGGTACTTGAGTTATAGTTGCAAAAAAAGCCACTAATGCACATTTGCAGAACATTTTCAGCTGATATATTGACAGAAAATGATCTGTGCCTCTTTTTTTATGTCAGAAAATGGTAAAAAATAGTTAAACCCGCGTGAATGAGGTGTGAAAGGAAGCTCCCGGCGAGGGGCTGCTAACATTTGTGAGATGGACAGACAGTAATCGATCCTCCGCAGGATTTGTAAATTTTGTCTACGCCTGTGTAAAGGTGTGATGACCTGTGAACTCCAGGCCCAGAGGCACTTGTTCAGGCTCGCGGACGCTTCCCATCTCGGCGGCTGGCAACCGCGGGGCCACAGGAAACCAGCCAGCAAACAAAGGAAACACAAAGCGTTTGGCACACAAATTGATAACGCACATTACAAGATAGTGCCATTACGTATGCATTTATGCACATTTGCTCAGAGGCAAACAATTGCGACAGCGTCTGCGGAGGTTTGTGCAGGGAAAGATAAGCAGTCTGGGTGATTCTGCCAGGAGAGATCCTGGTGGACGACAGTCTCATGAGCATTTGTCAGGTAATAATAATCCCCAAACACCTGCAACAAACAGCGCGCATTAGGCATGACCTCATTTCTACAAGGGCTGACTCCATAATACGCTGTATGACAACGGCTTATCCTTGTTCCTTCTTTCTTACACTTACTCATTCTATTTAAAACACTGTATTACCTCAAGGAAATGGGATGGCTAACAGAAGGGTTTTTTTATTGATTTACTAGCCCAAAGTGGAAGGATATACGTCCACTCTGGGAGTAACAAGACCCTGAGCCAAAGTTCAGTGTAAGCATCTAGCCTCCACTGAGCCGTAACGTTAGCTTAGCTGGCCGACCTGCGTGCGTCCCTCTGCACAGTGTTTGAGTCCCTACATGAAACTGCTAACAATGAGGTCTGTGAACTGTCTTGACTCACCAAGGTCACAGTCCCTGAAAGCTCAATTGCATAGCTGTTGAGTACAAGATAAAACAAGTGCAATCTAGCTCCATTATATTGAAGAACGGCAGAAATTTCGACAGCCCATTCCTGGACTATTGAGCAATTCACGGCAAAACAAACAACCCTGAGAGGGGGGAAAAGAAAAAAAACGAAGCTTTGTTCATTTTTGAGGTGAAAGGGTGTTCATTCAATGATGTCTTTTACTGACTGGCTTGAAAATAAACTCCAGGATGGGAGAGACAGCGACGCTCTGCTTGAAAATAGATGAAAAGAGGAGCTCTAACAGAAAGCAGACGCGCAGAAGCCGAGGCGTTTCGACAGATCCCAGGGTCTATAAATGGAGCAGAGCGGAGCCACACCTTAAACACATTTCTGCTTTTCTGAGCCCAGAATGTTAGCCCTTTCCATCAAACAACATTAATGAAGATGCGGTCTCCGCTGAAGCCTGTTAGCAGCATTACTCCAACAGAAGTGGAGAAGGAATCTCATCCGCCAGACAAAGGAATTCTCAGACTGTACTCAAAAAGTCCTCATTAGCGGCGGGATTCTAGCTCATCGCTGTCACATCAAGAACGCTACAGAGGTTCTCGTTAGCTTCGGAGAAGACACCAGTGGGCGGGCCTCCCCCAATCATGCCGTCACTGCTAAATGTCCAGTGTCCTATAACAAGTGCCGTGTAGTAGTTTGGGTCACAGCAGTCAACCAATGCGGCAATGAGTGTCAGTCCCCGGAACATCACAAGCACGCGAACTCTGGCTGGTGCACGTCTGGCTCCCGCAGGTCAGCCACAGGTCTCAGGCAAACTGTTCCCCTCGGGGACGGAACACACAGCACTGATGGAATTAAAGCATGACCTGCCGACCCCGGAGCTCCAATTGTACTCACAACTGCGCAGATAACACGTGCGTGAGAGGGTTATAAAGGTAATATCCGCCCCAGGGGGGACTTTGGGCACACACTGCTAACGTAATTAGGATAGTTATTAAATCCTGTCCTGTTTGAAAACAGCAATCTGACAACAATCTCCAACAAAGGATTAAAGAACGACAGGTTCTTTTATTTCCCCACAATTTCTTTGGCAGTGTTTGCAGGCCGTAGCGCGGGCGTGAGGCCACGGTATCACTCTGGGGACGCATAATTTAGATGGGTGGGATGTAGGGGACAAAGAAATGTGGGTCCACGCTCATGCTTTTAATGACCAACGTTTAGATTATTATTGCAGCATCCATTTGCTGTGGGCAGATTCATTAGCGGGGGGTTTAACTCTCAATTGGGGAGCTTCAGGCTGCCCTTATCGCTCCGAGTTGGATGAAATCACTTTCCAGCAAAGCTCGCGTTCCTGTTATAGTCGGGACCACGCAGAGGGGAATGAGATGGTACACGCGGAACACGGAGCTCTTCTGATTAGGACTTGTTCAAGCGTGGATTACTCTCGAGGACGGGCATACAAGTCTGGCAACTCCTCCCTGCTAAATTATTTGATATCCACGGAGGACGGAGGTGTGATAAACATACAGATGGATGTTTGAAAGGGGCCATTCCCCTCCATCTTTGGACACACCTTCCCAGGCTTTGTAGGAATTGCTGCATGCAGTCAAAAAAGGCATTGATGGATTGTCTGATTTAAGTACCAGGTTCCTCAAACTCCAGACACGCTCGACTTTTTGTAAAGAGCTTGTCCCTCTGGAAATTTCGAAAAGAACGAGCTGGAAAACTGATGTCAGACATTTTTGTGTGCTCTTTGAGGACATGGAAGCCTCCGTTTGAGCCGTACATTCAAACCAAAGAAAGGAGAAGCACGGGACTTAAAGGCAGACATAAAGGCAAAAAGAGCTATCTTATCAGGTGGTTTCTATCAGACAGCAAGCGGGGCTCTCGCCGGGAGCGTCTGATGTGGGAAAAGTTATGGGATGTTATCAGAACTCCATCAAAAACTTTTCTTGCCTGACCTCTGCCTGTGGTATCACAGCATGTTATCAACCTTCTGCCTGAGCTAATTTTCCCAGCATGATTCCCGAGCCTCCAGCTGAGCCGCGAGAGCTTCAGCTCGTACACAGCCTGCACAACGCACGGCTTGGTGCAATAAACCCAGCTGACCGGCTGCATCTGTGGACTCTCTCAGAGATAAGCACACCACCTAAAAACCTGTTCCCCACCGTTAATGAAGGGAATCCATCTGCAATGGAAGGGACCGGTCCACTTCTACCTGGAAGTTGTACCAAGCATGCGCTCACTAGTGAGGGTGTGGACCATCCCTTGAGTCAGGGGCCACAAGCAGCCTCTGCTGATTGGAGTAAAAGGTGACAGAAAAACCTGAGAGACCAAGAGATTACCTCTCACCTCGTCCTCTCTCTGTCGCCATCACACGCCTGAATGCAATTTAATTACTGTATTTAAACTTTCCACGCATGAATAATTTATCATTTATCTTCTATCTGCATCCTACCTGAACAAACGTGCACAAGCGTCAGCAGACAGTAAATCCCCGTCCAACAGGCAGGCATCATTCAGGAGCAGCTAGAGACGGTCGAAATCCGGTCAGAATGCGCGTCTTTTTTCATCTAACGCGCGCGTTTTAAAGGTGATTCAGGCGTCCAGATGAAGAAGAGAGTTCCCGAACAAGAGTCCAGAGAGATACCAACGTTCAGAGCTGCTCCTCTGCCACTGACTCTCTGTTTGAATCAAAGTTTTGAGACATGGTCGCACACTGGAGAAGTGCTCCACTCGACACCACTTTGCTTCTCTCCGCTCCCGTCGAACCTCTCACTTCCAGACGCCGACAACTTCGCTGAATTCATCTGTGATCGGAGATGATCTTGGTTCCACTTCGGGAACTACAGGCAAAAATAAAATCAAATAAAAACCCGGAAAACCAGAGAGCAGAAGCTTCAACTTGCGCTCACTTTAACGCTTTAAATGTGGAGCTGCGCCCCGGTTTGGTGGAGGAGCTGGCGCTGGTTGGATGGAGGCGCAGCGCGTCTCTGCGCACACTGATGGATTTGGTTTCCCTCTCCACTCAGAGAGGCTTTTCTGTTGTGCGGGGGAGATTCTACCAGTCAGGCACCATTCAACCGCACGTCCTCACAACCCCAGACTCCTCTTTCCTAATGAACCAATTTATGACGACCTTATTAATGATCTGTTATAAAAGCTGAGCTCTCGTAGCTTCAGCATTCAGTGGCAGATGCCCAAAGTGGTTCCTTGAATGGAAGAAGCCTGACCTAGAGTGTATAAGTAATTGGCTGCGTTTTGTTTAAAATATCAGTCTTTTTTTATAAAGTACGGTAATATTTTAAAAGTATCTTCAGGCAGAAGCGCGGATGACTTGACCTTGGTGAATGATCTATCCTTTTTATCCTCCTATGAAGAGAGAGGGCTTTGTGCACGTACTTATTAAAGCCCAAAGGGGCTGGGGTATTAGAATATTGCTTTCTTAACGATCCTGGATCTGTGCCTACATTGAGCCTATATATATATAGACTTCTTTTTAATATTTTCCCCGGTGTTTTACCACCATAACCTTTCACCTTCCTTAGAAATTTAAGTGATACTTTAAGTGTGTTGGAAATAAAAGACCCTACAAATTACGTATTGATATCAAACCTAGTGGAATAGTCCAACTGCTCCAAAAGCGAAATTTTTACCTCAATAAAATCCATTTTAAAGCAGCAGGAAGTGACTGAACCCCAGTAGATGCCAGCATGTCTGTCATCTGAGGAGGTCAGCACTCCCTCTGCTGGTCACACCTCTGAAACACAGGCTGAAGCCAAGGTAACTGCTGCAGGATTGGTTGAGTCCTCCTGACAGTGCCCCGAAACACATGTCTCATGAGGGAATCTTTCTTTGAATGAACTGGTGTGCTGACCTCTCACTTCAGAACCTTTAATCTGTGTCCTTAGAGGAGCTCAGATGATCCTCAGAGACCTCAAATCAGCAATAAAGCCTGCAGTTTCTGCACAAAAGTAAAACAAAAGGTATTAAACCCACCTTGGAATTCTTTATTTCTGCTACACCATATGTAAAAAGTAACAAAAAACATCAAAATAACTCAGCTCCTTTTGTGTTTGTCTTTAAAAGTCAACCAACAGTGACCTCTGCTTCTTTGCTCCTACATTTCTTGCAGTCATCGATCGTCTCTGCATCCCTGCTAATCTTGGTCTTGTGTAACGACGACAAAACTATTCTCATTTAATAACGAGAATGGAGTAACATTCTGCAGCAGGGATAAAGCAGAGAATAGGTCCCGCTGTCGCTTTTGAATTGAGAATTTTGAAGTGCCTTGGAATAGTTGGTCCCAATCCAAATTCCTTTCCAACGCTAGAATATCCAGGAACAGATGGTGGAAAAATGGACACAAAGACATGTGCGTCTTCATGGCAACACAGCAAATAAAATGGCAAGGATTTTGAGCAGACGTGTGCCAAGTATTGAGGCCTATTTTTATTTATTTATTTCACTCCAGCGTAGCTCTCCAGTTGGTTGAGAGCCAGGGGAGAAAATATCTGCAAAAATCATAAAGCTAAATCCAGGAAATCTTTATAAAAGGATAAATCAGTTGGAATTTGCACAGAGTAACGAACCTGGCCTCAGCTAGGAACTCCCTTGTCGACTGGTTTTGCCTCTTTTGGGGCAGCAGAGGTGTGCACAACTGCGTCTGAAACACATCTCTAACACTGGCAGCACTCTTTTTTATAATCCGGCTTTTATTTCCATGCCAACTCTCTAAAAAGAAGGAATAATTGTGCAACTTCTTCACCCCCCCAGTTAGTGTCTTTGCCCGTTGTGACCATGTGTTGCTGCACATCACTCAAGATGCTTCAGGTCACAGAAAAGTCTGAAAGCAAAAATGATGGAAAACATTGCAACCCAAAAAAAAATGAACAGTGTCTTACTCCAAAGTGGGAAGAAAAAAAAATCTGGCAGCCTATTGATTTGTTAAGACTTGGGCATGCTGTCATCTTCATCCCCCGCAGCGCCACAAACACATTACTATCTCTTCAAAAGACCCCCTGTCTTCCACCAGACAACCGTTATCTCCAGAATCTGCATCAGATGGACCATTAAAAGCTCCAATTGAGACTTTATAAAGGAAAATATGGATACACTTTTGAATAAGGATGAAAGACCAGTTGGAAAAGATGTCATGAATAAGTCAGATGTTTTATTTCCAGGAAAACAGAGGCTAAATGTTCCAGCTCATTACTGCTCATGTCTGACTCCTTCCCAGTAAATGACAAACTGAAGGGAGGCTTGAATTGTGCTGGCGTTGGACACAGAGCTTAAGGTCTGGAGATGCTGAACTGGCATTAAGGGGTATTATATTCTTTGTCAGCAAGAGGAAGCCTAGACCTCTTTCCAGGATTTTCCAGGCTACTTTGTGTCCTTCAAAGGACAAATGTGGAATCGGTGCAAACATTTCAGACAGTTTTTTTTTTTTTTTACAAGTGTTATAGATACACTTGTGAAACTTGTCACATTAACAGGAAAACCTGCTAATAAATGGGAAGAAGAGGCGGTGTAAACTGCTCAATCGAAGTGGCTTCTGACATCACAGCCGTTGTGACAGCAAATAACTAACTCCATGCAGGATGGAGTCTAAACATCATTGCTATAAGAGCATTCTAAATTAGAGCCTTTTGAAGATGATTTTATTTGATCTAATGTCAGCAGAGAGTGGAGCCACAGCAGAACAGCTGGCCACATGCAAGATGCTTTGCTAGCATTACCAGTTTTAATACATAGTTATTGATTGCAACCAAATGCATCCAAGCGTGCAACATGACCTTTGAGATCTCTGTGCACAGTTCAATGAGGACTTCTACATGAATGAGAAGATCAGCATGGCTCTTATTCCATTGCTTTCTCTAAGTCTACAAAAAGAAAGATGATTGTGTTTGATTTGTGGTATTTAATTCAACAATAATCCATTAACTTACCTTTGTATCCAAAGCTGTTGTCTTCAGATGATGGTTCTGGTACTGATGTTTGGCTGTTGTCCTCACGATTCCCCGTGAGTTTATCTGTACCTTGAAATACCATCAACAACAGTAGTGAGTGTTATTACACAGTTCATTTAACATTTTACTGAGGAAAAAAATGTCTAGGGTATTTCCCTTAACCGTAACATTTTATTTTATTATAATCTTTTAGCTTTGCCAGCAGATTTAAACAGCGGCAACACACAACACAATAATTAATGTAGGTATAGACGCATTTAACTTTATGGAGGCATTAAATTCTTCATCTCCAGAGGAACATAAGCTCTCCTGTGGAAGTTGAATGCAACAAACATCAGACTACTTATAGGTCAGATGCTGAAACCTGAAAGTGTTTCAAAGAGTGAGGCTGTAGGAACATGTTTTAATAATAAATTACCGCTAGATGGAGCCATTGCGTCACATAATGTGGTGTCATTCTACGTTAACATGCTGATTCAGTGTTTATTGTCGTTTACAGAGCAGAAAACACGTTTCCTTGACAATGATTTTTAATTTTGACGCTATTAACGAAAGTCATGCTGAATTTTCTGCTTATCCTGACTGAAATTGATATCATTTCTTTTTTAATAGAAGCTTTGAACATAAACTTCAACAGTAAAAGAGCCGCGGCCTATGTCCTGGAAGATACTTTTTGAAGTATTCAAATGGCATAATTTTAAAATAATAACTAACAATAAAGATATGACGACTGTGATTAAAGTTTATGCAAGAATAATAAAAAGCCATTACACATAAAACTGAAATGAAAAATAATGAGTGTGGGAAAAGCAGAGTGTTCTGACCTGAAATGACCATGGTGTGACACCGCTGCCTCTGAAGGACACAGAGCAGGCTGGTGAGTAGAAACAGCGCAGGGGCCTGAAGAACCATCATGTGCCCCTTTGGCCTTTCCAGACCTGGAAGCAATAAAGAGGTCAAGGCTTAATCTTAGACAGACATGACGTAATCATCAATCAACCAGAGACTGAAGATGACAACATTATCTCCTGTGGTTTCCTTAAGAAGGCTTTGCATGATTCCTATCTCTCTGTGTTGGTTGTTAAAACGCTTCAGAAAAATTGGATTTAAAAAAAAAATAAAAAAAATAAATGCTCATTTCCAACCCTGCTGAGCTCAAGGTGACCAAGTTCCTGAGTAAAATAGTATCGTGAAAGTGGCGAGGCAGAGAGATGGACTTTGTTCTGAGTCCTTCTCAGCGCGCAGCCAGACTGACTCAGTCTGATCCGATCTGCATATAACAGGGGAAAGCGTATCACCGCAGCCTCACTGTTGCTCTCCATATCACATTCCAGCACTCGCTCGAGCGATGTGTCCCTGACACCTGCGCCAGGCGTGCACACGGCGCTCCATTCAACTTTCACGGGCTCATGCATAATCCCAGTCAAACACCAGAGAAACATGCTTACATTTACCTCCTGCATGTCACAGACCAACCTTCCAGAACAGACAGTCACACACACACACACACACACACACACACACCAAACCAAACACTCTCTTGTGGGAATAATGATGAGACACGGTGACAGTGCCAGGCCGCTGAAAAAGGGAGTCAGTTGCACTGATCAGCCATCTGTGGTACAAACAGCTTTGCAACTCATCCTGGCTGTCTGACGGACAGCCAGATCCCTGGGGTGTCTTGGCGCCCTGTTGGCCGCCAGCTCCCTGCTCCACTTTCATTGTTCTGACAAATGTGCAACAGCCATCATTGTGAAAGAGTTAAAGCAGGCGCTGAGGATCTTGTGCACGGAGTGATGACAGGAAAAAGGGGGTCAGTGTGGGTCGGGTCATGTGGGTCAATTAATTCTGCTATCAAGTGAATTTACTGTAACATTTTAACGCTTTTCCACTTCATGACCAGTCGATTGCTCGTTTGTGTAATCGATTAGGATCCATTGACTCTGATTTGACTTTTCCAGGCCTGGCATAAATTCTGTTTCAGGTCATTTATAAGCTGGAACTGTCACTGTGTAAAAGAGAAGGGCTTCATTTTTGACTAGTTTTCCTGAATAAATAAAACTAACTGTAATCTCTCTGTAGCCATTAGTTGTGTTTGAGACACCTGACACACAAATCTTGAAGAGTGTGATGATACGATGCTGCATAACCTGTTAGGTGGTATAAAAATAAACACATTGCAACTGGGGACTCCACTGACAACATCCCATAGTTCCAGTCCTCCTTCAGATAGGTCAAATCATCAAATATGCAGGATAAATATAAGGTAAAATAGGAGATTTTACCTTGTATTTGTCAGCACTACATATTCTTAGTTTTATGCGTATTATGCTCGAATAAACAATATGACATCACTGATAACAAAACAGTCACAACTGAGTGTCTGAACTCTAGTAAAAGTGCTGATCTTTCAAAGATTACACAACTCTGAGCTATAATATCACAGTGATGAAAGTCTATATTAAACAGCATTCATATGGAAATCTGCTGATGCAAACATTTGCACAAGATGATATGATGAGTCAATCAGATTATAGCTCTGGATGTCAGCATAATATGTGTGAGTGGCGATATTAAATGCCAAAATGAGCAGCGTAATCTAACAGAGGAAACTGGGGGGGATCTGAGAGCAAAATGAAATGAGAAATTCACAGAAAATCACTGTCTGTATATAGTTTTTGTCGTGTTGCTTTCATTAATGTAGAATAATGTGGGCTCCAGCTGCTGCACGTGTTCAGGTGCAGAGGGCCTCATCCTGACTAGAGCTCTGCTGATGGGCAGAGTGTGCAGATCAGAGACGACAGGACTGCTGATTTCCCCTTCCTTCTTCTGTCTACATGGAGAATAATCACACCTTACCCTCCAACATATTGTCAATAAGGCAGAACAGGAGCTTCCCCGAAAGGCAGCAGACAGCCCACACTGTAGCGCCCGCTGGAGCGTGAACAGAATCAGCCCGCAGCCCAATCCCCCCCCCCCCCCCCCCCCCCCCCCCCCTCCCAGTTCAACCCTGAGTATTGATGGAGACAGCTCATGGTGTGCAATTGAAAATGTTAGGCCAGATAGACGGCAGCGCTGCACAAAAGACCTGTAGATTTTGCATGGACGTGATGTTCTTTTTGATTCTGTGAACTTTTTTAACCTCTAATTTTTAAGGTAGAATATGCACATGATAACAAAGCATGATGGTGAGTTGGCGTCTGCAGAGCAAAACCACCAGGGTGCAGAGTAAACACGGGCTGGGCCACAACCAGGAAGTGGGATTCACTGATAATTCAGAGGGAATATACTGTAGGAGACTGACTCCTATAGATAAATGAAGAAAAAAAGGACAGAAAGACACTCACAGGCTCTCTACATTATTGCCACCCATTTGAAGTTACACGTTAGAGAAGGATGTAGTAAAAACTCATCAGACCAGAGGAGTTCTGCTCAACTGCCAGTAGGGAAGTTGATGTATGATTACACCATCTGTATGGTGCAACGGGTGGGTGGGAGTACAGGACTGCATATATAGTGCATTATGGGAGCTATCAGAGCAAGACAGGGAATATTAAAAGCTTGAGATGCAACACCTGTCGGGACTCAAAGTTACAAGTGATAGTTGAATGTGTGGGGCCCCTGTCAGAGATGATCGCATATAGCAGCAACACACACACACACACACACACACACACACACACACACACACACACGCACCCTCTTCAGAGGACAGATATCTCTTTGGCATTGCCACCATATAACCACACGGTTGGCTGCAGTTCCACTAGCAGTGTTAAAGGCTGCACAAATATTAGCTAAAGATTATTATCAGGTAACAGTAGAGGAGACATATAACGAGCCCATGCCTGAACTCCAAACCTCCGCTTCATCCGTCCTTGATAAAAAATATATTTAAAAAAACCTCAAGCACACTTGAAAGGAATTTAGATAAAGGGATTTAGTATCTGAATCCACTGAATCCTTTCAACTTGACAAAGGATTTTTCAAGGCGTGCACGCATTAACATTACCGAAGGATGATCCCCGTATGTTCTCACTGTTTCCTAACAAGACAAACTTTCTTTCTTTTTTAAGTATTAGGACATAAATACATTCACATCTATTATCTGTCATGTAGCCCGTAAAACTGGGGATAATTAATATTGATAACTGCTGCCTGATGAAATACAGGATTACCTGCTGCGCCAGGTTTCACTTGCAACATATTCTCAGTTACATTATAAGCATTCAATGAAAGCATATTTAATTAAATCAGAGCTGTTGGAGATTTATGACCAGGCACTGTAGATTGTAGATTTGAGAACATGCATAATTGAAAAAGCAAACGGGAGTTATCAGAAATATCCGCTCAGAGCAACTTCCAGCACCACAGGATGTGGACAGCACTCCTGTGCTGGTGAATGATCTGAGGGTGAAATAAATAAGCATAATTACTCAGGTTAGTGGGATATGAGGAGCAGAACAAGTTTGCAACTTACCCTTCCAGGTTATGCATCCGTCATTACTGTTCCATTTTCTCCACTCCAGTCAGATCGGTTCCAGTGTGAGCTTTTGAGGTATCCCGGTACCAAACAATGACCGCAGAAATGGAAAGGAAATAGAAGAAAAGATGTGCACAAAAGCAGTGGTGGGGGAATATCAAGGAAAGGGAGCCTTTGCCGGAGGAAAAGCCTAAATAATCCATCTGTGATCCAGAAGACGCTATCAGATGGGGTGAATACAAATCACATACCTACCTCTGCAGCAGCCTAGGTCCAATATCCTCAGGGTCCTAAGGCTACACTCAGACAATTCACTCTCTGCAATTAAGTCGGACATTAGGGACAATAGAAGAGGGCAAATTTCACCACTAAGATGATCATTTATTTCCCCTAATTTTTCAAAGCAGATCACTATAAACAACATAGTTTGTCTTCTGTCTTCAGTATTACTCTCAAATCATTTGATTTACTGACAAATGACTTCATTGTTGCATATTCTGCTGTGAAAATATACAATTTACTGGATGTCATGTGACAGCGCATCTGAGTGGACAATAATCATAAATAATGCCTCGATGTACAAGGTCGGTATTGCAGCAAAAGCCAGGCAATTTTTGTTGTTTTATTTTTCATAGAATGAAACTGATATTAGAATTAATGCTCCAGCTAGAAATTGAAAATAAAAAAATAAAAATTCACACCAAATTAATCTGTTAGGGCTTCTTTAAAAGCTGAGGTGAATGTTTTGGTATTCTGCAGCTGCAACAGAAGGGCATCGGGGCATGTGACCCGAGACTATTTTCCTTTCAACCAGACTCTTATCGGCAGCCCTCTTATCAAGATCCATCTTCTAACGCAGCAGTGTGGTCTTGAATCAACCTCAAGTCAATATCTTGGTCGTCTGTCACGCTGACAGGAGCAGATTTGAGAGTGTGACATTGGAAAGATAATCGCCTGAAGGGGAAACAACAATAATGTCTCTTAACTGGCCAGGGTGACTAAGTTACAGCCCTTGTGGTTACAGCCTGGGGTGGGTTGTATTTGAAGAGCCTAGGATATTGCCTCTCACCTGGTTTTGAAATATTTTTACTTTGAATCAATGACTTGGAAATATTACATTTATTTTTAAGCTTATCTAATTTTTTTTTTAATCCTGTTTTGTTCTGTGCTGGTAGGCCCAAATATTGCTTTAACTAACCGATTCATTTCTGCTTTGTATTCCTCATCAGAGCCATGGGGGGCGCTAGAGTATAGCCCAGTAGTCAAGGGGGCAGTCAGGAGGCAGAAACCCAGGAAAAGGTCACCAGTCCACCGCAGGACACGCACCATCAGTGGCAGTTCCGGGTCTCCTGTGGACCTGATTTGCATGTCTTTGGAAAGAACAATGAGAAAACCTGTAACAGTTCTCCTTTACAGGTGAGAGTCAGAGGAAATGCAGCATTTTAGTAATAAATTGTCTCCATGTGGCTCCAGTGGTGCTATCCATGTGGCAACAGCAAACCAGGCTTTATTGTTACAATTCTGGGTTGACTGCAACTGTTAGAGCTTCAAACCACCAGCAGCACATTTTAAAAGGGGGTCTCTGTGTTATTTAAGTTATTTAGCTGATTAAGTGTATACCATGGCCAACGGAGAGGTACAACTACAAGGTCATTTATGTCCAGGTTCACCAGTTAATTCTAACACTTCACTATATTTCTCTTGCAGCAGATTAAGTGGATTTCTCACTCACAAACACACTAGATTAATATAATTGATTGTTTCTCTAATATCCAGACGTGAACACTGGTTATTTGAGCAGACATTTATATGGTAATATTGCAGTCCCGTCTCCTCTCTCGTCTTTAGTTTGGCTGACAGACGCTTCAGTTTTTAGACAGACAGGAAGCCAAACAAAGCTATTTTTATGGATGGGCCATTATCTGAGAGCTGCATTGGGATTCTATGAGAATGTAATCCAGGTGTCATTGCCCCTTGGCAATCTTCAGAAATTCATTTTCTCAGCAGCTTCACTTGAAAATGACATTCTGACACTATTTACATGGAAATCACTTTGCCTCCTCATCTGTAATAGTGGCCTGTCTGCAGACAGGACCCCTCTGAGGGCAGGACTATGAATGGATATTAAACACTAGGAAGGGGAAGAGAAGGAGAGGGAGAGGGAGAGAAAGAGAGAGGGAAAATGGGAGCAGAAGACAGAGTTTAGAGGTGGGTTTCCTGGGATAAAGACTAGGTGAGAGATTTAGAGTTTCAGGGATAAAGAGACTTACAGAAAACATGATGCCAGAAAGTCCAACTGCTCCCCCTACATACAGTATGTAGCCTCATTCTTACATGTGAGATAGAAAGATTTATCCTTAGACAAAGAAGAATTTGACTAAATTGATAAACAGTTGGATAAATGCCTGGATAAATAGATAAATACATGGTAGCATGTATATACTTAATAGTTTCTCACTGGTCTTCAGAAAACATGCTGAAAATGAATTATACATATCAATTATGCATCTATAGACAGACCATATACATATGATTACAATTTTTAAGCGATATCAAGTATATCAACGATAGAAATAGTAAAAATCAAATATTGATGGCAACTGTTGACTATGAGGTGATGGTGTTGTGACTAAAAGGCTGCATTATAATGATTCATGACATCACCACTCATGATTTGGGTGAATTTGACCTTGTGTCTTCTGACCAACATGTCAGCCCGATTTATTTGCATTATGCACGGACAACAAAACAACACAGCAAATGAAAATGTGTTATTTAGCACCTGTTGTCGCACGGCAACTAATGAGAAATGTTGACTGCTCAGTGATTTTGTTCGGCATAAACAAGTTCTCGTGCATAAAATTTAGACAATTTGTTCACAGTGTTGACTTTTTATTTTCTTGGCCGCTTTGTCCCTTTGGTACAATGGTACGACCCTGAATGAGTCCCTATGTGAGCATTTTGGGGTTTGGTACCTTGCTCCAGGGTACCTCAGCAGTGCACTGAAAGTGTCCTGGCACCTTCCCCTGATACCAGAACACCTCCCAAGTTTCATCCGCAGGCTTGAGCTGAGAACCCTCATTGTTGACTATGTGGTAATATATTAATATTTTCCTACAAACTACCTATTAAAGGTGTTTTACTCTAATCCGAAACATATAAATGATGCTGACACAGGCGCATCCCTTTTGGTTTGTGTTGATACATTCTCCATCTTACAATCTGAAAGTGTACTCACTGGGCTGGAGTCATACCTGACGTTCCACACCGGCTGTACTGTGTAGACAGTTACTGATGCCATCGGTACAGGAGCCCTGATGCACCTACTGGGTTTACTGGATTCCAGAATGCTGTGGGAACAAAACAATATGATTACAGTGGCTCTATAAAGAGCTACACTGTGTGAGGTCTGAGTGATGTGTTTACAGTGTTTACTTAATGTGAACATCATTTAAGTATTTGATATTAAATGAGAGTCTTGAAGTTGGGTTCTAACCTGAGCAGTTGGGTTCATGTGCAGATGTGTTACATACCGTAGTAATCAATATTTGTCAATAATAATAATACTGCATCCTCAGCTCAACTCTCTCCCACACTGTGAAAACGCTCCCATTCACAGTCCTAGAATCGTCCCTCACTGATCCAAGTCAGCACAGAAATAATAAATTGCCATTTAACTCTTAGCAGGCTGTGTGTAGCTGTCACATTCCTCCCCACTCTTCGTCTTCTCGTCTACCCTCTGAAAAAATATATTAAATATGCATTTTAAATCCTTTTACCTAATCCTGTTGCTCTTTCAACTTCCAAAATGTATCAGTGGGCCCCATCTTCAGATGTGCTCTTCATCATCACAGTATAGCTAAACATTAGTCCTTTCACTTCATGTTTTCTTTTCATCCCTCCCTCATGTCAGGATCACATATCCTGTAGTTTCTCCTTCTCTGCAACTATCACACTCCCCATCTTCATATTTTCCCATAATATGTAATGTATGATAGAGTTCTGTGTGTTTGGTTCTCATCCTTCATTTCCATTACTCCATCGGTTGTTTCTTTAATTCCCTTTTTTAAATCAATGTTTTAGCTTCAGTTCAGCCCAACGTTGCTTCGATTAATACCGGGTCTGCACATAAAGCCTGTTTTGCAGATTTATCTCAAAGTTCATTTCCTTGAGCTCCAAAATGAGCTTTTATCCAAACGAATGTAACAAGTATTGATTAAACCTTACGCACCAAGGCTGATATTTCACACAGAGGATCCTGCCTTGCATTTGACAGACTAGTTTGTAAACCTGCTACACACTGTTATTATCCTTACTGCTCTGGCCTCCTCTCTCCACTATAATGCCATGATTATTGCGAATAATTCTGCTGCGAGAACTGAAAGGTCATCTTTTATTCTTGCTGTCTGCTTCACTTAAGATTCCGGAACAGCAAATGCTGCTGCTCTCTTTCCTCTTTCTGGCTGTTTGGACCCATGTGTAAATATCTGTAAAATACCCATAGTATTTGCTGTTATAATTTGATGCCTTTAAATCACAGCCTCCTTTTTATTCTTGATTTGTTTCTGGATTTGCTGAATCTATTGCTGGATCTATCTCTGGATTTGGTAGTATCCAAGGAAGATGTGGGAGAATAATCACAGAAAGACAGTAATTTTTGCATGTAAGAACCATCTTTTCTGCTTTCTTTCCCACACACCATAACTGGATGATTAATTAATTAACTTGCTGGATGATTAATTCCTTGTCCCTTTATATTTGTCCAATATGTAATTGCAATTTAATTTCTTCTTCATTGAAGTGGCATTTCCCCCATTTCTACCTGTAATGATGATATTGCTGATATTTTCTTTGCTCTTATATACTGTCATTGCTGTACTTTGAATCACAAGTTTTTCAAACTGTGTTTCTGCTGCTGATCCATATGCTATATTTCCAAAACCTATAACTGACGGTTGAACATTTTCATTGAATTACTACCACTCTTTATTATTATTAAACTACATCTCTATAAATATAACATCTTGTGCTCTTTCTAAATTCTTATCACACAGTTTAAACTTGAATTTCTCTGCTACGTTCTTTTGGGTGTGACATATATCTATTCTTGTCTGCTGAAAATCTGAATCTTTCTGACCAGTTACACTTGTTAATGCTGTAACCCAGTAGTGTTTTGTGCTGTAATTGCAAAAACACTCTTTGTATTCTTTTTTATTCTGTTTGCATTACCAACAGTTAATTGGCCAAAGTGCGCCCCCTAGTGGTTACATCTATGCCTTCTAGTCAGGAAAAAAAAGTACACTGTTTACATGTTTACACTCCAATGACCAAAGAAATATAATCTCCATTGGATGGTTGAGTACTTACTGTTCACTGCTGATTTTCACGGTGAAGGTCAGACCGTTAGGCTCCACAGGTGTGTTACAGCTCCTCTTCCTCACTAAAAAAAAGGTCAAAGAAGGTTGATGTAACAACAATGGGACTTTTTTTGTCAATAGTTTGCAAATGGCAAAATCTATTTAACCTGCCATGATAAAATGTTTTATACCAATAATATGAGTAAATATTCCAGTGTTTGATTGTGAAGTTTGTGGGGTTTAAAAAGTGCATTCTTGTAGGATGTTTCCAAGATGTTCCTGATCAGGAGGAGCTCACCTGGTTGAACCTCTGGCTCATCCTCACTGTCTGGGAAAATGGCCATCTTTCTCTTGGCTGCAAACACAAGACAATAAAAACCATTGTTGACTAAGTGGTGGTGTTTTTATTTTCCTACAAACTACCTATTAAAGGTTTTTTACTCTAAGCATAAGCATATAAAAGATGCAGACACAGGCACATCTCAGTTAACTTTCCATCTAAGTCTGAGTTTTTCCACGCACTTTTGAAACACAGAGATTTAAGTCAGAACGTTAGAGTCCACAGAGTGTAGACAGCTCAAGAGACTTTTCAGTTAATTAAATTATTTCGAATATATTTCAAAAGGCTTTAAAAATATCCTCTATTTAAGTCTCCATGGTGACGTCAGCGGCTCACGTTTCAAACTTCCGCCTTTGCGGTGATTGGTGCGGAGGAGATGACGTCATCACGTACAGCGGGACGTCTGGGTGAAGATAAACAAAAAGGAAGGAAGCCGTCGGCCATACAGTCGCGGCAAAATCGGTTCAAAAATACCTTGTACGCTACTGCTAGCAATCACATATGTCTTTTTTAGCATTGATGTAATTATCGCCAGACGTTTAGATCATGGAAGACGCAATAGTGTTTCGTATGAGTGCGTTTTCGGACCAAGGGGGAAGAAAATACATGGAGGATGTTGTCGAGATAAAAATCGAATACGAGCCTACACAGCCGACGGTTGAAGATGATCCAAAGTCGCAGAGACACGGAGGAGAAGATAACGCCGAGAACCAAACGGCGAAAGGCATCGAAAGCCAGACGCACGGCAGTGACGTTAGTGCCGAAGCTGGACCGGTGTCTGCCGTGTGGGTAGAAGACCTATGCACCGAGGACAATGGCAAACACGGTGCACCGGTGTCAGACGAAAAAGTCCCGGAGCACACAGTCAACACTCAGAAGTCGGTGGCGTTTTTCGCCGTGTTCGATGGCCACGGTGGTCGAGAAGCGGCACATTTCGCCCGCGAACATCTGTGGGATTTGCTGAAGCGACAGCGGGGGTTTTGGTCCAAAGATCACAGTGAGGTGTGTGCAGCTCTTCGGAAAGGCTTCATCGCCTGTCATCACGCAATGTGGAAAGAGCTACGTAAGTAAGCGTGTTGTTTGCACTCGGTTTCACTGCGGTTCATCGGCTGAAATCAGAGATCAACTTTGCTGCCATTAAGAACCTAATCCGAGCTGCCTGTCACATACGGAACATATCAACCTTATGGCATCCTGAACAGATGTGCAGCACAACTGCCACAATCACTTCACACATGCAAGAGGAAATTGCTTTTGCACAGTGGGAAAATACCGTGATGTGAATAAGGAACAGTTTATTTGAAATTGCACCATCCTCAATTTCAGCAATGAGGTAAACAAATAAGAGAGAAATAATTTGTGAAACTTGATTGTGGTCTTGCAGCGGAGTGGCCAAAGACGATCACCGGTTTACCCAGTACATCCGGCACCACGGCCAGTGTGATTGTGATCCGAGGAGTTCACATGTATGTCGCTCACGTCGGGGATTCTGCAGTGGTGGTTGGAGTGAAAGAGAATGACTCTGACATCAGACTCCAGGCACTGGAAGTCACACAAGACCACAAACCGGAACTCCCTAAAGAAAAGGAGCGGATTGAAAGACTGGGTGGCAGGTGACTGCAAAGACATGGATCGTAAATTTATTGTCCAGCGGCACAAAAGAAAAAAGCAAAGAACGTGATAATGGACTCTTGAATGGCCTGTCAGCATTGCTTCCATTCCTCTCAGTCTGAATTTCTCGTCTGTCTTGTGTTTGAAGTGTCATGAAGAAGTCTGGAGTTAACCGTGTGGTGTGGAAACGACCCAGGTTGACCCACAATGGTCCCGTGCGGAGGAGCACAGTCATAGATCAGATCCCCTTCCTGGCTGTGGCCAGATCTCTGGGTAAAGATGACGGCATGGTCGTCCATATACGTCCCTCCAAACATACACTGAAAGCTTCTAATGCTTCACCTTCCTTACATCCATACCTTTTCATATTTTTAAGGAGACCTGTGGAGCTACGACTTCTACAGCGGTGAATTTGTGGTTTCTCCAGAGCCCGACACCATGGTGTTAACTCTCGATCCCAAACGACATCGCTACATCATCCTTGGCAGCGACGGGCTATGGAATATGATGCCTCCCAAGAACGCTGTCAATATGTGTTATAGCCATGACAAAATGGTGGTAGGTTAAGTAATGGAGGAGCTAGTAGCTTTGAACAGTATGTAAATGTCTGGCATTGTCTTTCATCATCTACGGCTTCTTTTGTGCTTTCAGGGACCAATGGGAATGTCTTGTGCCTGCCGCCTGGGTTCCACAGCGCTACTGTTTTGGAAAGAGCGTATGCTCCGAGCGGACAACACAACCGTTATTGTCCTGGCTCTCCACGAGCGCGACGGTCCGCCCATCCCGATGCATCGTGATGAGTTTGTTGTTGACATGGCCACTGGAGTCAACCACGTGCCGTGCCCAGGGACCACTTATAACACGTATAAGGTCCAAAAGGTCAGTGCAGCAGATTCGCTGAAGGTTTTAATCAGGATTAATCACATGTTGTACTGTAAGGTGACATATTTTTCACTGAAATTACGCTGACAGTGGAAAATATCCTCAATATTGTTGCGTGTTTGTTTGTTTTTGGCTATTCACTCTACTGTCTTTTTATACTTGTGTATCCCAGTTCATTTTATGTCCATTTTGTGTGTAAATCACTATTGCAAACAATCCTGGTTCATGGTCGACAAAGTTGTTGGCTTGAGGTGATACCAGCAAGTTTCTAACAATGGACTTAGAGTCTCAACAAATCACTTTTTGTTTTCGGGGCCAACAGCCGGAGCCTGAGGATGACATGTTTTATGAAGAAGATGAGATATATGGAGAAGAACATGAGGAATGGCCCTGCCTGGATTGGTAATGAGGTGAATATTCTTAAAAGAAATGTAAATGCAACACAATTATTGTGGGTTGAAAAGTGTTGTTTTGAACAATCTACTAAATATTAACAGACTGAGATGTAAGGATGACAGACCTTCTGTATTGCTGCTGAGCACCTCTTGCTTGGAATTATTGGTCAGCAGATGTGATGGATCACCGGTTAAAAAGTTGGTTAAGGATATTTTTCTTCCAGTTGCTTTAGCTGACTTATCAGGAAACTATATATTTATTAGAACAATATGAAATTAGGCTGTCTATTATTTTAAAGAAGCCATGCTGGCTGTTTACCTGTCATCAGGTGTGCAGATCCATCGTAGCCACCAGCCTCGTGACAATCTGACATGTCTGTATCAAAGGGCTCCAAACGTATAGCAGGGAGGCCGTAACAATGCCTGCTTTTTTTTCGTACCCAGACCATTATTGCATTCTCCACATTTGTTCCGCCTGTATGTTCAGACATTTACATCTCGCATTAAGAATACATACGTTCTCAACAATCTGCATTAATAATGATACATATCAATGGTATCATTAAAATCTCTTTTACATTTGTGTGTCTTGTTTATGTATTTGCATAAATCCAGTTACTTAGGGTATGATTTCAATGTATAATATATTTTGTATGTGACGTTTAGGTTATGTGGTTTTATTTCAGTGGAGTGATGTTCCTTCACCATTCAAAGACTGTTCCACTTCTCTGGAGGAATCGTTTGGAGGACGCTATGAAGCAGCCTTACGTGCTTCGGCACAGCTCTCGCCCGATGCTGAATCTGCGAGGACCACGCCGCCGGCATCTGACGCTTCTGTGAATGTTTTCGAAAAACAAGACTCTGCAGCAGAGGCGGAGCGCGACGTTTCCACCCCGCCGTTAAAAAAGAGCCGGCATTGCCCGCGCGCGCCCCCTGATCTCAGGGGCGCCCCCCTTGAGCCTCGCCGAGACCCAGAGGAGGTGCGGGATCAGCTAACCAGTCAAAAAGCTACTGAAAGGGGTGAAAGTAGCTCCACGGAAGAGCAAGGTATCCTGCCTCAGCACTCTGCCTTGTGCGTGTGCTAAACCTTTCCTCCAGAGAGATGGTCTGCATCATTTGCATACGGATCAGGTGTGCCTCCGGCCTATAGATGTATACTTTTTTATTAAAGTGTGTGTTTTTGTAAATATGTAAGAAACTTGAGATTGTAAATGTGTTGCTGTTCTGACCATTTCTTCCAGCCCCCCCCCCTCCCTTTGATTTTATTGTGAGTTCAGTTTTTAGATCAGTCTGACCAACCAATCTATTTTCATACCTATGAATATATATTTATCCAGAGGTTGTATTTTAAAGAATATGGATCTCTACAATCAAATCTAACGTCAGTTGAGCTAATGTGGCACGATCTTTCTGAGAGAATCAACTGTTTTAGATTGTGGCGACTAGTTTGATGCCATAACATGCCCGTCTTCCTTCCAATGTTTCTGTCCATCAGCTCAGTTGTAAATTTTATTCCTCCCACATTCAATGTTTTATCCGTGATGATTAACGCAAAGATATTTATCGATCTGAAGTATTTATAAGGGTACTGGTTTTATATGTTTTTTTTATGCGTGTCTTTACCAGTGACATGTACTATTAAGATCACCGTTGCTCCTCACTGGTTGGTGTATTTAATACATACAGTTCTTACTTTATTTGATGGTTCCTTTGAAACCGATAGCTGAACAGCTGTCTTAGAATTGTTGGGACGCATCAACAAGGGTCCCCTCAAACGCATTCGCTAAGTCTTTATTTATAACCTTGACTTTTCAGTTGGTACAACATTCACGTATAAATGATGGTTGTGCAATGCAGTGGTAAGCCAGAGATTCATCATTGGTCATTCCAAGGTTACCATCTGTATTTTAGCCCTGTAAGCTTCTGATGTGGGTTATTTTTATTTAATTTATTGTTCTTGATGTCTGACCTAACTGACCAAATTAAGAACCAGTTAAATCTGTATTTGTTTGTGCTACAGAGATAAGCATTGCTCGCATCTATAACGTGTTTTATTGTGCACCTAAAACACCTGATTAGATGCATTTTGGAAGTTGTAAAGTTCTAAACAACACTAATATGGCAGCTCAGTTGTTAATGTGATTTTGTTGCCTTCTTTTTCTTTAAAGTGTCATTTCCCTTAGCACAAAGGAATCCGCAGTCCTCTGTCTAATTTAATTTCATTACAGCTCTCCCAAGCATTTTTTCAGACACCTTCAGTTAATTTCACCCACATTAGCATTCGAAACCTCATCTTTTCATCCGCAGGTTTTGCAGAGCATTTTGTTGATTAGAACACTACACTAATATGCAACAGACGTTACTATAGTACATTATTATGCAAAATTATTGAGTGTTTCTGGAGTCTGGCATGCACAGATCTAATAAGTGTGTTGTGAAGTGTCCAGACATAATGGGTGTTAATGGGCATGTGGTCAGACTTTGTATCCAGTGTTCCCAATTTTTAGACTGGTCAAGTGTCATGAATTTACTGGCTATACAGTGTCTGTGTTGTAATAAAAATGTCATTTTTCAGTCGGTGCTGTGGTACTTGATGTCTGGTTTAAAGAGGTTCTTGAAATTCTAACTTGAGCACCTTTCTGGGGCGCCTTTAGTGTTTAGGCATGTATAAATGTGCATTCTGTCCAGCAGGTGGACAGTTTTTGTGTCCTGTTCCAGTAGGTATAGCAGCAATGGTGGGAAATTAAAGTAGAGATATATTTGTAAAGTTAAAAAAAATTGTCATGATATATTTCAGTTTGGATGAAAATTAAAAGTAATTCAAAGGAATAAAGTAAAGGATGCAGTGGTGCTTCTAAGGCTTAGAGGTATTCTCAGAAGCATTTAGATTTGCCCTTAGAATCTAAGGGCAAACTCTGAGGGTAACACCAGCAGCTATTTAGAATTTATGCAGCCTATTAGGGAAAATTCACAAGAATTGCTCATAGCATTAGCTACAGTAGCTAGTGTATGGATGTAAGTCTAGCATAATCAAACAATAGATTAGTAATTAGTATTTCTGTTCCATTTAAAGATCATTCCCTCCAGGTTTTATTTATCTGAGGGAAAGTGTTTTGTTTCTTGATGTTATGATTAATTTAGTCAATTCCTCAGGCCATTTAGTGAGACAAGGACAGGGTGAGCGCTCACTTGTAGTAAACCAGCGCTACCAGCAGGGGGCCCGCGTCTTACAAAAACAAAGCTGTAACGACTTGTTGGGTTGGGTCTGTAACGACTTGTTACCCTAGTCCTGAAAGAGAGGGTGTCCTGGCACTTAGTGCACAATTGGCAGGATGAAAAAAAAACAGTTGATCTGCAAAAGGGATGAACTAATATATTCTCTCACAGCAAGTATCTGGTTTGGGAAAATGTCTGGATAAAAGTCCCTCTCCGAATCAGAGAGGCAGTTGTGTAAGGTTCCAGATTAACTGAGGATGGGAGATCAACAGCTTGTCCTTCTTCAGAGCTTTGAGTGCTCAACCAAAAAGAAAAAAGAACCTGAGATCCTCTTAAGACAGACCTGCCAATGAAAACCAAAAAGTAAATATGCTCATCAATGACCACCGTAAAGACACAGCCCTGGCAGTCATTTTATTCATGAAAGACACAATAAATAAAAGGGACGTCTCTATTTTACAAACCGTATTTTCCAGACTCCTGGAGTATTTCTGGTCATCTGACGTTGCATCAGATCCGTAGAGCATCTTGACTTAAATATTTTATTGGCTGTCATCCCATCATCTGCTGACCTTCTGACACGCAACACTTCCTTTTTAGTTCGGACTGTCACTGGTCATCAGCCAAGCGTGTGTTTGCTGCTCCCACTGTTGCTCCTGCCTTTCTGTGCACGAATGTCATCTCAGTGAAGTGCTTAAAAAACAAAACCCACAGACGCTCTTGTGGATTTTCCGAGATGGTTCCTGGGAAAGGGATCGCGGGGTTCTGTGAGCGACGCGGTTCCACAGCTGCAACCTGGAGTTCTACAAGTTCTGGAGTTCACCCTAAAACCAGAATCATATCTCCAAAGGTTGCAGGTGATGCTGTATCACTGAACAACTGGATCAAATCGTTTAAATCCAGGAGAAAAAACACATTTATATCGTCATATTTCACGCTTGGAAAGGATCAGTCGCTTCCTTTCATCATTCGCAATATTTCAGTGAATTTTACACCCGTCTTTGTTGTCCCGGTTTATAAGCATCTTGTGATGAATTTGAGTGTTTCTTGTTTTAATGCAACTTAATGAAAGTTGGTGAATAACGGACTTGTTGCGACACAAAAATTGTTCCTTTATGCCACGGTCATGAGACCCAGGCCAGCATTTTTAACGCCTCCAAGTGTAAGTTTTTACCAGGATCACATGGAAATTCAGAGGCCCTTCAGAGTGCCTCTTTAGGAAGGAGTAACCCCTTCAGAGTGGAGGCCTGCCTCGCACCCTGTGACCACTTGGACACTAATTTCATCAGCACTGGAAATGCCTGAATCATACAAGAAAACATCTAAGCGTCTATGAACAGATATGTAGCGCAGCAAAATGACTTGTCTCTCAGAAACATTCATTTCTTTGCAACCCTTCATGTTGGCAGTCACAACATTACGGTAATCCCTGACTTATTAGCATCGGGGTGTTTGTCTGTTGATCACTAAATCCAATTCTGAGGCAGTTGTCGATGTCAACTTCCACGGAATTACCGGTAGCCTCCTTTATACTACGGACACGTCAGCATTAATGATCAGAGGAAATCGCTTTTGCTCCAACTAAAAGATCGGAGTGTTTCGCAGTTCACATGATATCTGCTCAATGACTGGTTTAAAATAAGCCACAGTAGACATTTACATCCCTGCATCACGGCGAAAACAATATTCCAAACTGTCTTTCGCTTTAGTTCTTGTTTATCTTGGACTGTTTTACCCCCAAGTGTGACTTTAAGAATGTTCTCTTTATGGGACTGGATTTAGAGGTTTGCTGAGGTTAA